>NC_056437.1:2355285-2670285 GCF_018296145.1 Oncorhynchus tshawytscha | reverse complement strand
ACTGTTACACCTGGTTATCAGCCGAGTCTTGTCTGGCAGCGAAACAGTTCATTCAGCCTCATTTACTGCCCTTAAAAAAATATAGCTGATATGACTGACTTGCCACAAATATGGTTTCTAATGACATTTGAGATGTACAAACTATGGCACAAGGGGACGACAAGAGGCAATCCGTAATTTCGATAAAGACATTAATGAGAGAGGACAGACATACTCATTATAACTATTTGTTCAGCACTTTTGAAATGTGCTGCGACAGAATTCAGAACATGGAATTCAGAACATCTTACAGTGTTCTCCTTGTACACCAAGTCAGTAAATAAAGGGGGCATATATGCAGACAATGAAAGCTCTTACAGTAGTTGAAGTCAGAAGTATACATACACATAGGTTGGAGTACTTTGGATGCAAAAGTGCAAATCAATCCCAGAACAACAGCAAAGGACCCTGTGAAGATGCTGGAGGAAACAGGTACAAAAGTTTCTATAGCCACAGTAAAATGAGTCCTATATCGACATAACCTGAAAGACCGCTCAGCAAGGAAGAAGCCATTGCTCCAAAACTGCCATAAAATGGGGACAAAGATCGTACTTTTTGTAGAAATGTCCTCTGGTCTGATGAAACTAAAAGAGAACTGTTTGGCCATAATGACCATCGTTATGTTTGGAGGAAAAAGGGGGAGGCTTGCAAGCCAAAAAACACCATCCCAACTGTGAAGCACAGGGGTGGCAGCATCATGTTGTGAGGGTGCTTTGCTGCAGGAGGGACTGGTACACTTCACAAAATAGGTGGCATCATGTGGATGGAAAATTGTGTGGTTATATTGAAGCAACATCTCAAGACATCAGTCAGGAAGTTAAAGCTTGGTCGCAAATGGGTCTTCCAAATGGACAATGACACCAAGCGTACTTCCACAGTTGTGGCAAAATTGCGAGATAGGGGGCAGTATTTCCACTTTGGATGAATTGCGTGCCCATAGTGAACTGCATCAAAATCTGTCCTAAATTGCTAATATATGCATATTATTATTAATATTGGATAGAAAACACTCTGAAGTTTCTAAAACCGTTTATGTTTGAATTATGTCTGTGAGTATAACAGAACTCACAGGGCAGGCAATCTTCCAAACAAGTTTTGAAATCCTGAAAGTTGGGGCAACTTTGACGTCATCGCCCCCTCCCTTCCCAACAAGTTATGGATCTGGAAACATTTCCTACGTCTTCCACTAAATGTCCTCATTCAGTAGAAAGTGTAATGGAGCATTTGCTGTGAACTTTGACCTAATGGGAAGGAAAGTAGTCGGTGTCGCAAAAGAATGCCATTTTTTTGTGGCGCGTTTGGCTTTGATTGCTACGGCTGTTCCCATCAGCCCCAGATGAAAATGAATGATCCGGTTGGAATGCTGTTGGATATATATGATTATAACATCCTGAAGATTGATTCCGCACTTAGTTTGACCAGTTTCTTTGACCTGTAATATGTCTTTTGGAAGTTTTGGAAGTTTTCATGCAAAGTTATCCTGGACCAGAAGTCATTTTTTGGCCATGTGAGCTGAAAGTGATAGCAAATGCTGCTACTTGGACACTAGAATTGAACATTATGAAACAAAACGATTTATTGTTGAACTAGGACTCCTTGCACTACATTCTGATGAAAGATCATCAAAGGTAAGGGAATATTTATGTTGTAATTTTGTATTTCTGTTGACTCCAACATGGCGGAGAAATATTGTTACGTCTGAGCGCCGTCTCAGTTTATTGCAATGTTAGGCTTTTTCCGTAATGTAAAAAAAAAAATGTGACTCAGCGGTTGCATTAAGAACCAGTGTATCTTTAATTATATGTAGAACATGTATCTTTAGTCAAAGTTTATGATGAGTATTTCTGTTATCTGGCGTAGCTTTCTATAATTCCTCCGGATATTTTGGAGGATTTTCTGAACATGGCGTCAATGTAAACCGAGATGTATGGATATAAAATGCATATTATCGAACAAAACGTAAATGTACTGTGTTACATGTCATATGACTGTTATCTGATGAAGATTTTCAAGACGGTTAGTGATTCATTTTTTTTAAAATCCTGCTTTTGTGATTTTATCTTTGGCTGGAAAAAATGGCTGCGTTTTTTCTTTGGTTTGGTGGTGGTCTAACATAAATATATGCTGTGTTTTCGCCGTAAAACATTTTACGCGCTGGGTAGATGAACAAGGTGTTTATCTTTCATTTGAGGCATTGGACTTGTTAATGTGTGGAGTTTAAATATTTCTAAAGAATATTTTTGCATTCCCTGTGCCACCTTTTCAGCTGAACGGGTGGGGGGGGGTGGAGTTCCCGTAGGGGAACCCCTCACCTCAACAGGTTTTAAGGACAACAAAGTCAAGGTATTGGAGTGGCCATCACAAAACCATGACCTCAATCCCATAAAAATGTGTGGGCAGAACTGAAAAAGTGTGTGCGAGCATGGAGGCCTCCAAACCTGACTCATACACCAGCTCTGAAATACCCAACTTGTTGTGGGAAGCTTGTGGAAGGATACCCAAAAATGTTTGACCCAAGTTAAACAATTTAAAGGCAATGCTACCAAATACTACTTGAGTGTATGTGAACTTCTGACCCACTGGGAATGTGATGAAAGAAACGAAAGCTGAAATAAATCATTATCTCTACTATTATTCTGACATTTCACATTCTTAAATTAAAGTGGTGATGCTAACTGACCTAAGACAGGGACCTTTTACTGGGATTTAATGTCAGGAATTGTGAAAAACTGAGTTTAAATGTATTTGGCTAAGGTGTATGTAAACTTCTGACTTTGACTGTACATGTGCACCACCAAGTCAGAACAGTAGGCAAGTAGCATATACGTATATCATATTACATAATTTATGCAGCAGCATACAATACATTTTTTTGGACTCACCTTGTTGTCCTGTGCTCACTTGAACAGGAAGGTGATGCGGCGGTCCTTTGTGGGCAAGTTTTGGCAGTCATCTAAGTCTGGATTTATGGTGCTTTCAAGACAGCTGGGAATCTGAAGAAACACATTTTTGATTCATGATGACGTCAGTAATCTTCAGAACTCAAGGAGTTCCAGTTGGATGAACTCACTAAAATCAGATTTTGCAATTCTGAGTTAAAAACCTCTTAAGAATCGGACCCATTTTTTTAAATTTTCTCCCAAATCTACCTGCCTGTAGCTCAGAACCTGAAGGAAGGATATAGATATTATTGATACCATTTGAAAGGAAACACTTTGAGGTTTTTTGGAAATGTGAAATTAATGTAGGAGAATATAACACATTAGATCTGGTAAAAGATAATACAAAAAAAATGCATTTTGTAAAAAAAAAAAAAAAAATTCAATTATATTTGAAAATGCAAGAGAAAGGCCATAATATTGCATATTAGGCGCAATTTAGATTTTGGTTTTACACTAGTAAAACCAAATTCATGCTTTTCATCCGTTCGATGCCTGCACCCGCACACCCGACTAGCATCACCACCCTGGATGGATCCGACCTAGAATATGTGGACATCTATAAGTACCTAGGTGTCTGGCTAGACTGTAAACTCTCCTTCCAGACTCATATCGAACATCTCCCATCTAAAATCAAATCTAGAGTCTGATTTCTATTTCGCAACAAAGCCTCCTTCACTCACGCCGCCAAACTTACTCTAGTAAAACTGACTATCCTACCGATCCTCGACGTCGGCGATGTCATCTACAAAATAGCTTCCAATACTCTACTCAGCAAACTGGATGCAGTTTATCACTGTGCCATCCGTTTTGTTACTAAAGCACCTTCTACCACCCACCACTGCGACCTGTATTCTCTAGTCGGCTGGCCCTCGCTACATACTCGTCGCCAGACCCACTGGCTCCAGGTCATCTACAAGTCCAAGCTAGGTAAAGCTCCGCCTTATCTCAGTTCACTGGTCATGATGGCAACACCCACCCGTAGCACGCGCTCCAGCAGGTGTATCTCACTGATCATCCCTAAAGCCAACACCCAATTTGGCCGCCTTTCCTTCCAGTTGTCTGCTGCCTGTGACTGGAACGAATTGCAAAAAATCGCTGAAGTTGGAGACTTTTATCTCCCTCACCAACTTTAAACATCTGCTATCTGAGCAGCTAACCGATCGCTGCAGTTGTACAGTGTTAATCTGCTAAATTGCAATTATTCGCCTACCTCCTCATGCCTTTTGCACACAATGTATATAGACTCTTTTTTTCTTTTTTTTCTACTGTGTTATTGACTTGTTTATTGTTTACTCCATGTGTAACTCTGTGTTGCTGTCTGTTCACACTGCTATGCTTTATCTTGGCCAGGTCGCAGATGTAAATGAGAACTTGTTCTCAACTAGCCTACCTAATCATCAAATCAAATTTTATTTGTCACATACACATGGTTAGCAGATGTTAATGCGAGTGTAGCGAAATGCTTGTGCTTCTAGTTTCGACAATGCAGTAATAACCAACAAGTAATCTAACTAACAATTCCAAAACTACTGTCTTATACACAGTGTTAGGGGATAAAGAATATGTACATAAGGATATATGAATGAGTGATGGTACAGAGCAGCATAGGCAAGATACAGTAGATGGTATCGAGTACAGTATATACATATGAGATGAGTATGTAAACAAAGTGGCATAGTTAAAGTGGCTAGTGATACATGTATTACATAGGATGCAGTTGATGATATAGAGTACAGTATATACGTATGCATATGAGATGAATACTGTAAGGTAAGTAACATTATATAAGGTAGCATTGTTTAAAGTGGCTAGTGATATATTTACATCATTTCCCATCAATTCCCATTATTAAAGTGGCTGGAGTTGAGTCAGTGTCAGTGTCAGTGTGTTGGCAGTAGCCACTCAATGTTAGTGGTGGCTGTTTAACAGTCTGATGGCCTTGAGATAGGAGCTGTTTTTCAGTCTCTCAGTCCCAGCTTTGATGCACCTGTACTGACCTCGCCTTCTGGATGATAGCGGGGTGAACAGGCAGTGGCTCGGGTGGTTGAAGTCCTTGATGATCTTTATGGCCTTCCTGTAACATCGGGTGGTGTAGGTGTCCTGGAGGGCAGGTAGTTTGCCCCCGGTGATGCGTTGTGCAGACCTCACTACCCTCTGGAGAGACTTACGGTTCTGGGCGGAGCAGTTGCCGTACCAGGCGGTGATACAGCCCGCCAAGATGCTCTCGATTGTGCATCTGTAGAAGTTTGTGAGTGCTTTTGGTGACAAGCCAAATTTCTTCAGCCTCCTGAGGTTGAAGAGGCGCTGCTGCGCCTTCTTCACGATGCTGTCTGTGTGAGTGGACCAATTCAGTTTGTCTGTGATGTGTATGCCGAGGAACTTAAAACTTGCTACCCTCTCCACTACTGTTCCATCGATGTGGATCGGGGGGTGTTCCCTCTGCTGTTTCCTGAAGTCCACAATCATCTCCTTAGTTTTGTTGACGTTGAGTGTGAGGTTATTTTCCTGACACCACACTCCGAGGGCCTTCACCTCCTCCCTGTAGGCCGTCTCGTCGTTGTTGGTAATCAAGCCTACCACTGTTGTGTGGTCCGCAAACTTGATGATTGAGTTGGAGGCGTGCGTGGCCACGCAGTCGTGGGTGAACAGGGAGTACAGGAGAGGGCTCAGAACGCACCCTTGTGGTGCCCCAGTGTTGAGGATCAGCGGGGTGGAGATGTTGTTGCCTACCCTCACCACCTGGGGGCGGCCCGTCAGGAAGTCCAGTACCCAGTTGCACAGGGCGGGGTCGAGACCCAGGGTCTCGAGCTTGATGACGAGCTTGGAGGGTACTATGGTGTTGAATGCCGAGCTGTAGTCTGAACAGCATTCTCACATAGGTATTCCTCTTGTCGAGATGGGTTAGGGCAGTGTGCAGTGTGGTTGAGATTGCATCGTCTGTGGACCTATTTGGGCGGTAAGCAAATTGGAGTGGGTCTAGGGTGTCAGGTAGGGTGGAGGTGATATGGTCCTTGACTAGTCTCTCAAAGCACTTCATGATGACGGAAGTGAGTGCTACGGGGCGGTAGTCGTTTAGCTCAGTTACCTTAGCTTTCTTGGGGACAGGAACAATGGTGGCCCTCTTGAAGCAAGTGGGAACAGCAGACTGGTATAGGGATTGATTGAATATGTCCGTAAACACACTGGCCAGCTGGTCTGCGCATGCTCTGAGGGCGCGGCTGGGGATGCCGTCTGGGCCTGCAGCCTTGCGAGGGTTAACACGTTTAAATGTCTTACTCACCTCGGCTGCAGTGAAGGAGAGTCCGCATGTTTTCGTTGCAGGCCGTGTCAGTGGCACTGTATTGTCCTCAAAGCGGGCAAAAAAGTTATTTAGTCTGCCTGGGAGCAAGACATCCTGGTCCGTGACTGGGCTGGATTTCTTCTTGTAGTCCGTGATTGACTGTAGACCCTGCCACATGCCTCTTGTGTCTGAGCCGTTGAATTGAGATTCTACTTTGTCTCTCTACTGACGCTTAGCTTGTTTGATAGCCTTGCGGAGGGAATAGCTGCACTGTTTGTATTCGGTCATGTTACCAGTCACCTTGCCCTGATTAAAAGCAGTGGTTCGCGCCTTCAGTTTCTCGCGAATGCTGCCATCAATTCACGGTTTCTGGTTTTTAATCGTTGCTATGGGAACGACATCTTCAACGCACGTTCTAATGAACTCGCACACCGAGTCAGCGTATTCGTCAATATTGTTATCTGACGCAATACGAAACATCTCCCAGTCCACATGATGGAAGCAGTCTTGGAGTGTGGAGTCAGCTTGGTCGGACCAGCGTTGGACAGACCTCAGCATGGGAGCCTCTTGTTTTAGTTTCTGTCTGTAGGCAGGGATCAACAAAATGGAGTCGTGGTCAGCTTTTCCGAAAGGAGGGCGGGGCAGGGCCTTATATGCGTTGCGGAAGTTAGAGTAACAATGATCCAAGGTTTTTCCACCCCTGGTTGCGCAATCGATATGCTGATAAAATTTAGAGAGTCTTGTTTTCAGATTAGCCTTGTTAAAATCCCCAGCTACAATGAATGCAGCCTCCGGATAAATTGATTCCAGTTTGCAAAGAGTCAAATAAAGTTCGTTCAGAGCCATCGATGTGTCTGCTTGGGGGGGGATATATACGGCTGTGATTATAATCGAAGAGAATTCTCTTGGTAGATAATGCGGTCTACATTTGATTGTGAGGAATTCTAAATCAGGTGAACAGAAGGATTTGAGTTCCTGTATGTTTCTTTCATCACACCATGTCTCGTTAGCCATAAGGCATACGCCCCCGACCCTCTTCTTACCAGAAAGATGTTTGTTTCTGTCGGCGCGATGCGTGGAGAAACCCGCTGGCTGCACCGCCTCGGATAGCGTCTCTCCAGTGAGCCATGTTTCCGTGAAGCAAAGAACGTTACAGTCTCTGATGTCCCTTGGCGAGAAGAATGCTAGGGAGTGGTGCATGATGTGCCCGTCTCCAGAGTCTGACCAGAAGACCGCCTCGTTTCCCTCTTTTTCGGAGTCGTTTTTGGGTCGCCGCATAGGATCCATTCCGTTGTCCCGGTTGAAAGGCAGAACACAGGATCCGCGTCGCGAAAAACATATTCTTGGTCGTACTGATGGTGAGTTGACGCTGATCTTATATTCAGTAGTTCTTCTCGACTGTATGTAATGAAACCTAAGATGACCTGGGGTACTAATGTAAGAAATAACACGTAAAAAAACAAAACACTGCATAGTTTCCTAGGAACGCGAAGCGAGGCTGCCATCTCTGTCGGCGCCGGAAGTACCTGGTTAAATAAAGGAGAAATAAAGTGAAGACTTACAGAAAACGTTTGACCTCTGTCATTGCCAACAAAAGGTATATAACAAAGTATTGAGATAAACTTTTGTTATTGACCAAATACTTATTTTCCACCACAATTTGCAAATAAATTCATTAAAAATCCTACAATGTGATTTTCCTGATTTTTTTTCTTCTCATTTTGTCTGCCATAGTTGAAGTGTACCTATGATGAAAATTACAGGCCTCTCTCATCTTTTTAAGTGGGAGAACTTGACTCCCACTAAATACTAAATACTTTTTTGCCCCACTGTATACACTAACTTTCACAAATCTAGATTGTCGGGTGGGTGTGAAGCCAGAGACAGCAGGGGTTCAAACTGTAGAACTCAGTTACAACATGTTAATATAAAAATAGATTTTATCAAACAAAACTATGCTACATTTTAAGGTTTCTCCCATCTCCACAGAGGAATTTTGGAGCTCTTTCAGAGTGACCATCAGTTTCCCCCCCGATTGCTCAATTTGGCCTGGAGGCCAGCTCTAGGAAGAGTCTTGGTGGTTCCAAACTTCTTCCATTTAAGAATGATGGAGGCCACTATGTTCTTGGGACCTTCAATACTACTTTGCTACACTTTCCCTTCAATACTGTTTTGCTACACTTCCCCAGATCAGCCTTGATAAAATCCTGTCTCAGAGCTCTGCGGACAATTCCTTTGACCTCATGGCTTGGTTTATGCTCTGACATGCACTGTGGAACCTTATACAGGCTAGGGTCCTTTTTCCTAAATTTCCGCCTGACTGACGTGCCCAAAGTAAACAGCCTGTTGCTCAGGCCCTGAAGCCAGGATACGCATATATTTGGTACCATTGGAAATAAAACACTTTGAAGGTTGTAGAAATGTTAAAATCATGTAGGAGACTATAATACAATAGACATGGTAGGAGAAAATACAAAGAAAAAACAAACAGTTATTTTTTTGAGAGCTATGCTTTTCCAATGGAAAGTATATGGAAATAATTAGATCTAGCTCCCAGTATGCAATTCCTATGTCTTCCACTGGGTGTCAGTAGTCTTTGTTCAAGGTCAGGCTTGTGTCTTCCAAAACAATTAAGAAAAATTAGTTTAGTAGGACATCTGCTTGGAAATTAGTGTGTGCGCACGCCATGAAGACAACGCGCACCTGCTATTATCGTTTTCCTTGAACATACTTCTTTCCTATTGAACATCAACAGCAACTTCTTTCCTATTGAACATCAACAGCAACTTCTTTCCTATTGAACATCAACAGCAACTTCTTTCCTATTGAACATCAACAGCAACTTCTTTCCTATTGAACATCAACAGCAACTTCTTTCCTATTGAACATCAACAGCAACTTCTTTCCTATTGAACATCAACAGCAACTTATTTCCTATTGAACATCAACAGCAACTTCTTTCCTATTGAACATCAACAGCAACTTATTTCCTATTGAACATCAACAGCAACTTATTTCCTATTGAACATCAACAGCAACTTATTTCCTATTGAACATCAACAGCAACTTCTTTCCTATTGAACATCAACAGCAACTTCTTTCCTATTGAACATCAACAGCAACTTATTTCCTATTGAACATCAACAGCAACTTATTTCCTACTGAACATCAACAGCAACTTCTTTCCTATTGAACATCAACAGCAACTTCTTTCCTATTGAACATCAACAGCAACTTCTTTCCTATTGAACATCAACAGCAACTTATTTCCTATTGAACATCAACAGCAACTTCTTTCCTATTGAACATCAACAGCAACTTATTTCCTATTGAACATCAACAGCAACTTATTTCCTTTTGAACATCAACAGCAACTTCTTTCCTATTGAACATCAACAGCAACTTATTTCCTATTGAACATCAACAGCAACTTATTTCCTATTGAACATCAACAGCAACTTATTTCCTATTGAACATCAACAGCAACTTCTTTCCTATTGAACATCAACAGCAACTTCTTTCCTATTGAACATCAACAGCAACTTATTTCCTATTGAACATCAACAGCAACTTATTTCCTATTGAACTTCTTTCCGTATTAAATATTATAGATTAGATAGATAGACATTTTGGAGGATCTGAGGATTTAATAGAAACTAATTTTGATTTGTTGAAACAAAGTTTAGATTTTTGGATTCCTTTCTCTGCATGTTGAACGAGTGGATTACTCAAATTGATGGCGCCAACTAAACAGACTTTTTGGGATATAAAGAAGGATTTTATCTAACAAAGCGACACTACATGTTATAGCTAGGACCCTTTGGATGACAAATCAGAGGAATATTTACAAAATTAAGTGAATATTTAATCGTTATTTGTGAATTTATGAAATCTGTGCAGGTGGAAAAATATTATGATGTGGGGCGCTGTCCTCAAACAATCACATGGCATGCTTTCACTGTAAAGCCCTCTGTAAATCAACCGATATAAGACACTTGTATGTACATAAATCTTTAATATCCATAATTTGTATGATTATTTCTTTTAATTGCGCGCCCACAAGTTTCACTGGAAGTTGTTCCGCTAGCGGGACTCCTAGCCTTAAGAAGATTTATATAGACAGGCGTGTGCCTTTCCAAATCATGTCCAATCATTTGAATTTAACACAGGTGGACTCCAATCAAGCTGTAGAATCATCTCAAGGATGATCAATGCAAACATTATGCAACTAAGATCAATTTCAAGCCTCATAGCAAAGGTTCTGAATACTGAGGTATAATAAGGTATTTCTGTTTTTTTTTTCTCCAAAAACTTGTAAAACATTATAACCTGTTTTCACTTTGTCATTATGGGGTATTGTGATGTCATTATGGGTGTATTGTGATGTCATTATGGGGTATTGTGATGTCATTATGGGGTATTGTGATGTCATTATGGGGTATTGTGATGTCATTATGGGGTATTGTGATGTCATTATGGGGTACTGTGATGTCATTATGGGGTACTGTGATGTCATTATGGGGTATTGTGATGTCATTATGGGGTATTGTGATGTCATTATGGGGTATTGTGATGTCATTATGGGGTATTGTGATGTCATTATGGGGTATTGTGATGTCATTATGGGGTATTGTGATGTCATTATGGGGTATTGTGATGTCATTATGGGGTATTGTGGTGTCATTATGGGGTATTGTGATGTCATTATGGGGTATTGTGTGTAGATTGATGAGGAAATGTTTTTCTTTAATCATTTTTAGAATAAATCTAACGTGGAGAAGGATCTGAATACACACACACGCACACACACACACACACACACACACACACACACACACACACACACACACTGTGTTCAATTGCTCTACTTTCAGCATTGCTGTGTGTTGAGTGGTGGGCACACATTGATATTAGAAATTAATCCATTTGTAAACAACAGGTGTTGACTAGCAGTTTTGGAAAAACAATACAGAGTTAAAGATAAAGTACGACATAAAACATAGAAATGGAGACACAGTGAATAAAGAATAAAAATAACATGACTATATACAGGAATTACCAGGTAATAACATGGTTATATACAAGAGAGTACCAGGTAATAACATGGTTATATACAGGGAGTACCAGGTAATAACATGTTTATATACAGGGAGGTAATGACATGGTTATATACAGGGAGTACCAGGTAATAACATGACTATATACAGGAATTACCAGGTAATAACATGACTATATACAGGAATTACCAGGTAATAACATGACTATATACAGGAATTACCAGGTAATAACATGGTTATATACAGGGAGTACCAGGTCATAACATGGCTTTATACAGGGAGTACCAAGTAATAACATGGCTATATACAGGGAGTACCAGGTAATAACATGGCTATATACAGGGAGTACCAGGTAATAACATGGCTATATACAGGAAGTACCAGGTAATAACATGGCTATATACAGGAAGTACCAGGTAATAACATGGCTATAAACACACAGTGTACCAGTACACAGAGTAGCAAGTCATAAGCACCAGCTGTGGCTGTGTGGTGTGTCTGTGTGGTGTGTTTGTGTGCGTGCGTGGATGTGTGGTGTGTGTGTCTGTGTGGTGTGGTGTGTCTGTGCGGTGTGTGTGTGTCTGTGTGGTGTGTCTGTGTGGTGTGTCTGTGTGCGTGTGTATGGGTGTGTGTGTCTGTGTGGTGTGTCTGTGTGATGTGTCTGTGTGCGTGTGTGTTTCTGTGTGGTGTGTCTGTGTGTGTGCGTGTGTGTGTCTGTGTGGTGTGTCTATGGGCGTGCGTAGATGTGTGTGTCTGTGTGCGTGTGTGGATGTGTGTTTGTCTGTGTGGTGTGTCTGTGTGGTGTGTCTCTGTGTGGTGTCTTTGTGGTGTGTCTGTGTGCGTGCGTGCATGGATATGTGGTGTGTGTGTCTGTGTGGTGTGGTGTGTCTGTGCGGTGTGTGTGTCTGTGTGGTGTGTCTGTGTGGTGTATCTGTGTGGTGTGTGTGTCTGTGTGGTGTGTCTGTGTGGCGTGTCTGTGTGGTGTGTCTGTGTGGTGTGTCTGTGTGGTGTCGGTGTGTGGTGTGTCTGTGTGTGTGTGTCTGTGTGTGGTGTGTCTGTGTGTGTGTGTCTGTGTGGTGTGTCTGTGTGGTGTGTCTGTGTGCTCGTGTCTCCGCGGGGAGAAAAATGGAGTCTGTCCAACTACGTAGTTACCAGCGTTCATCTCTGCACCATTTAATCTACGTCTCCTTCATCACTTAGGACAATTACAACAGATAAATGTGTTCCTTCAGGGCCGTTATGGGACTATGGGACTATGGGATGGGAGGCAGGGGATGGGAGGCTGGGGATGGGAGGCTGGGGATGGGAGGTTGGGAGGCTGGGGATGGGGATGGGAGGCTGGGGATGGGAGGCTGGGGATAGCGATGGGAGGCTGGGGATGGGAGGCTGGGGATCGGTGGCTGGGGATGGGGATGGGAGGCTGGGGATGGGAGTGGGAGGCTGGGGATGGGGATGGGAGACTGGGGATGGGAGGCTGTGGCTAGGGATGGGGATGGGAGGCTGTGGATGGGGATGGGAGGCTGGGGATGGGAGGCTGGGGATGGGGATGGGAGACTTGGGATGGGAGGCAGAGGCTGCTGGGGATGGGGATGGGAGACTGGGGATGGGAGGCTGTGGCTAGGGACGGGAGACTGGGGATGGGAGGCTGTGGCTAGGGATGGGGATGGGAGGCTGTGGATGGGAGACTGGGGATGGGGATGGGAGGCTGGGGATGGGAGGCTGGGGATGGGGGTGGGAGCCTGGGGATGGGGGTGGGAGCCTGTGGATGGGGATGGGAGGCGGGATGGGGATGGGAGGCGGGATGGGAGACTGTGGCTAGGGATGGGAGGTTGGGGCTGGGGATGGGAGGCTGGGGCTGGGAATGGGAGGCTGGGGCTGGGAGGCTGGGGATGGGGATGGGGATGGGAGGCTGGGGATGGGGCTGGGGATGTGAGGCTGGGGATGGGAGGCTGGGGCTGGGAGGCTGGGGCTGGGAGGCTGGGGATGGGAGGCCGGGGATGGGAGGCTGGGGATGGGTATGAGAGGCTGGGAGCCTGGGGATGGGAGGCTGGTGCTGGGGATGGGAAGCTGGGGATCGGAGGCTGGGGATGGGAGGCTGGAGATTGTAGGCTGGGGATGGGAGGCTGGGGATGGGGAGGGGATGGGGATGGGTGGCTGTGGATGGGGAGGGGCTGGGGATGGGTGGCTGAGGATATGGAGGCTGGAGTTTGGAGGCTTTGGCTGCTAAGCTAGGGATGGGAGGCTGGGGATGGGAGGCTGGGGAGGGAGGTTGGGGATGTGAATGGTAGTTTGGGGCTGGGGATGGGAGGCTGGGGATGGGAGGCTGGTGCTGGGGATGGGAGGTTGGGGCTGGGGATGGGAGGTTGGGCTGGGGTTGGGAGGTTGGGCTGGGGTTGGAGGCTGTGGATGGGAGGCTGGGGATGGGAGGCTGGGGATAGGAGGCTGGGGATGGGGATGGGAGGATGGGGAAATTAAGCTGGGGATGGGGGGCTGGGGCTGGGAGGATGGGGATGGGGATGTGAGGCTGGGGATGGGAGACTGGAGAGTGGAGGCTTTGGCTGGGAGGCTGGGGATGGGAGGCTGGGGCTGGGGATGGGAGGCTGGGGATGGGAGAATGGGGCTGGGGATGAGAGGCTGGGGATGGGAGACTGGGGCTGGGGATAGGAGGCTGTGGATGGGAATAGGAGGCTGGGGATGGGAGGCTGGGGGGGTGTGAGATTGGGGTTGGGAGGCTGGGGCTGGGAGGCCGGCGGATGGGAGGCTGGGGATGGGAGGCTGGGAATGGGAGGCTGGGGATGGGAGGCTGGGGATGGGAGGCTGGGGCTGGGAGGCTGGGGATGGGGCTGGGAGACTGGGGATGGGGATGGGAGACTGGGGATGGGGATGAGAGGCTGTGGATGGTGTTGGGAGGCAGGGGATGAGAGGCTGGGGCTGGGAAAGGGAGGTGGGGCATGCGATGGGAGGATGGGCCTGGGGCTGAGAGGCTGGGGATGGGAGACTGGGAATGGGGATGGGGATAGGAGGCTGTGGATGGGGCTGGGAGGCTGGGGATGGGAGGCTGGGGATGGGAGGCTGGGGCTGGGGCTGGGGATGGGAGAATGGGGCTGGGAGAATGGGGATGGGAGGCTGAGGTTGGGAGACAGGGGATGGGAGGCTGGGGATGGGAGGCTGGGGATGGGAGGCTGAGGCTGGGGCTGTTGATGAGGATGGGAGGCTGAGGTTGGGAGGCTGGGGCTGGGAGGCTGGGGATGGGAGGCTGGGGATGGGAGGCCGGGGCTGGGAGGCTGGGGCTTGGGATGGGAGGCTGGGTCTGGGGAGGGGCATGGGAGGCTGGGAATGGAAGGCTGGGGATGGGGCTGGGGATGGGAGGCTGGGAGACTGGGGATGGGAGGCTGGTGCTGGGGATGGGAAGCTGTGGACGGGAGACTGGGGCTGGGGATAGGAGGCTGTGGATGGGGATAGGAGGCTGGGGATGGGAGGCTGGGGGTGTGAGATTGGGGTTGGGAGGCTGGGGCTGGGAGGCCGGCGGATGGGAGGCTGGGGATGGGAGGCTGGGAATGGAAGGCTGGAGCTGTGGATGGGAGGCTGGGGTTGGGAGGCTGGGGATGGGAGGCTGGGGATGGGAGGCTGGGGCTGGGAGGCTGGGGATGGGGCTGGGAGACTGGGGATGGGGATGGGGATGGGAGACTGGGGATGGGGATGAGAGGCTGTGGATGGTGTTGGGAGGCAGGGGATGAGAGGCTGGCGCTGGGGAAGGGAGGTGGGGCTTGGGATGGGAGGCTGGGGCTGGGGATGAGAGGCTGGGGATGGGAGACTGGGAATGGGGATGGGGATAGGAGGCTGGGGATGGGAGGCTGGGAGGCTGGGGCTGGGGAATGGAGAATGGGGCTGAGAGGCTGGGGATGGGAGGCTGGGGATGGCAGGCTGGGGATGGGTCTGGGAGGCTGAGGCTGGGGGCTGGGGATGGGAGGCTTGGGATGGGAGGCTGGGGCTGGGGCTGTTGATGAGGGTGGGAGGCTGGGGATGGGAGGCTGGGGCTGGCAGGCTGGGGCTGGGAGACTGGGGATGGGGATGGGAGACAGGGATGGGAGCCTGGAGATGGGGATGAGAGGCTGTGGATGGTGTTGGGAGGCAGGGGATGAGAGGCTGGGGCTGGGGAAGGGAGGTGGGGCTTGGGGTGGGAGGTTGGGGCTGGGGATGAGAGGCTGGGGATGGGAGACTGGGAGTGGGGATGGGGATAGGAGGCCGTGGATGGGGCTGGGAGGCTGGGTATGGGAGGCTGGGGCTGGGAGGCTGGGGATGGAATGCTGGGGCTTGGGCTGGAAGAATGGGGCTGGGAGGCTGAGGTTGGGAGGCTGGGGCTCGGAGGCTGGGGATGGGAGCCTTGGGATGGGAGGCTGGGGCTGGGGATGGGGATGGGAGACTGGACATGGGGATGAGAGGCTGTGTGGATGGTGTTGGGAGGCAGGGGATGAGAGGCTGGGGCTGGGGCTGGGGAAGGGAGGTGGGGCTTGTGATGGGAGGATGGGCCTGGGGCTGAGAGGCTGGGGATGGGAGACTGGGAATGGGGATGGGGATAGGAGGCTGTGGATGGGGCTGGGAGGCTGGGGATGGGAGGCTGGGGATGGGAGGCTGGGGCTGGGGCTGGGGCTGGGGATGGGAGAATGGGGCTGGGAGAATGGGGATGGGAGGCTGAGGTTGGGAGACAGGGGATGGGAGGCTGGGGATGGGAGGCTGGGGATGGGAGGCTGAGGCTGGGGCTGTTGATGAGGATGGGAGGCTGAGGTTGGGAGGCTGGGGCTGGGAGGCTGGGGATGGGAGGCTGGGGATGGGAGGCCGGGGCTGGGAGGCTGGGGCTGGGGATGGGAGGCTTGGGATGGGAGGCTGGGTCTGGGGAGGGGCATGGGAGGCTGGGAATGGAAGGCTGGGGCTGGGGCTGGGGATGGGGCTGGGGATGGGAGGCTGGGAGACTGGGGATGGGAGGCTGGTGCTGGGGATGGGAAGCTGTGGACGGGAGGCTGGGGATGGGAGGCTACGGATGGGGATGGGAGACTGGGGATGTGAGGCTGGGTTTGGAGCCTGGGGATGGGGATGGGGATGGGAGACTGGGGATGTGAGGCTGGGTTTGGAGCCTGGGGATGGGGATGCGAGGCTGGGCCTGGTTATGGGGGCTGGAGATGGAAGGCTGGGCTTGGGTGTGGAGGGCTGGGTGGGGAGGCTGGGAATGGAAGACTGGGACTGGAGATGTGGGGCTGGGACCTCAGGCCAGATCTTCACTGTGTGTGTGTGTGTGTGTGTGTGTGTGTGTGTGTGTGTGTGTGTGTGTGTGTGCGTGTGCGTGTGTCTGCGTGTGCGTCTGGGTGTGCGTCTGGGTGTGTGTTTCTGAGGTCATAACAACCTCTTGATTGTCTGATTGCTTGGTGCTGAAAGTGTGATGACTAACATGATTGTGGGTAAACAAGGCTCCGTGACCCCGCCACTGACTTGTCATTACAGACCTGGGAAGTATCCCAAATAGCAAAAGCCTCTGGTGAAAAGAAGTGCCCTATAATCGGAGTATGGTGTTATTTGGAACATGCCCCCCTGCTCTGCTACAGGAATCTCTTTACACAGCAACTATGTTTAACGGTCTTGTCATTAGAGGCCTTCACCACTGCTCTGCTACAGCAACAATACTTAATCACATCCTTCCCCCTCAAGACCATCACCACAGGGAACACTGTCTCTTCCTGTTCACGGCAGGGGATGGTGTCTCTTTTCCTTCACAGCACAACTCTGTTTCCTCTTCACAGCAGGGAACACTGTCTCTTCCTGTTCACGGCAGGGAACACTGTCTCTTCCTGTTCACGGCAGGGGATGGTGTCTCTTTTCCTTCACAGCACAACTCTGTTTCCTCTTCACAGCAGGGAATACTGTCTCTTCCTCTTAGTAGCACAACCCTGTTTTTGCTTCCCATTATGGGAAGTACGAGTGACTTGCTCAATATCCTGTTAAGCTTCCCCCTACTTTTCGGAAATTCTGTTAAAAATCGCGCAACATTTTGGCGTCCTGCTACTCAGGCCAGGAATATAGTATATGCATATGATTAGTATGTGTGGATAGAAAACACTCAGACGTTTCCAAAACTGTTTAAATCACGGCTGTGACTATAACAGAACGTCTGTTTCATCGAAAAGCGCAGGAAAATCTGATCACTGGAGATGGGAAAAAATATCCATGCGCCACTTCCATGAATTGTTGAAGGTGAACCGTATTAAATGAGGCCGAGCTTGCAGTACCTACAGCTTCCACAGGATGTATAGAGTCTCCTCATTTGATTCTGATTTGATTCTTGGTAGATCCGACCAAAGGGAACCGATTCCCTCCGACCACCAACCCGAGGCATTGTCTTTCTTTTTTTCCTGACATTTTTCCACACGGCCAGCTATCGAATTTACATCGCCTCCTGATGATTTTTATAGCTTATTAACGTGTAGTTATACCTAAAGTTGCATTAGAAAGGTATTGCGAAGTGTTTTGTGAAAGTTTATCGTCGAATTTTTAACTTTTAAAAAATGACGTTACGTTATGAAACGCTATTTTTTCCGTTTATCACACAGTCTTCATAGATCGATATCTAGGCTATATATGGACCGATTTAATCCAAAAAAAGACCCAGTATTGATTATGGGACATCAAGGTGTGCAAAGAAAGAAGATGGTCAAAGGTAATTCATGTTTTATATTTTATTGTGCGGTTTGTGTAGCGCCGACTATGCTAATTCTTTTGTTTACATCCCCTACGGGTCTTTTGGGGTGTTGCATGCTATCAGATAATAGCTTCTCATGCTTTCGCCGAAAAGCATTTTAAAAATCTGACTCGGTGGCTAGATTCACAATGACTGTAGCTTTATTTCAATACCAAGCATGTGTATTTTAATGAACGTTTGCGTTTTAACTAATACTATTAGCGTGTAGCGTAGCGCATGTGCATTTCCAGAGCTCTAGGTGGGACGTCTGCGTCTCAAGTAAGCTCAAGAGGATGGAAGCTTTCAGATGCTAAACTACAGACTGGATTCTTCCGATGGCATTGAGAGGCCACCACATCAGGCACTGACTACATCAATAAGTGCATCGATGACGTTGTACCCACAGTGACCGTATGGACACACACCAACCAGAAGCCATGGATTACAGGCAACATCCGCACTGAGCTCTAACTGGGAGGCTTATAAGAAATCCCGCTATGCCATCCGACGAACCATCAAATAGGCGAAGCTCTGACGCTCGTTGGATGTGGCCGGGAATGCAAACTATTATGGACAACAAAGGGAAGCACAGCCGCAAGCTGCCCAGTGACACGACCATACCTCGCTTCGAGGTAAGCAACACTGAAGCATGCTTGAGAGCCCCAGCCGTTCCGGACAACTGTGTGATCACGCTCTCCACAGCCGATCTGAGTAAGACCTGTAAACAGGTCAACATTCTCAAGTCCGCAGGGCCAGACGGGTTACTAGGACGAGTATGGCGAGCATGCGCTGACCAACTGGCAAGTTTCTTCACTGACATTTTCAACCTCTCCCTTACCGAGTCCGTAAACCAACATGTTTCTACCAGACCACCATAGTCCCTGTGCCCAAGACAAAGATTTAGACATGAAGTGCTTTGAAAGGTTGGTAATGGCTCACATCAACACCATTATCACAGAAACCCTAGACCCACTCCAATTTGCATACTGCCCCAACAGATCCACAGATGATCCAATCTCTATTGCACTCCACACTGCCCTTTCCCACCTGGACAAAAGGAACACTTACAGTATGTGAGAATGCTGTTCATTGACTACAGCTCAGCTTTCAACACCATTAGTGCCCTCAAAGTTCATCACTAAGCTAAGGATCCTGGGACTAAACACCTCCCTCTGCAACTGGATCCTGGACTTCATGACGGGCCGCCACCAGGTGGTAAGGGTAGGTAACAATACATTGCCATGCTGATCCTGCAGCTGTACACAGCCCATCTGCAAATAGCCCATCCAACTTCCTTCCTCCTCCTCTCATTGTTTTTATTTACTTTTTGTTTGCTCCTTTGCACCCCAGTATCTCTATTTGCACAGTCATCTTCTGCACATCTACCACTCCAGTGTTTAATTGCTAAATTGTAATTATTTCGCCTCTACGGCCTATTTATTGCCTTACCTCCCTAATCTTACCTCATTTGCATACACTGTATATATACTTTTTTCTATTTCTAGTGCAGCTCATCCAGGATGGTACATCAATGCGAGCTGTGGCAAGAAGGTTTGCTGTGTCTGTCAGCGTAGTGTCCAGAGCATGGAGGCGCTACCAGGAGACAGGCCAGTACATCAGGAGACGTGGAGGAGGCCGTAGGAGTGCAACAACCCAGCAGCAGGACCGCTACCTCCGCCTTTGTGCAAGGAGGAGCAGGAGGAGCACTGCAAGAACACTGCAAAATGACCTCCAGCAGGCCATAAATGTGCATGTGTCTGCTCAAACAGTCAGAAACAGACTCCATGAGGGTGGTATGAGGGACCGACGTCCACAGATGGGGGTTGTGCTTACAGCCCAACACCGTGCAGGACGTTTTGCATTTGCCAGAGAACACCAAGATTGGCAAATTCGCCACTGGCGCCCTGTGCTCTTCACAGATGAAAGCAGGTTCACACTGAGCACATGTGACAGACCTGACAGAAACTGGAGACGCCGTGGAGAACGTTCTGCTGCCTGCAACATCCTCCAGCATGACCGGTTTGGCGGTGGGTCAGTCATGGTGTGGGGTGGCATTTCTTTGGGGGGCCACACAGCCCTCCATGACCTTGCCAGAGGTAGCCTGACTGCCATTAGGTACCGAGATGAGATCCTCAGACCCCTTGTGAGACCATATACTGGTGCGGTTGGCCCTGGGTTCCTCCTAATGCAAGACAATGCTAGACCTCATGTGGCTGGAGTGTGTCAGCAGTTCCTCCAAGAGGAAGGCATTGATGCTATGGACTGGCCCGCCCGTTCCCCAGACTTGAATCCAATTGAGCACATCTGGGACATCATGTCTCGCTCCATCCACCAACGCCACGTTGCACCACAGACTGTCCAGGAGTTGGCGGATGCTTTAGTCCAAGTCTGGGAGGAGATCACTCAGGAGACCATCCGTCACCTCATCAGGAGCATGCCCAGGCGTTGTAGGGAGGTCATACAGGCACGTGGAGGCCACACACACTACTGAGCCTCGTTTTGACTTGTTTTAAGGACATTACATCAAAGTTGGATCAGCCTGTAGTGTGGTTTTCCACTTTAATTTTGAGTGTGACTCCAAATCCAAACCTCCATGGGTTGATAAATTTGATTTCCGTTGATAATTGAAATGAAATCCGAGCAAGGGTAGCATTCCAGAGGGACATCAGAGACTGTAACGTTCTCTGCTTCACGGAAACATGGCTAACTGGAGAGACGCAATCCGAAGCGGTGCAGCCAGCGGGTTTCTCCACGCATCGCGCCGACAGAAACAAACATCTTTCTGGTAAGAAGAGGGGCGGGGGCGTATGTCTTATGGCCAACGTGACATGGTGTGATGAAAGAAACATACAGGAACTCAAATCCTTCTGTTCACCTGATTTAGAATTCCTCACAATCAAATGTAGACCGCATTATCTACCAAGAGAATTCTCTTCGATTATAATCACAGCCGTATATATCCCCCCCAAGCAGACACATCGATGGCTCTGAACGAACTTTATTTAACTCTCTGCAAACTGGAAACGATTTATCCGGAGGCTGCATTCATTGTAGCTGGGGATTTTAACAAGGCTAATCTGAAAACAAGTCTCCCTAAAATTTATCAGCATATCGATTGCGCAAACAGGGGTGGAAAGACCCTGGATCATTGTTACTCTAACTTCCGCGACGCATATAAGGCCCTGCCCCGCCCCCTTTCGGAAAAGCTGACCACGACTCCATTTTGTTGATCCCTGCCTACAGACAGAAACTAAAACAAGAAGCTCCCACGCTGAGGTCTGTCCAACGCTGGTCCGACCAAGCTGACTCCACACTCCAAGACTGCTTCCATCACGTGGACTGGGAGATGTTTCGTATTGCGTCAGACAACAACATTGACGAATACGCTGATACGGTGTGCGAGTTCATTAGAACGTGCGTTGAAGATGTCGTTCCCATAGCAACGATTAAAACATTCCCTAACCAGAAACCGTGGATTGATGGCAGCATTCGTGTGAAACTGAAGGCACGAACCACTGCTTTTAATCAGGGCAAGGTGTCTGGTAACATGGCTGAATACAAACAGTGCAGCTATTCCCTCCGCAAGGCTATCAAACAAGCTAAGCGCCAGTACAGAGACAAAGTAGAATCTCAATTCAACGGCTCAGACACAAGAGGTATGTGGCAGGGTCTACAGTCAATCACGGACTACAGGAAGAAACCCAGCCCAGTCACGGACCAGGATGTCTTGCTCCCAGGCAGACTAAATAACTTTTTGCCCGCTTTGAGGACAATACAGTGCCACTGACACGGCCTGCAACGGAAACATGCGGTCTCTCCTTCACTGCAGCCGAAGTGAGTAAGTCATTTAAACGTGTTAACCCTCGCAAGGCTGCAGGCCCAGACGGCATCCCCAGCCGCGCCCTCAGAGCATGCGCAGACCAGCTGGCCGGTGTGTTTACGGACATATTCAATCAATCCCTATACCAGTCTGCTGTTCCCACATGCTTCAAGAGGGCCACCATTGTTCCTGTTCCCAAGAAAGCTAAGGTAACTGAGCTAAACGACTACCGCCCGTAGCACTCACATCCGTCATCATGAAGTGCTTTGAGAGACTAGTCAAGGACCATATCACCTCCACCCTACCTGACACCCTTGACCCACTCCAATTTGCTTACCGCCCAAATAGGTCCACAGACGATGCAATCTCAACCACACTGCACACTGCCCTAACCCATCTGGACAAGAGGAATACCTATGTGAGAATGCTGTTCATCGACTACAGCTCGGCATTCAACACCATAGTACCCTCCAAGCTCGTCATCAAGCTCGAGACCCTGGGTCTCGACCCCGCCCTGTGCAACTGGGTACTGGACTTCCTGACGGGCCGCCCCCAGGTGGTGAGGGTAGGCAACAACATCTCCTCCCCGCTGATCCTCAACACTGGGGCCCCACAAGGGTGCGTTCTGAGCCCTCTCCTGTACTCCCTGTTCACCCACGACTGCGTGGCCATGCACGCCTCCAACTCAATCATCAAGTTTGCGGACGACACAACAGTGGTAGGCTTGATTACCAACAACGACGAGACGGCCTACAGGGAGGAGGTGAGGGCCCTCGGAGTGTGGTGTCAGGAAAATAACCTCACACTCAACGTCAACAAAACTAAGGAGATGATTGTGGACTTCAGGAAACAGTAGAGGGAACACCCCCCCATCCACATCGATGGAACAGTAGTGGAGAGGGTAGCAAGTTTTAAGTTCCTCGGCATACACATCACAGACAAACTGAATTGGTCCACTCACACAGACAGCATCGTGAGGAAGGCGCAGCAGCGCCTCTTCAACCTCAGGAGGCTGAAGAAATTCGGCTTGTCACCAAAAGCACTCACAAACTTCTACAGATGCACAATCGAGAGCATCCTGGCGGGCTGTATCACCGCCTGGTATGGCAACTGCACCGCCCTCAACCGTAAGGCTCTCCAGAGGGTAGTGAGGTCTGCACAACGCATCACCGGGGCAAACTACCTGCCCTCCAGGACACCTACACCACCCGATGCTACAGGAAGGCCATAAAGATCATCAAGGACATCAACCACCGAGCCACTGCCTGTTCACCCCGCTGTCATCCAGAAGGCGAGGTCAGTACAGGTGCATCAAAGCTGGGACCGAGAGACTGAAAAACAGCTTCTATCTCAAGGCCATCAGACTGTTAAACAGCCACCACTAACATTGAGTGGCTACTGCCAACACACTGTCAATGACACTGACTCTACTCCAGCCACTTTAATCATGGGAATCGATGGGAAATGATGTAAATATATCACTAGCCACTTTAAACAATGCTACCTTATATAATGTTACTTACCCTACATTGTTCATCTCATATGCATACGTTGATACTGTACTCTATATCATCGACTGCATCCTTATGTAATACATGTATCACTAGCCACTTTAACTATGCCACTTGGTTTACATACTTATCTCATATGTATATACTGTACTCGATATCATCTACTGTATCTTGCCTATGCTGCTCTGTACCATCACTCATTCATATATCCTTATGTACATATTCTTTATCCCCTTACACTGTGTATGACAGTAGTTTTTTTTGGAATTGTTAGTTAGATTACTTGCTCGTTATTACTGCATTGTCGGAACTAGAAGCACAAGCATTTCGCTACACTCGCATTAACATCTGCTAACCATGTGTATGTGACAAATAAAATTTGATTTGATTTGATTTGATTTGATTTGATAATTTTTGTGTGATTTTGTTGTCAGCACATTCAACTATGTAAAGAAAAAAAGTATTTAATAAGAATATTTCATTCATTCAGATCTAGGATGTGTTATTTTAGTGTTCCCTTTATTTTTTGAGCAGTATATATATATATATATATATATATATATATAGAGAGAGAGAGAGACACATAGTGTATATATATATTCAGTTTATTTTGTGAAATACTTTATTAACATTTCTTTTTCTTTAAACTGCGTTGTTGGTTAAGGTAAGTAACATATTTCACTGTAAGGTCTACTACACATGTTGTATTCAGCATTTCACTGTAAGGTCTACTACACCTGTTGTATTCAGCATTTCACTGTAAGGTCTACTACACCTGTTGTATTCAGCATTTCACTGTAAGGTCTACCTACACCTGTTGTATTCAGCATTTCACTGTAAGGTCTACTACACCTGTTGTATTCAGCATTTCACTGTGAGGTCTACTACACCTGTTGTATTCAGCATTTCTGTAACGGTTTTCTTGAGTTGAAGGAGAGGAGGACCAAAATGCAGCGTGGTTACTTGTATACATCTTTAATAAAGATGAAAACACGAACAATACAAACCAACAAACGTAACTTGAAAACCTAAACAGCCTATCTGGTGCAAACAAACACAGAGACAGGAACAATCACCCACGAAACCCAACACCAAACAGGCTACCTAAATATGGTTCCAAATCAGAGACAATGACTAACACCTGCCTCTGATTGAGAACCATATCAGGCCAAACACAGAAACAGACAAACTAGACACACAACATAGAATGCCCACTCAGATCACACCCTGACCAAACAAACATAGAAACATACAAAGCAAACTATGGTCAGGGTGTGACAATTTCACTGTGCGGTCTACTACAACTGTTGTATTCAGCATTTCACTGTGAGGTCGGTGCATGTGACAAATAACATGCTATTTGATTTGATGTCGATACTGTCTCTTCCTCTTCACAGCACAACTGTGTTTAATGTGTCTTTAAACTGAAGTGAATTGATGAAAATGTAATACATTTTTCAAACAGGAACTCTTCATTTTAGCACCGCTAGTCATAGTCACTGCTGACAGTATGATGAGCATTACAGTGTTTTTCTAACCTGTGACAGCAGCACCTGAAAGAGAAATCACTGTGATGGGATTCCAGTCATGTTGAAATGGTTGTGGAAATAACTGTGTGTTACGATAATCAAAGACTTGTACTCAGCCGTCTGTAAATCATCCGGTAGACATCACCGAGGTGACACTGCAAACACTAATTCATCAAGAGGAAGAGAACACAGAGTACCCCACTATGTTTGACCGAAGCATTATGGGCCCAGAGAATATGGTGCGAATCGGGACGTATCCACAGTGAGTCATGTGGACCTTGTACAGATTCCATTCACTGAGCAGACACATTTGGGTGGAACTCCAAAATACATAGAGATTAATTAGACAGTGTAGGGCAGATGGGTGGAACTCCAGGGTACATAGAGATTAATTAGACAGTGTAGGGCAGATGGGTGGAACTCCAGGGTACATAGAGATTAATTAGACAGTGTAGGGCAGATGGGTGGAACTCCAGGGTACATAGAGATTAATTAGACAGTGTAGGGCAGATGGGTGGAACTCCAGGGTACATAGAGATTAATTAGACAGTGTAGGGCAGATGGGTGGAACTCCAGGGTACATAGAGATTAATTAGACAGTGTAGGGCAGATGGGTGGAACTCCAGGGTACACAGAGATTAATTAGACAGTGTAGGGCAGATGGGTGGAACTCCAGGGTACACAGAGATTAATTTAGACAGTGTAGGGGCAGATGGGTGGAACGACAGAGAGGAATTAGACAGTGTAGGGCAGATGGGTGGAACTCCAGGGTCCACAGAGATTAATTAGACAGTGTAGGGCAGATGGGTGGAACTCCAGGGTACATAGAGATTAATTAGACAGTGTAGGGGCAGATGGGTGGAACGACAGAGAGGAATTAGACAGTGTAGGAGCAGATGGGTGGAACTCCAGGGTACACAGAGATTACCAAACTAAAACAGAGACATAAAAAAGGAACTAAGGTCAGGACATGACACATGTCCTCCTCCTAATCCCATCATGTGTTATATCCTCATCATAATCCCATCATGTGTTATATCCTCATCATAATCCCATCATGAGACATGTCCTCCTCATAATCCCATCATGTGTCAAGGACCATATCACCTCCACCCTACCTGACACCCTAGACCAGGGGTGTCAAACGCAAATACCCAGTGGGCCAAAATGTAAAACCTGAACAAAGTCACGGGCCAACATTGAACAAATTAACCTTTTAATATGGACCCAAACAAGTTTTGCTTTAACATTGAATATGGAACAAGCATCGCTTATTACCATACAATATATAATTTAATAGTGGAGACATGCAAAATCGAATTTCAAATGAAAAAACACATCAATGGCATTCATTTATTAAATAAATAAAATTTAAATAAAAATTATATGTCTCTTTTCTATTTGCAGCCTTCTGATTTAAATACCAAAATAAACTTTTTCCACTGGCTAATAAAAGTGCATAAAGAAAACGTTAATTATTGCACACTGGTCTAATCTGATGTGCCCAAGCCAGATACCTGGCATCTCTTCTTGGATGCTAGTTCATCAATGTCTGGGCTCAAGCTCTGAGCTGAAGAAATCCTCAGTATCGAGCGAAGATGTTCATCAGTCAGACGTCTCCTGTGAGTTGTTTTGGTCATCTTCATCGAGGAGAAAAGTTGCTCGCATAGATAAGTGCTGCCGAACATGGAGAGCATCTGAGCAGCTTGGGTGCGGAGCTGAGGCATTGTGTCAGGGATGAACCGTGGAAACTGTGCGGCGCCCACAGCATCATACTTTGACTTCAGCGTGTCGTTGCACTGGGGTTCAATCAGCTCCATTTGGATGTTGGTTGGTGCATTTTCCACATCAACTGCGAAGGGATTACTAAGCAGTTCAAACTTGCATTTCTGGGCATCGAAGTCGGCAAATCGCCGGCTAAACTCAGCAGCGAGAACACTGAGTTTTTCAGCAAACTGTGAGCATGGGAACACGGCGGTAGAGATCTGCGCTTTTATGGATTGGCAGCAGGGAAAATGGCAAGGGTTTCCTTGCAGCATCTGATTCTCCCACAGGCACAGTTTAGTTTTGAAGGCCCTCACTGCAGTGTACATGTCTGTGATGATGCGCCCCCGCCCCTGAAGCTGCAGGTTCAGCGCATCGAGATGGCTCGAGATGTCACAGAGAAAGGCCAGCTCACACAGGAACTTTTGCTCCCGGAGCTCTGCTGTATCCTTCCCTTTGGTTTCCAGGAATTGACATATTTCCTCACGCAGCTCGAAACATCTGTTCAGTACTTTTCCTCTGCTTAGCCATCTCACCTCTGTGTGATACGGCACGTCTGCGTATTCCGAACCACACTCCTCCAGAAAAGATTTAAACTGGCGGTGATTTAGACCTTTGGCTCTTATAAAGTTAACTACCTGTGTTACTGTGGTCATAACATGTTCCATCTTTAGGGCTTTGGCACACAGTGCTTCCTGATGTATGATGCAGTGGTAAACAGTTAGCTCACCTGCACAGTTCTCTTCCCGCATCTTCTCCCGAACCATGCCCACCAGTCCACTCTTTTTACCGCACATCCCTGGCGCACCATCTGTCGTTAATCCAACGAGTTTATCCCACGGCAGCTTTATTTCAGTTACACATTTGGAAACCTCCTCAAAGATTTCCTTTCCTGTGGTTGTGCCATGCATTGATTTGAATCCTAATAGCTCCTCCGTAACACACAGATTTGAGTCCACTCCACGGATGAAGACTGACAGCTGAGCAGTATCAGATGCGTCACAGCTCTCATCCACAGCGAGGGAGAACGCAACAAAATCTTTTCCCTTTTCCATCAGCTGGTCATACAGATTGGTGGCAAGATCACATGTGCGATCAGCTACTGTGTTCCTGCTCAGGCTCATGTTTGAAAATGCTTGTTTTTTTCTCTGGGCATACGAGGTCACAAACCTTCATCATGCACTTTTTCATGAACTCTCCCTCATTAAAGGGCCGGGCTGATTTTGCGATCTCTGCTGCCACTATATAACTAGCCTTTACAGCAGCCTCGCTTTGTGATGTGGCTTTTTTAAACATATTCTGTTGTGAAACCAAACTTCTTTTCATCTCCTCTACTTTCTGGCTCCTTTGAGTCATGTCCAGGTCCTTGTATTTGTCATGGTGTTTCGTTTCATAGTGTCGTCTAATGTTGTACTCCTTACTTACAGCCACGTTGACTCCACAAACAAGACAAACTGTCTTTTACATATGTAAACAGATATTCTGCCTCCCACTTGTCCAGAAAGCTTCTGTTTTCTGCCTTTCTTTTCGCCATTTTTGGGAAGGGTTAGCTCGCTGACAGTTGTAGCGTCTATGTTGCTATGACTACTGTCACAGAGGAGAGAGCGTTTCTGGGTCCTGTCCTGATTGGCGCGCGAAAACAGCAGAGCATTATGGGATTCGTAGTATTAGTGGTGAATGCGCTGTATAATACCGGCGGGCCAGCTCTAGTAGTAATTTGGTATTGTCTCGCGGGCCAAATATAATTACCCCACGGGCCAGAGTTTGACACCCATGCCCTAGACCCACTCCAATTTGCTTACCGCCCAAATAGGTCCACAGACGATGCAATCTCAACCACACTGCACACTACCCTAACCCATCTGGACAAGAGGAATACCTATGTGAGAATGCTATTCATCGACTACAGCTCGGCATTCAACACCATAGTACCCTCCAAGCTAGTCATCAAGCTCGAGACCCTGGGTCTCGACCCCGCCCTGTGCAACTGGGTACTGGACTTCCTGACGGGCCGCCCCCAGGTGGTGAGGGTAGGCAACAACATCTCCTCCCCGCTGATCCTCAACACTGGGGCCCCACAAGGGTGCGTTCTGAGCCCTCTCCTGTACTCCCTGTTCACCCACGACTGCGTGGCCACGCACGCCTCCAACTCAATCATCAAGTTTGCGGACGACACAACAGTGGTAGGCTTGATTACCAACAATGACGAGACGGCCTACAGGGAGGAGGTGAGGGCCCTCGGAGTGTGGTGTCAGGAAAATAACCTCACACTCAACGTCAACAAAACTAAGGAGATGATTGTGGACTTCAGGAAACAGCATAGGGAACACCCCCCTATCCACATCGATGGAACAGTAGTGGAGAGGGTAGCAAGTTTTAAGTTCCTCGGCATACACATCACAGACAAACTGAATTGGTCCACTCACACAGACAGCATCGTGAAGAAGGCGCAGCAGCGCCTCTTCAACCTCAGGAGGCTGAAGAAATGCGGCTTGTCACCAAAAGCACTCACAAACTTCTACAGATGCACAATCGAGAGCATCCTGGCGGGCTGTATCACTGCCTGGTACGGCAACTGCTCCGCCCACAACCGTAAGGCTCTCCAGAGGGTAGTGAGGTCTGCACAACGCATCACCGGGGGCAAACTACCTGCCCTCCAGGACACCTACACCACCCGATGTTACAGGAAGGCCATAAAGATCATCAAGGACAACAACCACCCGAGCCACTGCCTGTTCACCCCGCTATCATCCAGAAGGCGAGGTCAGTACAGGTGCATCAAAGCTGGGACCGAGAGACTGAAAAACAGCTTCTATATCAAGGCCATCAGACTGTTAAACAGCCACCACTAACATTGAGTGGCTGCTGCCAACACACTGACTCAACTCCAGCCACTTTAATAATGGGAATTGATGGGAAATGATGTAAAATATATCACTAGCCACTTTAAACAATGCTACCTAATATAATGTTTACATACCCTACATTATTCATCTCATATGTATAAGTATATACTGTACTCTATATCATCTACTGCATCCTTATGTAATACATGTATCACTAGCCACTTTAACTATGCCACTTTGTTTACATACTCATCTCATATGTATATACTGTACTCGATACCATCTACTGTATCTTGCCTAAACTCATTCATATATCTTTATGTACATATTCTTTATCCCCTTACACTGTGTATAAGACAGTCGTTTTTTGGGGGGAATTGTTAGCTAGATTACTTGTTGGTTATTACTGCATTGTCGGAACTAGAAGCACAAGCATTTCGCTATACTCGCATTAACATCTGCTAACCATGTGTATGTGACAAATAAAATTTGATTTGATTTGATCCTCATCATAATCCCATCATGTGTTATATCCTCATCATAATCCCATAATGTGACATGTCCTCCTCATAATCCCATCATGTGTTATATCCTCATCATAATCCCATAATGTGACATGTGCCCCTCCTAATCCCATCATGTGTTATATCCTCATCATAATCCCATCATGTGACATGTCCTCCTCCTAATCCCATCATGTGTTATATCCTCATCATAATCCCATAATGTGACATGTCCTCATCATAATCCCATAATGTGACATGTCCTCCTCATAATCCCATCATGTGTTATATCCTCATCATAATCCCATAATGTGACATGTCCTCCTCCTAATCCAATCATGTGTTATATCCTCATCATAATCCCATAATGTGACATGTCCTCATCATAATCCCATAATGTGACATGTCCTCCTCCTAATCCCATCATGTGACATGTCCTCATCATAATCCCATCATGTGTTATATCCTCGTCATAATCCCATAATGTGACATGTCCTCATCATAATCCCATCATGTGTTATATCCTCATCATAATCCAATCATGTGACATGTCCTCCTCATAATCCAATCATCCTCATTAAACTATTATATATCCCTCTGCTCCACCAAAAATGGACAGCCAGATGCAAGGTTGCGGTAAACTAATGTAACATGTCTCTGGTGTCGTCCTATTGTCCTGTTATATAATATAACATGTCTCTGGTGTCGTCCTCTTGTCCTGTTATATAATATAACATGTCTCTGGTGTCGTCCTCTTGTCCTGTTATATAATATAACATGTCTCTGGTGCCGTCCTCTTGTCCTGTTATATAATATAACATGTCTCTGGTGCCGTCCTCTTGTCCTGTTATATAATATAACATGTCTCTGGTGTCGTCCTCTTGTCCTGTTATATAATATTACATGTCTCTGGTGTCGTCCTCTTGTCCTGTTATATAATATTACATGTCTCTGGTGCCGTCCTCTTGTCCTGTTATATAATATAACATGTCTCTGGTGTCATCCTCTTGTCCTGTTATATAATATAACATGTCTCTGGTGTCATCCTCTTGTCCTGTTATATAATATAACATGTCTCTGGTGTCGTCCTCTTGTCCTGTTATATAATATTACATGTCTCTGATGTCGTCCTCTTGTCTTGTTCAACATTCATAAGCAGTATAACAGTACACACACACGCACGCACGCACACACACACACACACACACACACACACATACGCACGCACGCACACACACACACACACACACACACATACGCACGCACACACACACACACACATACGCACGCACACACACACACACAGAGCAGACAGCAGACAGCAACACACCCAGTAATAACTGACTAAGTAAATCCCATAAGCTTAAAATGTATAGAAAATAATTCATGAGTTTAGAGTTTGAATCCTGTATATGTCGGTTCAATATTTGCTGTGTAATCTCAATAATGGTGAAGTGGTGGGAGTGTTTCTTGAGGCTGTTTGTATTTCCAATTCTGTTGCTCACTCACATGGAAAAGTAGCTTTGTAATTGACTGGCTCTGCTCATCATGGCTTCTGTTTCCGCACCAAATGACAGCAGCCTATTAACATTACATATATCTGCCTGCCAGACAAACCATGAATGTCAGAGTACATTAGAGAAGCATTCTACTGACACCTGTCATTATTCACAGAACAGCTCATCCACGTATGGACCTTGCTTTCAAACACAGGTCAAAAATGTAAAGATGTAATGATGTAAAGATGTTGTAATGATGTAAAGATGATGTAATAATGTAATGATGTAAAGATTATGTAATAATGTAATGATGTAAAGATGACGTAATGATGTAATGATGTAATGATGATGTAATGATGTAATGATGTAAAGATGATGTAATCATGTAAAAATGATGTAATAATGTAATGATGTAAAGATTATGTAATGATGTAATAATGTAATGATGTAATAATGTAAAGATGACGTAATGATGTAATGATGATGTAATGATGTAAAGATGATGTAATGATGTAAAGACGATGTAATGATGTAAAGATGTAATGATGTAATGATTTAATGATGTAAAGATGATGTAATGATGTAATGATGTAAAGATATAAAGACAATGTAATGATGTAATGATGTAATGATGTAAAGATATAAAGTCAATGTAATGAAGTAATGATGTAAAGATATAAAGACAATGTAATGATGTAATTATGTAATGATGTAAAGATGTAAAGATGATGTAATGATGTAAAGATATAAAGACGATGTCATGATGTAATGATGTAAAGATATAAAGATGATGTAATGATGTAAAGATGTTGTAATGATGTAAAGATGTAATGATGTAAAGATGTTGTAATGATGTAAAGATGTAATGATGTAAAGATGATGTAATGATGTAAAGATATAAAGACGATGTCATGATGTAAAGATGTTGTAATGATGTAAAGATGTAAAGATGATGTAATGATGTAAAGATGTTGTAATGATGTAAAGATGTAATGATGTAAAGATGATGTAAAGATATAAAGATGATGTAATGATGTAAAGATGATGTAATGATGTGAAGATGATGTAAAGATATAAATATGATGTAATGATGTAAAGATGATGTAATGATGTAAAGATGATGTAATGATTTAAAGATGATGTAAAGATATAAAGATGATGTAATGATGTAAAGATGATGTAATTTTGTTTTTTGTTCATGATGCTTCCTATTTGCTTCACATAGCATGTCCAATGGCCTTTAAAAATATAACCTATTAAGATGGATCTATGATTTAAATTGTTTCTGTTTGAAATTAGAAGTGGTTCCAAAACAGCTATAGAAGAATCACTGATATGTAGAAAATAATATTTCCACTGCTCTACATCTCTCCATGTGTTGTCAAATACTCACATCGTTTTAGAGAAATTTGGATGATTCATATTCTGTTTTAGTTATGGGAAAATATCGTTGTAGAGCTTTTTGGGCAATTGATGTTCAGTTTTAGTTATGGAAAACTGTCAGGTATCACAAAATGCTTAATATTTCAACCTGGCTGAGTAGAGTCTAGTGTAGCAGTCGCAACAGAGAAGGTGTCTACCTGACTGAATAGAGTCTAGTATAGCAGTCTCTACAGAGAAGGTTTCTACCTGACAGAATAGAGTCTAGTGTAGCAGTCTCAACAGAGAAGGTTTCTACCTGACAGAATAGAGTCTAGTGTAGCAGTCTCTACAGAGAAGGTTTCTACCTGACTGAATTGAGTCTAGTATAGCAGTCTCTACAGAGAAGGTTTCTACCTGACAGAATAGAGTCTAGTGTAGCAGTCTCAACAGAGAAGGTGTCTACCTGACTGAATAGAGTCTAGTATAGCAGTCTCTACAGAGAAGGTTTCTACCTGACAGAATAGAGTCTAGTGTAGCAGTCTCTACAGAGAAGGTTTCTACCTGACTGAATAGAGTCTAGTATAGCAGTCTCTACAGAGAAGGTTTCTACCTGACAGAATAGAGTCTAGTATAGCAGTCTCTACAGAGAAGGTTTCTACCTGACAGAATAGAGTCTAGTGTAGCAGTCTCAACAGAGAAGGTTTCTACCTGACAGAATAGAGTCTAGTATAGCAGTCGCAACAGAGAAGGTGTCTACCTGACTGAATAGAGTCTAGTATAGCAGTCTCTACAGAGAAGGTTTCTACCTGACAGAATAGAGTCTAGTGTAGCAGTCTCAACAGAGAAGGTTTCTACCTGACAGAATAGAGTCTAGTGTAGCAGTCTCTACAGAGAAGGTTTCTACCTGACAGAATAGAGTCTAGTGTAGCAGTCTCAACAGAGAAGGTTTCTACCTGACAGAATAGAGTCTAGTGTAGCAATGAGCAACAGAGATGATGTATTCGGTAGGGAGGGTCTTTCATTATTTTTTGGAATCTTCATTTATGCGGAGATACACCCTGAGACCAGGGCCGTTTTCACAAGGGAGCCGTGTTTGTGCAATTTCATAAGACAAATATTAACCAAAATGAAACCAGTCAAATACAGCACAACACAAATATTCAAGAAAAACAATTACATTCGAAATAAGAAGGTCCCCAATCTATATTTGTAATTGCCTGAGCAGCACCAGAACATCCAATTGTAAAGTATTTCGTAGTTGGTTCCAGCAATGAGATGCTTTAATTTAAAACTAAAAGCAGAATTACCTAGTTTGGTGGAGATCCGAGGAATCCCGAGAGTTAACCAACCTTGTGAATGGGTTTTGTATCTCATGTTTTAAGCTTGTCAACAAAAATAAAATAATGAAGTCATCTACTGTAATGAGAACCATCCTTTTGATACAGGATGCGGCGATGCGTATTAAAACCGTCCCCTGTGATAAAGCGAAGGGCGATACGGTAGACGGAATACAAAGGTTTTAAGAGTAGTGCCTTCTGCGGTCTGGCCAATGGAGAATCACCAGAGCCAGGAGCTGGCTGGAAGGTTGACTGATCGCTCTACTTCATGGTGTTTAGGAAGACGCAAGATACAGAATATTTATATCCAAGAAACGCACTTTAAATCTCAGCTTTTTAACTGGTTCATCCAGATGTAAAAAATAAAAATAAAAATACATCTCAATGCAAATGCTTAGATATTTATAGGCTCAATGAGAGAACCATCTGATGGACAAATACAGGACATCAATGAGAGAACCATCAGATGGTTATTAATTAAATACATCAATGAGAGAACCATCAGATGGTTATTAATTAAATACATCAATGAGAGAACCATCAGATGGTTATTAATTAAATACATCAATGAGAGAACCATCAGATGGTTATTAATTAAATACATCAATGAGAGAACCATCAGATGGTTATTAATTAAATACAGGACATCAATGAGAGGACCATCAGATGGTTATTAATTAAATACATCAATGAGAGAACCATCAGATGGTTATTAATTAAATACATCAATGAGAGAACCATCAGATGGTTATTAATTAAATACATCAATGAGAGAACCATCAGATGGTTATTAATTAAATACATCAATGAGAGAACCATCTGATGGACAAATACAGGACATCAATGAGAGAACCATCTGATGGACAAATACAGGACATCAATGAGAGAACCATCAGATGGTTATTAATTAAATACATCAATGAGAGAACCATCTGATGGACAAATACAGGACATCAATGAGAGAACCATCTGATGGACAAATACAGGACATCAATGAGAGAACCATCAGATGGTTATTAATTAAATACATCAATGAGAGAACCATCTGATGGACAAATACAGGACATCAATGAGAGAACCATCTGATGGACAAATACAGGACATCAATGAGAGAACCATCAGATGGTTATTAATTAAATACATCAATGAGAGAACCATCAGATGGACAAATACAGGACATCAATGAGAGAACCATCTGATGGACAAATACAGGACATCAATGAGAGAACCATCAGATGGTTATTAATTAAATACAGGACATCAATGAGAGAACCATCAGATGGTTATTAATTAAATACATCAATGAGAGAACCATCAGATGGTTATTAATTAAATACAGGACATCAATGAGAGAACCATCAGATGGTTATTAATTAAATACATCAATGAGAGAACCATCAGATGGTTATTAATTAAATACATCAATGAGAGAACCATCAGATGGTTATTAATTAAATACAGGACATCAATGAGAGAACCATCAGATGGTTATTAATTAAATACATCAATGAGAGAACCATCAGATGGTTATTAATTAAATACATCAATGAGAGAACCATCAGATGGTTATTAATTAAATACAGGACATCAATGAGAGAACCATCAGATGGTTATTAATTAAATACATCAATGAGAGAACCATCAGGTGGTTATTAATTAAATACAGGACATCAATGAGAGAACCATCAGATGGTTATTAATTAAATACAGGACATCAATGAGAGAACCATCAGATGGTTATTAATTAAATACATCAATGAGAGAACCATCAGATGGTTATTAATTAAATACAGGACATCAATGAGAGAACCATCAGATGGTTATTAATTAAATACATCAATGAGAGAACCATCAGATGGTTATTAATTAAATACAGGACATCAATGAGAGAACCATCAGATGGTTATTAATTAAATACATCAATGAGAGAACCATCAGATGGTTATTAATTAAATATCAGGACATCAATGAGAGAACCATCAGATGGTTATTAATTAAATACATCAATGAGAGAACCATCAGATGGTTATTAATTAAATACAGGACATCAATGAGAGAACCATCAGATGGTTATTAATTAAATACATCAATGAGAGAACCATCAGATGGTTATTAATAAATAAATACAGGACATCAATGAGAGAACCATCAGATGGTTATTAATTAAATACATCAATGAGAGAACCATCAGATGGTTATTAATTAAATACATCAATGAGAGAACCATCAGATGGTTATTAATTAAATACAGGACATCAATGAGAGAACCATCTGATGGACAAATACAGGACATCAATGAGAGAACCATCAGATGGACAAATACAGGACATCAATCAATGAGAGAACCATCTGATGGACAAATTAGGACATCAATGAGAGAGAGAACCATCAGATGGTTATTAATTAAATACAGGACATCAATGAGAGAACCATCAGATGGTTATTAATTAAATATCAGGAACATCAATGAGAGAACCATCTGATGGACAAATACAGGACATCAATGAGAGAACCATCAGATGGTTATTAATTAAATACATCAATGAGAGAACCATCAGATGGTTATTAATTAAATACATCAATGAGAGAACCATCAGATGGTTATTAATTAAATACATCAATGAGAGAACCATCAGATGGTTATTAATTAAATACATCAATGAGAGGACCATCAGATGGTTATTAATTAAATACATCAATGAGAGGACCATCAGATGGTTATTAATTAAATACATCAATGAGAGGACCATCAGATGGTTATTAATTAAATACATCAATGAGAGAACCATCAGATGGTTATTAATTAAATACATCAATGAGAGAACCATCAGATGGTTATTAATTAAATACAGGACATCAATGAGAGAACCATCAGATGGTTATTAATTAAATACATCAATGAGAGAACCATCAGATGGTTATTAATTAAATACAGGACATCAATGAGAGAACCATCTGATGGACAAATACAGGACATCAATGAGAGAACCATCAGATGGTTATTAATTAAATACATCAATGAGAGAACCATCAGATGGTTATTAATTAAATACAGGACATCAATGAGAGAACCATCAGATGGTTATTAATTAAATACATCAATGAGAGAACCATCAGATGGTTATTAATTAAATACAGGACATCAATGAGAGAACCATCAGATGGTTATTAATTAAATACAGGACATCAATGAGAGGACCATCAGATGGTTATTAATTAAATACAGGACATCAATGAGAGAACCATCAGATGGTTATTAATTAAATACATCAATGAGAGAACCATCAGATGGTTATTAATTAAATACAGGACATCAATGAGAGAACCATCAGATGGTTATTAATTAAATACATCAATGAGAGAACCATCAGATGGTTATTAATTAAATACAGGACATCAATGAGAGAACCATCTGATGGACAAATACAGGACATCAATGAGAGAACCATCTGATGGACAAATACAGGACATCAATGAGAGAACCATCAGATGGACAAATACAGGACATCAATGAGAGAACCATCTGATGGACAAATACAGGACATCAATGAGAGAACCATCAGATGGTTATTAATTAAATACATCAATGAGAGGACCATCAGATGGTTATTAATTAAATACATCAATGAGAGAACCATCAGATGGTTATTAATTAAATACATCAATGAGAGAACCATCAGATGGTTATTAATTAAATACAGGACATCAATGAGAGAACCATCAGATGGTTATTAATTAAATACAGGACATCAATGAGAGAACCATCAGATGGTTATTAATTAAATACATCAATGAGAGGACCATCAGATGGTTATTGATTAAATACATCAATGAGAGGACCATCAGATGGTTATTAATTAAATACATCAATGAGAGAACCATCAGATGGTTATTAATTAAATACAGGACATCAATGAGAGAACCATCAGATGGTTATTAATTAAATACATCAATGAGAGGACCATCAGATGGTTATTAATTAAATACATCAATGAGAGAACCATCAGATGGTTATTAATTAAATACAGGACATCAATGAGAGAACCATCAGATGGTTATTAATTAAATACATCAATGAGAGAACCATCAGATGGTTATTAATTAAATACATCAATGAGAGAACCATCAGATGGTTATTAATTAAATACAGGACATCAATGAGAGAACCATCAGATGGTTATTAATTAAATACATCAATGAGAGGACCATCAGATGGTTATTAATTAAATACATCAATGAGAGGACCATCAGATGGTTATTAATTAAATACATCAATGAGAGAACCATCAGATGGTTATTAATTAAATACATCAATGAGAGGACCATCAGATGGTTATTAATTAAATACAGGACATCAATGAGAGAACCATCAGATGGTTATTAATTAAATACATCAATGAGAGAACCATCAGATGGTTATTAATTAAATACAGGACATCAATGAGAGAACCATCTGATGGACAAATACAGGACATCAATGAGAGAACCATCAGATGGTTATTAATTAAATACATCAATGAGAGAACCATCAGATGGTTATTAATTAAATACAGGACATCAATGAGAGAACCATCAGATGGTTATTAATTAAATACATCAATGAGAGAACCATCAGATGGTTATTAATTAAATACAGGACATCAATGAGAGAACCATCAGATGGTTATTAATTAAATACAGGACATCAATGAGAGAACCATCAGATGGTTATTAATTAAATACAGGACATCAATGAGAGAACCATCAGATGGTTATTAATTAAATACATCAATGAGAGAACCATCAGATGGTTATTAATTAAATACAGGACATCAATGAGAGAACCATCAGATGGTTATTAATTAAATACATCAATGAGAGGACCATCAGATGGTTATTAATTAAATACAGGACATCAATGAGAGAACCATCAGATGGACAAATACAGGACATCAATGAGAGAACCATCTGATGGACAAATACAGGACATCAATGAGAGAACCATCAGATGGACAAATACAGGACATCAATGAGAGAACCATCTGATGGACAAATACAGGACATCAATGAGAGAACCATCAGATGGTTATTAATTAAATACATCAATGAGAGAACCATCAGATGGTTATTAATTAAATACATCAATGAGAGAACCATCAGATGGTTATTAATTAAATACATCAATGAGAGAACCATCAGATGGTTATTAATTAAATACAGGACATCAATGAGAGAACCATCAGATGGTTATTAATTAAATACAGGACATCAATGAGAGAACCATCAGATGGTTATTAATTAAATACATCAATGAGAGAACCATCAGATGGTTATTAATTAAATACATCAATGAGAGAACCATCAGATGGTTATTAATTAAATACATCAATGAGAGAACCATCAGATGGTTATTAATTAAATACAGGACATCAATGAGAGAACCATCAGATGGTTATTAATTAAATACATCAATGAGAGGACCATCAGATGGTTATTAATTAAATACATCAATGAGAGAACCATCAGATGGTTATTAATTAAATACAGGACATCAATGAGAGAACCATCAGATGGTTATTAATTAAATACATCAATGAGAGGACCATCAGATGGTTATTAATTAAATACATCAATGAGAGAACCATCAGATGGTTATTAATTAAATACAGGACATCAATGAGAGAACCATCAGATGGTTATTAATTAAATACATCAATGAGAGAACCATCAGATGGTTATTAATTAAATACATCAATGAGATGACCATCAGATGGTTATTAATTAAATACATCAATGAGAGAACCATCAGATGGTTATTAATTAAATACATCAATGAGATGACCATCAGATGGTTATTAATTAAATACATCAATGAGAGAACCATCAGATGGTTATTAATTAAATACATCAATGAGAGAACCATCAGATGGTTATTAATTAAATACAGGACATCAATGAGAGAACCATCTGATGGACAAATACAGGACATCAATGAGAGAACCATCAGATGGTTATTAATTAAATACATCAATGAGAGAACCATCAGATGGTTATTAATTAAATACAGGACATCAATGAGAGAACCATCAGATGGTTATTAATTAAATACATCAATGAGAGAACCATCAGATGGTTATTAATTAAATACAGGACATCAATGAGAGAACCATCAGATGGTTATTAATTAAATACAGGACATCAATGAGAGAACCATCAGATGGTTATTAATTAAATACATCAATGAGAGAACCATCAGATGGTTATTAATTAAATACAGGACATCAATGAGAGAACCATCAGATGGTTATTCATTAAATACAGGACATCAATGAGAGAACCATCAGATGGTTATTAATTAAATACAGGACATCAATGAGAGGACCATCAGATGGTTATTAATTAAATACAGGACATCAATGAGAGAACCATCAGATGGTTATTAATTAAATACATCAATGAGAGAACCATCAGATGGTTATTAATTAAATACAGGACATCAATGAGAGAACCATCTGATGGACAAATACAGGACATCAATGAGAGAACCATCAGATGGACAAATACAGGACATCAATGAGAGAACCATCTGATGGACAAATACAGGACATCAATGAGAGAACCATCAGATGGTTATTAATTAAATACATCAATGAGAGAACCATCAGATGGTTATTAATTAAATACATCAATGAGAGAACCATCAGATGGTTATTAATTAAATACATCAATGAGAGAACCATCAGATGGTTATTAATTAAATACATCAATGAGAGAACCATCAGATGGTTATTAATTAAATACATCAATGAGAGAACCATCAGATGGTTATTAATTAAATACATCAATGAGAGGACCATCAGATGGTTATTAATTAAATACATCAATGAGAGAACCATCAGATGGTTATTAATTAAATACAGGACATCAATGAGAGAACCATCAGATGGTTATTAATTAAATACATCAATGAGAGAACCATCAGATGGTTATTAATTAAATACATCAATGAGAGAACCATCAGATGGTTATTAATTAAATACAGGACATCAATGAGAGAACCATCAGATGGTTATTAATTAAATACATCAATGAGAGGACCATCAGATGGTTATTAATTAAATACAGGACATCAATGAGAGAACCATCAGATGGACAAATACAGTACAATTCTCTAGAAACATGTTGCAGACATTTCCCCCAGCCACACAACCAACCATGACTCAGCACCACTCAGCCCAATACACCACCCAACCAGGGACGAGAGGAGAGGAAGCACAGTTCATTAGACTAATTACGTAACAGTGGCTTAGCCTTCCATTACAGAATGTGCTTTTAATCTATTGTCCAGATACCCGTGGGATGATCACGTTATAAACTTTAATTGATTGTCTAGTTACCCGTGGGATGATCACGTTATAAACTTTAATTGATTGTCTAGCTAACCGTGCGATGATCGTGTTGGAAGCTCCTATTAAGCCACAAAATCTGACCCCAGACCTGCCAGTGTGAAGAATCCTCTCAGCATGCATCTGAAATGGAACCCTGTTCCCTACGCAGTGCACTACTTTAGACCAGAGTCCTGTACCCTGTTCCCTACGCAGTGCACTCCTTTAGACCAGAGTCCCGTACCCTATTCCCTACGCAGTGCACTCCTTTAGACCAGAGTCCTGTACCCTGTTCCCTACGCAGTGCACTACTTTAGACCAGAGTCCTGTACCCTGTTCCCTACGCAGTGCACTACTTTAGACCAGAGTCCTGTACCCTATTCCCTACGCAGTGCACTACTTTAGACCAGAGTCCTGTACCCTGTTCCCTACGCAGTGCACTCCTTTAGACCAGAGTCCCAGACTGTTCCCACGCAACACTCCTTTAGACCAGAGTCCTGTACCCTGTTCCCTACGCAGTGAACTCCTTTGTACATCAAACACAGACACACACCCTAACACCCTAAGAGTCCTGTACCCTGTTCCCTACGCAGTGAACTCCTTGCTACATCAAACACAGATGAACACCCTAACACCCTAAGAGTCCTGTACCCTATTCCCTACGCAGTGAACTCCTTTAGACCAGAGTCCTGTACGCACCCTATTCCCTACGCAGTGCACTCCTTTAGACCAGATGTTCCCTACGCAGTGCACTCCTTTGTACATCAAACACAGTTCCCTACGCAGTGCACTCCTTTAGACCAGAGTCCTGTACCCTGTTCCCTACGCAGTGCACTCCTTGCTACATCAAACACAGATACACACACCCTAACACCCTAAGAGTCCTGTACCCTATTCCCTACGCAGTGCACTCCTTTAGACCAGAGTCCTGTACCCTATTCCCTACGCAGTGCACTCCTTTAGACCAGAGTCCTGTACCCTATTCCCTACGCAGTGCACTCCTTTAGACCAGAGTCCTGTACCCTATTCCCTACGCAGTGCACTCCTTTAGACCAGAGTCCTGTACCCTATTCCCTACGCAGTGCACTCCTTTGTACATCAAACACAGACACACACCCTAACACCCTAAGAGTCCTGTACCCTGTTCCCTACGCAGTGAACTCCTTTGTACATCAAACACAGACACACCCTAACACCCTAAGAGTCCTGTACCCTGTTCCCTACGCAGTGAACTCCTTTGTACATCAAACACAGATACACACACCCTAACACCCTAAGAGTCCTGTACCCTGTTCCCTACGCAGTGAACTCCTTGCTACATCAAACACAGATACACACACCCTAACACCCTAAGAGTCCTGTACCCTATTCCCTACGCAGTGCACTCCTTTAGACCAGAGTCCTGTACCCTATTCCCTACGCAGTGCACTCCTTTAGACCAGAGTCCTGTACCCTGTTCCCTACGCAGTGCACTCCTTTGTACATCAAACACAGATACACACACCCTAACACCCTAAGAGTCCTGTACCCTATTCCCTACGCAGTGCACTCCTTTGTACATCAAACACAGATACACACACCCTAACACCCTAAGAGTCCTGTACCCTGTTCCCTACGCAGTGAACTCCTTTGTACATCAAACACAGATACACACACCCTAACACCCTAAGAGTCCTGTACCCTATTCCCTACGCAGTGAACTCCTTTGTACATCAAACACAGATACACACACCCTAACACCCTAAGAGTCCTGTACCCTATTCCCTACGCAGTGAACTCCTTTGTACATCAAACACAGACACACACCCTAACACCCTAAGAGTCCTGTACCCTGTTCCCTACGCAGTGAACTCCTTTGTACATCAAACACAGACACACACCCTAACACCCTAAGAGTCCTGTACCCTGTTCCCTACGCAGTGAACTCCTTTGTACATCAAACACAGATACACACACCCTAACACCCTAAGAGTCCTGTACCCTGTTCCCTACGCAGTGAACTCCTTTGTACATCAAACACAGATACACACACCCTAACACCCTAAGAGTCCTGTACCCTATTCCCTACGCAGTGAACTCCTTTGTACATCAAACACAGATACACACACCCTAACACCCTAAGAGTCCTGTACCCTTTTCCCTACGCAGTGCACTCCTTGCTACATCAAACACAGATACACACACCCTAACACCCTAAGAGTCCTGTACCCTATTCCCTACGCAGTGCACTCCTTTAGACCAGAGTCCTGTACCCTTTTCCCTACGCAGTGCACTCCTTTAGACCAGAGTCCTGTACCCTGTTCCCTACGCAGTGCACTCCTTTGTACATCAAACACAGATACACACACCCTAACCGAAAGGTTGCTGGATCGAATCCCCGAGCTGACAAGATAAAAATCTGTCGATCTGCCCCTGAGCAAGGCAGTTAACCCTCTGCTCCCCGGGGCGCTGAAGACGAGGATGTCTATTTCCTATTCCATTTCCAGTTCCCTTTCCATTTCCTATTCCCTTTCCAGTTCCCTTTCCATTTCCTATTCCATTTCCAGTTCCCTTTCCATTTCCTATTCCCTTTCCAGTTCCCTTTCCATTTCCTAATCCCTTTCCTATTCCCATTTGTCACGCCCTGGTCTAAGTATTTTGTGGTTTCTTTATTATTTTGGTCAGGCCAGGGTGTGACATGGGTTATTTATGTGGTGTGTTTTGTCTAGGGTTTTTTTGTAGGTAATTGGATTGTGGTTAGTGGGGTTGTCTAGAAAAGTCTATGGTTGCTGAAGTGGTTCTCAATCAGAGGCAGGTGTTTATCGTTGTCTCTGATTGGGAACCATATTTAGGCAGCCATATTCTTTGAGTGTTTCGTGGGTGATTGTTCCTGTCTCTGTGTTTGTTTTGCACCAGATAGGGCTGTTTAGGTTTTTCAAGTTACGTTTATTGTTTTGTATTGTTCGTTATTATCTTTATTAAAGATGTATTGAGATAACCACGCTGCATTTTGGTCCTTCTCTCCTTCGACACAAGAAAACCTTAACAGAATCACCCACCACAACAGGACCAAGCGGCGTGGTGACAGGCAGCGGCAGCAGGAGCAGTGAAGTATGGAATATACGACTTGGGAGGAAATAGACAGGTGGGCGGTCGACCCAGGGAGAGTGCCGGAGCCCGCCTGGGATTCGTTGGAGCAGTGCGAGGAGTTATAGGAGAATGGAGTTGGAGAGACGAACACGGCGGCGTGGATGGAAGACCGAGAGTTAGCCCCAAAAATGTAATGGGGGGAGCACAGGGAGAGTGTGGCAGAGTCAGGAGTCAGACCTGAGCCAACTCCCCCTGTTTATCGTAAGGAGCCAAGGAGGAAACCAGAATCAGAGCCGGTGTTGGAGGTGAGCGAAGCAGAGACTGTGAAGGAGTTAATGGGGAAATTGGAGGAGAGAGTTATGAGGGAGTTGCTGTGTTGGTGCATGAGGCACGGAATTCGCCCGACCAGATAGGGCTGTTTAGGTTTTTCACGTTACGTTTATTGTTTTGTATTGTTCGTTATTATCTTTATTAAAGATGTATCGAGATAACCACGCTGCATTTTGGTCCTCTCCTTCGACACAAGAAAACCTTAACTCCATTTCCTATTCCCTTTCCTATTCCATTTCCTATTCCTTTTCCTATTCCCTCTGCAGTGCACTACTTTGTACTTCAAACACTGATATAAACACCCTATTCCCTATGTGGTGCACTACTTTGACCAGAGTCCTGTACCCTATTTCCAATGTGGTGCACTACTTTGACCAGAGTCCTGTACCCTATTCCCTATGTGGTGCACTACTTTAGACCAGAGTCCTGTACCCTATTCCCTATGTGGTGCACTACTCTTGACCCTTGCCTCTGAGAATAGTGTAATTGTATGTCTATTTTAACAAAAAATATCTCTCATGCAACAATTGGATGAATCGTTTTATTGAGTTTGTCGTCCATGATTGTTCAATGAGTCGACATTTGATGGCGTTATTCTGTATGACACCGTAGAGTGGCTGTTTGTTGACTGGCACAAGCCGACCTGAACGGATTTGGTAGAGTGATCCCTCGTGCAGTCGGAATACTAAACTACAATGGGAAGAAGACTTTGATTCCATCTCGGTGGAAAGCTTGTCCACAGCCTAACGTTCTGAGCTTACTTTCCTCTCCTTCCTGTGTTTATTAACATGAAGAATTATACAACAATGAGACTAGGAGTCTAAAACACCACAGGACCAGAGCTTCTTTATAAACTAATTAACCTCACCACAGGACCAGAGCTGCTTGATAAACTAATCAACCCCACCACAGGACCAGAGCTGCTTTATGAACTAATCAACCTCACCACAGGACCAGAGCTGCTTGATAACTTAATCAACCTCAACACAGGACCAGAGCTGCTTTATAAACTAATCAACCTCACCACAGGACCAGAGCTGCTTGATAAGCTCATCACCCTCACCACAGGACCAGAGCTGCTTGATAAACTAACCAACCTCACCACAGGACCAGAGCTGCTTGATAAACTAATCAACCTCACCACAGGACCAGAGCTGCTTGATAAACTAATCAACCTCACCACAGGACCAGAGCTGCTTGATAAACGAATCAACCTCACCACAGGACCAGAGCTGATTTATAAAGGAATCAACCCCACAGGTGGTTTTATTTGCAGTTGTATCAGAGCGAGTGAAGAGCTGACTGGTTGGCAGTAGGATTGTTTTAATGCCCTAAGTGTACAATACATTGATTTGGTTCATTTTCTTCCCTCGCTTGATTACCTCTGTGATGCATGTGCAGTGCACAGTAAGGCGTTTGGCCCGTTTCAGAGCAAACAAATCATTTATGATGTGGGCATTTACTGCCTAGCTATTTGTACTGCTCAGCTCTACTCAACCTGCTGTATATCTAGTCTGGAGTGAGGAAGGGAGGGAGGATGAGGAGGGAGGAGGAGGGGGAGGAAGAAGGGGAGGAGGAGGGAGAGAGGGGAGAGGAGGGAGGAGGACAAAGGAGGAAGAGGAGGAAGGGGAGGAGGGGAGAGAGAGAGAGAGGGGGTGAGGAGGAAGGAGGGAGAGGAGGAGGAAGGAGGGGGAGGAGGAGAGAGAGGGGGAGGAGGAAGGAGGGGGAGGAAGAGAGGAAGGAAGGAAGGAAATTGCATTACTGTTGTAAGGGAACACCCCCCTGAAATGGACAAAAATTAATGGGAAGTCATTGGCACTGGACAAACCATATACACGGTGTCCAATACCACTCAATTTGGCGTCGTTTCGTTCAAAGTTGATTGCAAATGCCAGGTGTAACACTTTAAAAATCCAACAGGTGGCGAGTGCGCTCCACCGTGGTTTTTCATATTGCAAATGCAACACGTCAACATCCAAAAGCAGAATTTTGAAAAAGTGAAAAATAAATGTTTTGTCAATTACACATGTGTAAGAACTGTATGAATATGCTTTTGTCCAAATTTATTATCATAATAAAAAATTTAACTTGTGCATAAGGCATATGTTTTCTCCATTTGCAATATGATTTCATAGGAAGTCAAAAGTCAAAAGTCAAAAATAGCAAACATTTTGAAAAAACTTCACACACCCTTAACAAAAGTGCTTTCTGGACCGTTTTTCGAAATTCTTTAGAGCGTTGGACTAGTAACCGCAAGTTCAAACCCCCGAGCTGACAAGGTACAAATCTGTCGTTCTGCCCCTGAACAGGCAATTAACCCACTGTTCCTAGGCCGTCATTGAAAATAAGAATTTGTTCTTAACTGACTTGCCTGGTTAAATAAAGGTAAATAGCTGGGACCCTTTGGGTGACAAATCAGAGAAATATTTTCTAAAATAAAGTGAATATGTAATCGTTATTTGTGAATGTATGAAACCTGTGCCGGTGGAAAAATATGTGGGGCATCGTCCTCAAACAATCGCATGACATGTTTTCGGTGTAATAGCTGCTGTAAATCAGTGCAGTTAGAAGAACAATAATTTAAGCCTTCAGCTGATATAAGACACTTATATGTACCTACATTTCATATCCATAATATTTGTGATTATTTATTTGAATTGCGCACCCTCCAGTCTCACCGGAAGTTGTCCCGCTAGCGGGATGCCTATTTAAGAACAATTTATTATTGTATAGGCAAAGACAGTCGCACACATTTAAAATACAACCATATACACATCAAACAACAACAGTTTTTCATCTTTCCTAAAGGTCATGCTGCTTTGTTCTTCAGTAATAGGAGATGGATCATGTATCTGTGTAATACTGGGATCATGCCTCTGTGTAATACTGTGATCATGACTCTGTATACTACTGTGACCATGTATCTGTGTAATACTGTGATCATGACTCTGTATACTACTGTGATCATGACTCTGTGTAATACTGTGATCATGACTATGTATACTACTGTGATCATGACTCTATATACTACTGTGATCATGACTCTGTGTAATACTGTGATCATGACTCTGTGACCATGTCTATGTGATCACGACTCTGTGATCACGACTCTGTATAATACTGTGATCATGACTATGTGATCATGACTCTGTGACCATGACTATGTGTAATACTGTGATCATGACTCTGTATAATACTGTGATCATGACTCTGTGATCATGAATCTGTATAACACTGTGATCATGACCATGTATAACACTGTGATCATGACTCTGTATAATACTGTGATCATGACTCTGTGATCATGACCCTGTATAACACTGTGATCATGACTCTGTATAATACTGTGCTCATGACTCTGTATAATACTTTGATCATGACTCTGTATAATACTGTGATCATGACTCTGTGATCATGACCCTGTATAACACTGTGATCACGACTCTGTATAATACTGTGATCATGACTCTGTGATCATGACTCTGTATAATACTGTGATCATGACTCTGTGATCATGACTCTGTGACCATGTCTGTGTGATAATGACTCTGTGATCATGACCCTGTGATCATGACTGTATAATACTGTGATCATGACTAGGTGATCATGACTCTGTGATCATGTCACTGTATAATACGGTGATCATGACTCTGTGATCATGACTTCATGTAATACTGTGATCATGACTCTGTATAATACTGTGATCATGACTCTGTGATCATGACCCTGTATAACACTGTGATCGTGACTCTGTGCAATACTGTGCTTTGTCGCAAATAAATTTTGCACTTGGGGACTGTGAAGAGACCCCTGGTGGTAAGTTTTGTAGGGTATGTATGGGTGTCTGAGCTGAATGTCATTTGGCTACGCATTCATTGTGGATTAATCATTACAGCAAATAATTATCATAGAAACTAGAAGAGTAGCACTTCATATTTGGTAATCCCTCAACCAGGAAAGACTGGCCTGGGTGTTGTTGATGTTAGTTCTGTGCGTGCAGTTAAGGGCAAGGCGTGCTGCTTTGTTTTGATCCAGCTGCAGCCTTGATAGGTCTTTCTTTACTGCACCTGACCCTATTAACAGACAGTAATCAAGGTGGGAGAAGACCAGGGCCACCTGAACAACTCGTACAGCTGATTCTTGTGTCAAAAACACACAACATCTTTTAATAACAGACAGACCCCATCCCCATCTTCACAACAATTTAGTCAACATGACTTGACAAATGATAATTGACCATCCAATGTTCTTACAAGGAGTTCAGCTTCCTCAACTTGCTCAATGGTCCCACCCTTTATACACACATCCAGTTGATGTTTAGTTCTTACCGAAGGTTTTCAACCAAATACTTTTAATTGTAGATGTATTTAAGTATCTGTAACTCCTTGTTTTGAATTCCAGTGAGGTCAGTGGCTTTGGGTGCTGACATGTAGAGCGTGGAATCATCCGCGCACATAAAGTCACTCTAGCTTTGTGTAAGACCAATCATTTGTAAAAAAAAATATATTTAAAAAAAATAGAGAAGCGTAATGGCCTGAGGACTCTGCCCTGAGGGACACCACACTGTACCTGTATCTGATGTTAAAGAAGCTTCTATTGAAGAACACTCTCTGGGTTCTACGTCACTCATTAAGTATATTGGGTTATATGACAACTCTGGTAATTTCCCTTAACTAGTGAAGACAGGATGAACCATTCCACGGTGTGGTTGGATGTATTAGAGGACCCTGTAACACTACCACACAGGAAATGGGATATTTCCTTTGGTGCTTCCTGAACGCTTGGACTCCAGGAGACATAGAGTCACAAGGGGTAGAAGGGAGGTGTAGGCAGGGAAAGATCAGAGAGGAGAGAGGAACAGAGAGTAGTAGATTAGTAGAGAGGAGAGGACCAGAGAGGAGAGGACCAGAGAGGAGAGGACCAGAGAGGAAAGGATCAGAGAGGAGAGGACCGAAGAGGAGAGGACCGGAGAGGAGAGGACCAGAGAGGAAAGGACCAGAGAGGAAAGGACCAGAAAGGAGAGGCCCAAAGAGGAGAGGTTCGAAGAGGACCAGAGAGGACCAGAGAGGAGAGGACCAGAGAGGAGAGGAGAAAGGGAGCAGAGAGGAGAGGACCAGAGAAGAGAGGACCCGGGGGGGAGAGGACCCGGAGAGGACCAGAAAGGAGAGGACCGGAGAGGAGAGGAGAAATGGAGCAGAGAGGAGAGGACCAGAGAGGAGAGGACCGGAGAGTAGAGGACCAGAGAGGAGAGGACTAGAGAGGAGAGGACCGGAGAGGAGAGGACCGGAGAGGAGAGGACCAGAGAGGAGAGGACCAAATAGGAGAGGGCCGGAGAGGAGAGGCTCGGAGAGGACCAGAGAGGAGAGGACCGGAGAGGAGAGGATCGGAGTGGACCAGAGAGGAGAGGACCGGAGAGGAGAGGATCGGAGAGGATCGGAGAGGATCGGAGAGGACCGGAGAGGAGAGGACCAGAGAGGATAGGACCAGAGAGGAGAGGATCAGAGAGGAGAGGACCGGAGAGGAGAGGATCGGAGAGGATCGGAGAGGACCGGAGAGGAGAGGACCAGAGAGGAGAGTACCAGAGAGAAGAGGACCAGAGAGGAGAGGACCGGAGAGGAGAGGAGAAAGGGAGCAGAGAGGAACAGCGAGGAGTAGAGAGGCATCTCAACCACACAGGACTTTTACAGCCCAATGTGTTTTATGTTGATACCTCTGAGCACAGGTTGCTATCGGACCTATTTGGAAGAACAAATGTACATATCAAAATGTTAAGACATAGCCTGCAGAATAACAGAATAGGATTAGTACATTCTACTAGTGAAGTCAGTCAGTTGACCGCTGATAGAGGTTAGCATCTGGTCACGTGATAGAGAAGCATTGGGACAGAAGCCCAGAGGAGTGGACCCCTGGGACACAGGAGATAAGAGAGGAGACAGAGACTGACACTGGGCTGAGGGAGGTGAGGTGGAAGAGAGGGAGGTCAGAGAGAGAAAGAGACAGAGAGAGAGAGAGAGAGAGAGAGAGAGAGAGAGAGCGAGAGCGAGTGATGGGAAGAGAGGGCTGGAGGAGAGGTAAGCGCAAGGAGATCTGGGTTGCTCTCCAGAGACTTTCCAAAGGAGAGGAGCAAAGCGGAGGAGCAGAATAACAGAGTAGGATTAGTATATTCTATCTCCGTTACCTTCTGCTTCCTACCTTCTGCTCCGTTACCTTCTGCTCCCTTACATTCTGCTTTCCTACCTGCAGATACATTAGCTTCTGCTCCGTTACCTTCTGATCCATGACCTTCTGCTTTGTTACCTTCTGTTCTGTTACCTTCTGCTCTGTGACCTTCTGCTCCATTACCTTCTGCTTTGTTACCTTCTGATCCATTACCTTCTGCTCTGTTACCTGGTGCTCCATACCTTCTGCTCCGTAACCTTCTGCTTCCTTACTTTCTGCTTTCCTACCTTCTGCTCCATTACCTTCTGCTCCGTTACATTCTGCTCTGTTGCATTTTGCTCCATTACATTCTGCTCCCACCTTATCTTCTGCTCCATTACCTTCTGCTCCATTACCTTCTGCTCCATTACCTTCTGCTCTGTTGCCTTTTGCTCCATTACATTCTGCTCCCCCTTATCTTCTGATCCATTTCCTTCTGCTCCATTACCTTCTGTTCGTAACCTTCTGCGCCGTAACCTTCTGCTCCATTACCTTCTGCTCCATTGTCTTTGGCTCCATTACCTTCTGCTCTGTTGCCTTTTGCTCCATTACATTCTGCTCTCACCTTATCTTCTGCTCCATTACCTTCTGCTAGTAACCTTCTGCTCTGTTACCTTCTGCTCTGTTACCTTCTGCTCTGTTACCTTTTGCTCTGTTGCATTTTGCTCCATTACCTTCTGCTCCCCCCTTATCTTCTGCTCCATTACCTTCTGCTCCATTACCTTCTGCTCGTAACCTTCTGCTCCATAACCTTCTGCTCCGTTACCTTCTGCTCCATTACCTTCTGCTCCATTGTCTTCGGCTCCATTACCTTCTGCTCTGTTACCTTCTGCTCCGTTACCTTCTGATCTGTTACCTTCTGCTCTGTTACCTTCTGCTCTGTTACCTTCTGCTCCGTTACCTTCTGCTCTGTTACCTTCTGCTCTGTTACCTTCTGCTCTGTTACCTTCTGCTTTGTTACCTTCTGCTTTGTTAAATTCTGCTTCTTTACATTCTGTTTAGCGCAGAGATGTAGTACAAAATGTGTCTAAAATGTTCAGATAATAGATGACTTTGTCCTCGTTTTGTGTTCTAAGGCCTTTTAATCCTGTTTTTATTGCAGAACACAAAGGCCTGTCAGCAGTTGGAACTACTCTACAAGTTCAGTGACCAAACATCCAGGGAGCAGCCTGGGCAGCCAGCCTCTGAATATGTGGACTCTAATCCCACAACGTTACATCTGGCTCTGAACTGAAGCACATTGAAACTAACCCAACTCTACCATTGCTTTAGGAAGTACTGCATGTATATTTATAGAAGGGGAAATATGGTTTATCCAAAACAGTCATATAACAGTATCTGATTTACATCATTACCTTAACAGGGTAAACAGTGGTAGTATGACCATACAGGATGTGCCCTAATGAAAGTTGAAATACTAAATGCTGAAAAACAGAAACCTGTAACACTTGTTTGGGACCTGTTGTATGGCGTGTGTATGTAGTGTGACAGCTGATATGTCAGTATGTGACAACTGATCTTAATATGTTTATATGCATCATACATTTGTTTTAACCTTAATTTAACTAGGCAAGATCTTGTAGAGCGCATTCGTCCTCAACATCATAGAATCATAACATCATAGAATCATAACATCATAGAATCATAACATCATAGAATCATAACATCATAGAATCATAACATCATCAATCTCTGGTGATTCAACACGTCACCATTACAGAGAACTAACTGTCTGTCTGTCTGTCTGTCTGTCTGTCTGTCTGTCTGTCTGTCTGTCTGTCTGTCTGTCTGTCTGTCTGTCTGTCTGTCTGTCTGTCTGTCTGTCTGTCTGTCTGTCTGTCTGTCTGTCTGTCTGCCTGCCTGCCTGCCTGCCTGCCTGCCTGCCTGCCTGCCTGCCTGCCTGCCTGCCTGCCTGCCTGCCTGCCTGTCTGTCTGTCTGTCTGTCTGTCTGTCTGTGTGTGTGTGTGTGTGTGTGTGTGTGTGTGTGTGTGTGTGTGTTTGGCGTCGAATCCAATGGCCAGATGGTGTATGAAATAAAGGGTCCCTGTCACCTAATCCAAAATTATATCAACCACAGAGGGTTCTAGTCCCTGTCACCTCCTCCAATATTATATCAACTACAGAGGGTTCTAGTCCCTGTGACCTCCTCCAATATTATATCAACCACAGAGGGTTCTAGTCCCTGTCACCTCCTCCAATATTATATCAACCACAGAGGGTTCTAGTCCCTGTCACCTCCTCCAACATTATATTGACCACAGAGGGCTCTACTCCCTGTCACCTCCTACAATATTATATCAACCACAGAGGGCTCTAGTCCCTGTCACCTCCTCCAATATTATATCGACCACAGAGGGTTCTAGTCCCTGTCACCTCCTCCAATATTATATCAACCACAGAGGGTTCTAGTCCCTGTCACCTCCTCCAATATTATATCAACCACAGAGGGTTCTAGTCCCTGTCACCTCCTCCAATATTATATCGACCACAGAGTGGTCTAGTCCCTGTCACCTCCTCCAATATTATATCAACCACAGAGGGTTCTAGTCCCTGTCACCTCCTCCGATATTATATCGACCACAGAGTGGTCTAGTCCCTGTCACCTCCTAAAATATTATATCAACCAGATAGGATGTTGAGTCACTGTGATATTCATAATAAGTGTTTTTGACTCGGTGAGACGTTGTGGCGAGAAAGCTTTCTCCCTCTGATTTATGAGACAGCCGATCCGGAACCATCTGACATGGTTGATTAGGTCTTGCTCTTGAGGAAATGCTTAATTGTAATTGCCCACATATACACTGATTGTACAAAATATTAAAAACACCTGCTCTTTCCATGACATAGACTGACCAGGTGAATCCAGGTGAAAGATATAATTCCTTACTGATGTCACTTGTTAAATCCACTTCAGCCAGTGTAGATGCATTGGAGGAGATGGGGTTAGAGGTGAAAGAGGTGTAAACCTTGAGGCAATAGATACATGGATTGTTTATGTGTGCCCTCCAGAGAGTGAATGGGGAAGATAAAATATTTAAGTCCCTTTGAACGGGGTTTGGTAGTAGGTTCCAGGCGCACCGGTTTGAGTGTGTCAAGAACTGCAACGCTACTGGGTTTTTCACGCTCAACAGTTTCCCGTGTGTATCCAGAACTCTCCACCACCCAAAGGACATCCAGCCAACTGCTGGAAGCATTGGACAGCTTGTAGAGTCTGTGCCCTGACCAACTGAGGCTGTTCTGAGGGATTAAGGGGGTGAAACTTGAGTTTCAAGATTAGCAAAGTGTTCCTAATGTTTTGTATAGTCAGTGTAGATTATTTTATCACCATCACTCTGGTGTTTATTTTTTTATTATATTTTTATTTTGAACTAAAGCAACTGTAGCTATATTTACCTATCACAGGTTGATTAGGTATCAGGGTTAGCTCCAGTTTTCCTAAAGACAACCCTGTTTGATTAGGTATCAGGGTTAGCTCCAGTTTTCCTAAACCTGACCCAGTTTGATTAGGTATCCGGGTTAGCTCCAGTTTTCCTAATCCTGACCCAGGTTGATTAGGTATCAGGGTTAGCTCCAGTTTTCCTAAACCTGACCCAGTTTGATTAGGTATCCGGGTTAGCTCCAGTTTTCCTAAAGACAGTTTGGAGATGAAATGTGAAGCCAGTTAGTGGCAGAGGATGGCCAGGTCCAGCTGTTCTCTGGCTCATTACATGCACCACTAAATACATTACCTCCATCGTCTCTATGACAACTGGCCCCACCCTCTTTTGAGAGGCTACTCTTTCCTCTCTGATGACTCAAACTACATTTTTTCTCTGATTTATCGTTTGCTAAACACTGCTTTCAGAAAGTATTCATACCCCTTGACTTATTCCACATTACACAAAATTGTTCCCCCCCCTCACCCATCTATACACAATGGTAATGACAAAGTGAAAATGTTTTTAGAAATGTTTTATCATTTACTGAAAATGAAATACAGAACTATCTCATTTACATAATTATTCACACCCCTGAGTCAATACTTTGTAGAAGCACCTTTGGCGGCAATTACAGCTTTGGGTCATCTTGGAAATGTCTGTGTCAGCTTTATACATCTGGATTTGGGGATTTTCTCTCATTCTTCCTTGCAGATTTTTCTCAAACTCTGTTAAATGAAATTGAGAGTGGCGGTGAACAGAAACCTTAAAGTCTTTGCACAGATTTTCTATTTGATTCAAGTCTGGGCTTTTGCTGGGCCACTAAAGGACTTTCATAGTCTTGTCCTGTAGCCATTCCAGCTCTGGCTGTATTCTTGGGGTCATTGTCTTGGAACTTAAATCTCCCCAGTCTAAAGTCACTCTGAAGCAGGTTTTCATCAAGGATTTGCCTCTAATTTGGCTCCATCTATTTTTCCCACTATCCTTGCCAGTCTCTCAGTCCCTGCTACTGAACAGCATCCCCATATCATGATGCTGCCACCACCATGCTTCACCGTAGGTATGATGTTAGATGGGTGATGAGCTATGTTTTTCTTCAGACATAGCGCTTTGCTTTCAGGCCAAAGAGTTTCATTTTTTTTATCTGATCAGACCACAGTCTTTCACGTGTATTTTTGCAAACTCCAGATGTGCTGTCATGGGAGTGACTGAGTGGCTTCTGTCTGGCTACTCTCCCATAAAACCCAGATTGGTGAAGTGCTGTAGAGACTGTTGTTCTTTTGGCAGGTTCACCCATCTTAGCCAAGGAACTCTGTAGTTATGTCAGAGTGGTCATTGGGTTCTAGGTCACCTTCCTGATCAAGGTCCTTCTTGCCCAGTTGCTCAGTTTGGTTGGACGTCAAGCTCTAGGCAGGAAAGTCTGGAAATGTCCATATTTTTGTCAATTTCCCAATGATGGAGACCCATGTGCTCTTGGAAACGTTCAACTCTCTAGACCCTTCCCCAGATACATATATATGCCTCATCACAATTCTATCATGGAGAGCTACGGAGAGTTCCTTGGACTGACATGCGCTGTCAACTGTTGGACCTTATATAGACAGGTGAGTTTCTAAATCACGTCCAAACAATTGAATTGGCCACAGCTAGACTCCAATCAAGTTGTAGTGAAATCTCATGGATGATCAAAGGATAATGGGATGATGGGATAATAATAAACGATAATGGGATAATAATACAGGATAATGGGATAATAATAAATGATAATGGGATAATAATAATAAAGGATAATGGGATGATGGGATAATAATAAGGGATAATGGGATATTAATAAACGATAATGGGATAATACTACAGGATAATGGGATATTAATACAGGATAATGGGATAATAATAAAGGATAATGTGATGATGGTATAATAATAAAGGCTAATGGGATAATAATAAAGGATAATGGGATAATAATAAAGGATAATGTGATGATGGTATAATAATAAAGGATAATGGGATGATGGGATAATAATACAGGATAATGGGATAATAATACAGGATAATGGGATAATAATAAAGGATAATGGGATGATGGGATAATGATACAGGGTAATGGGATAATAATACAGGATAATGTGATGATGGTATAATAATAAAGGATAATGGGATGATGGGATAATAATAAAGGATAATGGGATAATGGGATAATAATAAAGGATAATGGGATAATAATAAAGGATAATGGGATGATGGTATAATAATAAAGGATAATGGGATAATAATAAAGGATAATGGGATGATGGGATAATAATACAGGATAATGGGATAATAATAAAGGATAATGGGATGATGGGATAATAATACAGGATAATGGGATAATAATATAGGATAATGGGATAATAATAAAGGATAATGGGATGATGGGATAATAATAAAGGGCAATGGGATAATAATAAAGGATAATGGGATGATGGGATAATAATACAGGATAATGGGATAATAATACAGGATAATGGTATAATAATAAAGGATAATGGGATGATGGGATAATAATAAAGGATAATGGGATAATAATAATAATAAAGGATAATGTGATGATAGTATAATAATAAAGGATAATGGGATGATGGGATAATAATACAGGATAATGGGATAATAATAAAGGATAATGGGATGATGGGATAATAATACAGGATAATGGGATAATAATAAAGGATAATGGGATGATGGGATAATAATACAGGATAATGGGATAATAATACAGGATAATGGGATAATAATAAAGGATAATGGGATAATAATACAGGATAATGGGATAATAATAAAGGATAATGGGATAATGGGATAATAATAAAGGATAATGGGATAATAATAAAGGATAATAGGATAATAATAAAGGATAATGGGATGATGGGATAATAATACAGGATAATGGGATAATAATAAAGGATAATGGGATAACAATACAGGATAATGGGATAATAATAAAGGATAATGGGATAATGGGATAATAATAAAGGATAATGGGATAATAATAAAGGATAATGGGATAATAGTAATAAAGGATAATGGGATGATGGGATAATAATACAGGATAATGGGATAATAATACAGGATAATGGGATGATGGGATAATAATAAAGGATAATGGAATAATAATAAAGGATAATGGGATGATGGGATAATAATAAACAATAATGGGATAATAATAAAGGATAATGGGATATTAATAAACGAGAATGGTATAATAATAATAAAGAATAATGGGATAATACAGGATAATGATAAATAAGAAAGGATAATCGGATAATAATAAAGGATAATGGGATAATAATACAGGATAATGGGATAATAATACAGGATAATGGGATATTCATAAACGATAATGGTATAATAATAAAGGATCATGGGATAATAATAAAGGATAATGTGATAATAATAAAGGATAATGGGATATTAATAAAGGATAATGTGATAATAATAAAGGATAATGGGTTATTAATAAAGGATAATGGGATAATAATACAGGATAATGTGATATTAATAAACGATAATGGTATAATAATACATGATCATGGGATAATAATAAAGGATAATGTGATAATAATAAAGGATCATGGAATAATAATAAAGGATAATGTGATAATAATAAAGGATAATGGGATATCAATAAAGGATAATGGGATAATAATACAGGATAATGGGATATTAATAAAGGATAATGGTATAATAATACAGGATAATGGGAGATTAATAAACGATAATGGTATAATAATAAAGGATAATGGTATAATAATAAAGGATAATGGGATAATAATAAAGGATACTGGGATAACGGTATAATAATAAAGGATAAAGGTATAATAATACAAGCTAATAGGATAATAATAAAGGATAATGGGATAATGGTATAATAATAAAGGATAATGGTATAGTAATACAGGTCAATAGGATAATAATAAAGGATAATGGGATAATAATAAAGGATAATGGGATATTAATAGAGGATAATGGGATAATAATAAAGGATACTGGGATAATGGTCTAATAATAAAGGATAATGGTATAATAATACAGGTTAATAGGATAATAATAAAGGATAATGGGATAATAATAAAGGATAATGGTATAATAATACAGGTTAATAGGATAATAGTAAAGGATAATGGTATAAATAATACAGGATAATGGGATAATAATAAAGGATAATAATAAAGGATACTGGGATAATGGTATAATAATAAAGGATAATGGTATAATAATACAGGTTAATATGATAATAATAAAGGATAATGGGATAATAATAAAGGATAATGGGATAATAATAAAGGATACTGGGATAATGGTATAATAATAAAGGATAATGGTATAATAATATAGGTTAATAGGATAATAATAAAGGATAATGGGATATTAATAAAGGATAATGGGATAATGGGATAATAATAAAGGATAATGGTATAATATTAAAGGATAATGGTATAATAATAAGGGATAATAATAATAAAGGATAATGGGATAATAATAGAGGATAATGGGATAATGGGATAATAATACAGGATAATGACACCTGAGCTCCATTTGGAGTGTCATAGCAAAGAGGTGTGAAAACTCAGATGTTTCTGTATTTAATTTTTTACACATTTTGAAAGTATTTCTACAAACATGTTTTGAGTCATTATGAGGTATTGCATTTAGATGGGTGAGAAAAATATATATTTAATTCCATTTTTTAAATTGTTTTATCCGTAACACAACGAAAAGTGAAATGAGTCGAGGAATATGAATACTGTCAGATTGCCATTATTGAAGTCATTTGTGGCAAAATGAGGGGTGTTGTACAAAAACAAAGTCCTCAGTGATTGGATCATCTCTAACCAATCAGAGTATCAAAGCCTCAAAGCCAATAACATATTTTCTAAATGTCGCTTTACCCACAAGTGTTCTGACTCTGCCCCAACCCATCAGTGTCTGGAACCAATCAGACAGTCTAGAAAGTATTTTCCTTTCTAGAAATCTTAGGGGAGGTACTCAGATACAGACTAATTCCAGAGAAGAAACTAATGTCCTTGGCTGTGGCAAAGCGTTTCTGGCCCGGAGCTAAAGGAGTTTGGGAAGGCAGGCGACATCAAAACCACATCTCACAACGTCTGGCCAAACCACAATTCTAACAGTCTGAACCATAGACATAATACAATGGAGGCTGCGGAGGGGAGGACGGCTCATAATAATGGCTGGAACGGAGTCAATGGAACTGTACTGAACCAGGTTTGCATGTGGCTGATACTATTCCATTTGTATTTGTTTTATTATGGATCCCCATTAGTTCTTGCCAAGGTAGCAGCTATTCTTCCTGGAGTCTGGCAGAATTAAGACAATTACACAATTTAAAAAAACATTACAATACATTCATTACAGAATTCACAACAGACTAAGTGTGAGCCCTCAGGCCCATACTCCACTAACACATATCTACATTACAACACAACATCCGTGTGTACATGTGTGTACAGTGTGTATAGTGTGTATGTTTTCATGTGTGTGTATGCATGTGACTGTGCCTAGAGTTTGGGTTGCAGGAAGGCCATTGACTCCATTCCAACCATGACTCCTCGTCCTCCTCCTTCTCGTCCTCCTCCTCCTCGTCCTCCTCCTCCTCGTCCGCCACCTCCTCGTCCGCCTCCTCCTCCTCGTCCGCCTCCTCCTCGTCCTCCTCCTCCTTGTCCGCCTCCTCCTCCTCCTCCTCCTCCTCCTCCTCGTCCTCCTCCTCCTCGTCCTCCTCCTCCTCGCCCGCCTCCTCCTCGTACTCCTCCTCCTCCTCCTCGTCCTCCTCCTCCTCGTCCGCCTCCTCGTACTCCTCCTCCTCCTCCTCGTTCGTCTCCTCGTCCATCTCCTCGTCCACCTCGTCCACCTCCTCCTCGTCCTCCTCCTCCTCCTCCTCGTCCGCCTCCTCCTCGTCCTCCTCCTCCTCGTCCTTCTCATCCTCCTCCTCCTCGTTTCTCCTCCTCCTCGTCCACCTCCTCCTCGTCCTCCTCCTCCTCGTTTCTCCTCCTCCTCCTCATCCTCCTCCTCCTCGTCCGCCTCCTTCTTGTCCTCCTCCTCCTCCTCCTCATCCTCCTCTTCCTTGTCCTCCTCCTCGTCCGCCTCAGCAGCCTCAACTCACTGCACTTCTTCCGCAGAGAGTAGAAGAAGTGCCAGGCAAAGACAATAGGAGACAGCAGTTTGTTGTGACAGAGAGCAGAAGAAGTGCCAGGCAAAGGCAATAGGAGACAGCAGTTTGTTGTGGCAGAGAGCAGAAGAAGTGCCAGGCAAAGACAATAGGAGACAGCAGTTTGTGGTGGCAGAGAGCAGAAGAAGTGCCAGGCAAAGACAATAGGAGACAGCAGTTTGTGGTGGCAGAGAGCAGAAGAAGTGTACCATCACTCATTCATATATCCTTATGTACATATTCTTTATCCCCTTACACTGTGTATGACAGTATTTTTTTTTGGAATTGTTAGTTAGATTACTTGCTCGTTATTACTGCATTGTCGGAACTAGAAGCACAAGCATTTCGCTACACTCGCATTAACATCTGCTAACCATGTGTATGTGACAAATAAAATTTGATTTGATTTGATTTGATTTGAAGTGCCAGGCAAAGACAATAGGAGACAGCAGTTTGTGGTGGCAGAGAGCAGAAGAAGTGCCAGGCAAAGACAATAGGAGACAGCAGTTTGTGGTGGCAGAGAGCAGAAGAAGTGCCAGGCAAAGACAATAGGAGACAGCAGTTTGTGGTGGCAGAGAGCAGAAGAAGTGCCAGGCAAAGACAATAGGAGACAGCAGTTTGTGGTGGCAGAGAGCAGAAGAAGAAGTGACTGCTGTATCTGCATCTCAGATGGCATCATTTGCTTTTCTAGTGTATTACGTTTAACCAGGGCTTGTTAAAAGTAGTGCACTAAAAAATTAATAGGGTGGCAGTTAGGACTGTACCTACTGCAGCCTGTACACCACAAACATCTGTTGTAGAACTGTAGCCTGTACACCACAAACATCTGTTGTAGAACTGTAGCCTGTACACCACAAACATCTGTTGTAGAACTGTAGCCTGTACGCCACAAACATCTGTTGTAGAACTGCAGCCTGTACACCACAAACATCTGTTATAGAACTGCAGCCTGTATACCACAAACATCTGTTGTAGAACTGCAGCCTTACAGACAGGCATTCCCTGAGAGAGAGGGTATTTCCCTGAGCACAGCCTGCAAGCCATTGCTGTTGTTGTTCCTAGCTAGAGTACTGTAGGGGTTGATGGCTGTGTGCTGTTGTTGTTCCTAGCTAGAGTACTGTAGGGGTTGATGGCTGTGTGCTGATGTTCCTAGCTAGAGTACTGTAGGGGTTGATGGCTGTGTGCTGATGTTCCTAGCTAGAGTACTGTAGGGGTTGATGGCTGTGTGCTGATGTTCCTAGCTAGAGTACTGTAGGGGTTGATGGCTGTGTGCTGATGTTCCTAGCTAGAGTACTGTAGGGGTTGATGGCTGTGTGCTGATGTTCCTAGCTAGAGTACTGTAGGGGTTGATGGCTGTGTGCTGATGTTCCTAGCTAGAGTACTGTAGGGGTTGATGGCTGTGTGCTGATGTTCCTAGCTAGAGTACTGTAGGCGTTGATGGCTGTGTGCTGATGTTCCTAGCTACAGCATCCTATCCAGTTTGCCTCCTAGCATCTGCCAGACCAGTCAAGACAACAAGCTACAATTCATCACAGAGGACTGAAAACAACATCTGTAAACAATTGGTTTCTGACTTTACCTGAGCCAATGTTGATGGTACTAGCTACGGTAGTAAAGATCCACACTAGGGCTGGAGGCTGTGTGGAATTACACTAGGGCTGGAGGCTGTGTGGAATTACACTAGGGCTGGAGGCTGTGTGGATTTACACTAGGGCTGGAGGCTGTGTGGTACTACACTAGGGCTGGAGGCTGTGTGGAACTACATTAGGGCTGGAGGCTGTGTGGAACTACACTGGGGCTGGAGGCTGTGTGGAACTACATTAGGGCTGGAGGCTGTGTGGAACTACATTAGGGCTGGAGGCTGTGTGGAACTACATTAGGTCTGGAGGCGGTGTGGAACTACATTAGGGCTGGAGGCTGTGTGGAACTACATTAGGGCTGGAGGCTGTGTGGAACTACACTAGGGCTGGAGGCTGTGTGAAACTACATTAGGGCTGGAGGCTGTGTGGAACTACACTAGGGCTGGAGGCTTTGTGGTACTACACTAGGGCTGGAGGCTGTGTGGAACTACACTAGGGCTGGAGGCTGTGTGGAACTACACTAGGGCTGGAGGCTGTGTGAAACTACATTAGGGCTTGAGGCTGTGTGGAACTACACTAGGGCTGGAGGCTTTGTGGTACTACACTAGGGCTGGAGGCTGTGTGGTACTACACTAGGGCTGGAGGCTGTGTGGAACTACACTAGGGCTGGAGGCTGTGTGAAACTACATTAGGGCTTGAGGCTGTGTGGAACTACACTAGGGCTGGAGGCTTTGTGGTACTACACTAGGGCTGGAGGCTTTGTGGTACTACACTAGGGCTGGAGGCTGTGTGGTACTACACTAGGGCTGGAGGCTGTGTGGAACTACACTAGGGCTGGAGGCTGTGTGGAACTACACTAGGGCTGGAGGCTGAGTGGAACTACACTAGGGCTGGAGGCTGTGTGGAACTACATTAGGGCTGGAGGCTGTGTGGAACTACATTAGGGCTGGAGGCTGTGTGGAACTACATTAGGGCTGGAGGCTGTGTGAAACTACACTAGGGCTGGAGGCTGAGTGGAACTACACTAGGGCTGGAGGCTGTGTGGAACTACATTAGGGCTGGAGGCTGTGTGAAACTACATTAGGGCTGGAGGCTGTGTGGAACTACATTAGGGCTGGAGGCTGTGTGGAACTACACTAGGGCTGGAGGCTGTGTGAAACTACATTAGGGCTGGAGGCTGTGTGAAACTACATTAGGGCTGGAGGCTGTGTGAAACTACATTAGGGCTGGAGGCTGCACTCTATCAGTGATATACAGGTGATGCTGAGCAGTGCTCACTGCTTGAAGAGAACTGGAGAGCAGAGAGAGGAGATGCAGACCTACATGGGACAGGGGACGGGAGGGAGGAAGGGAAACCAGCAAACTTACAGAAATCCCTTTGATGTCTCTGCATTCAGAACCAGCCAGCCACTGGCTGTTTACTTACAGTGCTGTGAAAATGTATTTTCCCCCTTTCAGATTTTCTCTATATTTTTTCTCACAGAATGTTATCATATTTTGAACCAGAACTTACAGCACCAGTAAAATGTTTGGAAACACATACTCATTCCATAGTTCCTCTTTATTTTTCCTATTTTCTACCTTGTAGAATAATAGTGAAGACATCAAAACTTTGAAATAACACATATGGAATCATGTAGTAAACCTAAACCCTAGTGTTAAACAAATCCAAATGTATTTTATATTTTAAATTCTTCGAAGTAGCCACCCTTTGCCATGATGACAGCTTTGCACACTCTTGTCGTTCTCTCAACCAGCTTCATGAGGTAGTCACCTGGAATGCATTTTAATTAACAGGCGTGCCCTGTTAAAAGTTAATTTGTGGAATTTATTTCCTTCTTAATGTGTTTGAGCCAATCAGTTGTGTTGTGACAAGGTAGGGTGTACAGAAGATTTGAAGGTAAGGTCAGTACAGGTGCATCAAAGCAGGGACTGAGAGACTGAAAAACAGCTTCTATCTCAAGGCCATCAGACTGTTAAACAGCCAACACTAACACAGAGAGGCTGCTGCCTACATACAGACTTGAAATCATTGGCCACTTTAATAAATTGACCACTTGTAACTTTAATAATGGCACTTTGATAATGATGTTTACATATCTTGCATTACTCATCTCATATGTATATACTGTATTTAATACCATCTATTGCATCTTGCCTATGATGCTCGGTCATCGCTCATCCATATATATTATATGCACATATTCTTAGTCCATCCCTTTTCTTAGATGTGTGTGTATTAGGTAGTTGTTGTGGAATTGTTAGATTACTTGTTAGATATTACTGCACTGTCAGAACTAGAAGCACAAACATTTAGCTACATTCACATTAAGATCTGCTAACCATGTGTATGTGACCAATACAATTTGATTTGATTCGAAGTTTCTTCAAGTGCAGTCACAAAAACCATCAAGCGCTATGATGAAACTTGCTCTCATGAGGACCGCCACAAGAAAGGAAGACCCAGAGTTACCTCTGCTGCAGAGGATAAGTTCATTAGACTTACCACCCTCAGAAATTGCAGCCCAAAGAAATTTGAGATTTTTGGTTCCAACCGCTGTGTCTTTGTAAGACGCAGAGTAGGTGAACAGATTATCTCTGCATGTGTGGTTATCACATGTGTGGTTATCACATGTGTGGTTATCACATGTGTGGTTATCACGTGTGGTTATCACATGTGTGGTTATCACATGCAGAAGGCCTGTCAAGACTCCAGATGGCACTTTTTGGACGACATGGATGTAAAGGGCCAATTACTTTTCCCACAGGGGCATTGGCTGTTGCATAAATTTGTTTATTGAATAAGTTAAATGAGTATAAAATGTTCACTCAGGTTCCCTTTATCTAATATAAGGTTTTGGTGAAAGAATATGATTATATTCAGTGTCAAAATATGCAAAAAAATATTAAATCAGAAAGGGGAAAATACGGCCAGTCGTCATCCTGAAAGGTACCATGACATCATCCTGAAAGGCACCATGAGATCGTCCTGAAAGGCACCATGACATCATCCTGAAAGGCACCATGACATCATCCTGAAAGGCACCATGACATCATCCTGAAAGGTACCATGACATCATCCTGAAAGGCACCATGAGATCGTCCTGAAAGGCACCAGGACATCATCCTGAAAGGCACCATGACATCATCCTGAAAGGCACCAAGACATCATCCTGAAAGGCACCATGATATCATCCTGAAAGGCACCATGACATCATCCTGAAAGGCACCATGAGATCTTTCTGAAAGGCACCATGATATCATCCGGAAAGGCACCATGAGATCTTCCTGAAAGGCACCATCAGATCGTCCTGAAAGGCACCATGACATCATCCTGAAAGGCACCATGAGAAGTCCTTAGAATGACTCATATTCTCCTTAAACCCCTGATAAGACCTTGACCCCTATCCTCCTTAAACCCCTGAGAAGACCTTGACCCCTATTCTCCTTAACCTCTGATAAGACCTTGACCCCTATTCTCCTTAAACCCCTGAGAAGACCTTGACCCCTATTCTCCTTAAACCCCTGAGAAGACCTTGACCCCTATTCTCCTTAAACCTCTGAGAAGACCTTGACCCCTATTCTCCTTAAACCCCTGAGAAGACCTTGACCCCTATTCTCCTTAAACCCCTGAGAAGACCTTGACCCCTATTATCCTTAAACCCCTGAGAAGACCTTGACCCCTATTCTCCTTAAACCCCTGAGAAGACCTTGACCCCTATTCTCCTGGAATTTCACATTAGAGAAGTATGTAAGCACATATTCTTGCTCTGATGCAATAAACTGAAGATAAGTGTATTATACATATTCTGTATATTATATATGAATCATAGCATGTGTGATATTCAGGGTAATCCCTAAATCATATACTGTATATTATATATTAATCATAATATGTGTAGGTGGTTATTGGTTATAAAAAGCAGCAGTGTTTCAGCCGGTGGCCTTCGTCAGTGTTCTCCTTTACATTCACATATATTTAGATGAATCCGTTATTTGCTAAAGATCTCCGTTCTTACCGAAGTGTTTCTGAAGTAAGTCAACGTCCTCTTATCATGTACACTTTAATAAAGAGCTGAATATAAATCTAGGATATATATCTGTTGCTGCCACACACAAACCAGCAGACTGTGCTCTGATTCCTTCCGGGCATCAGCCACAGTGATCCATTCCTCTATTCCACAGTCCCTGTAACGTCATGAACCCCAAGCACTTAAGCTAATTGCATTTCCTCCCTCCCAGGTTCCCTCACAGGTCTGCTTCTCATTAGGCTGAGTTGAATCTGACACAGTTCCTCCTGCTGTACCATTTGTTTCTCAGACTGATGAACAGACTGCAGGGTTCCAGGGGAAGAGATGGACGCCGTGTTTAAGAAACTGGTAACGTGGGACCCCCTTTTCTGGTTTAGATTTCTACTCTCCCTCCACATCCTCCACCTCATCTTCCTCTTCCTCCTCCTTTCCACTCCCCAGGTGGTAGCTGACTGGTGGATTTAAACATTGAAGTATTGCTTACATCACATTCTACAAAGAATTAAGCCCTCCTTGACACTGTCATTCTGTATTTTAAAGCCTAAGAGTAGTCAGGAGGTGAAATATTGACGGGAGAGGAGGAGAGTGGGATGGGAGAGGAGAGAGGGAGGGAATACTGGAGTAAGCATAACCTCTTACATAACCCATTTTATGCTGGCAGAATACGAATCTGCTGAAAAGATGCTGCTGGAAGGAGGACATGTCTATGTGGCATACTTACATCGTCCCCTGCTGTTGCCAATTAACACCGTACTGCCAACAGAACTGCTGTAGCACCATTACCTCAAGTAAACTCTCAACAAATACTGTACCTCTTACTGCCTCTAGCAATACTATATACCCCTGTCACCACTAGACTAGCTACCACCAATATCCCTGCTTCTAGCAATCTATGTACCCCTGTCACCACTAGACTAAAATGTCAAATGTAAATGTGGCAAAACAAGAGTGTGTACAGGGCTTTAGTGCCTGACTGCAGCAGTGTCAGTGAGGGGGGTTGAGGTGCCTAATCTGATTCATTATCACCATCCTGTGAGGCTCTGATAGATTATTGATGGTCTGATAGAGCCACAACATGATGTCACAACGCTATCCTGTTTCTCTCTCTTCTAATATTACTACGGCAGCTCTGTCAGTCAATGTGTCAGCGGGAGGATTATTGACAAACAGCTCAACCAGGATAGCTAGAGAAACCAACCGTTGAAAGACTTTCCAGTAGTTTTTATTTGTCAGTGAGGATTTACATTTTAGTCTAATGTCTAAATGGTTTGAACAGATGAAGGAACGATTTTCAGAATAACCTACAGTTGGAAAGCATTGGTGCCTTACAGGCAATTCAGATTGTCGGTAGAGGACCTCGTCACTGAGGAATGTGGTTGTAATGTATTACATTTAGTCATTTAGCAGTCGCTTTAATCCAGAGCGATTAAATGAGGGTGAAGTGCCTTGCTCAAGGCCACATCGAGGTATTTTTCACCTAGTCAGCTCAGGTTACCGAACCAGCGACCTTTCGGTTACTGGCCCAACGCTCTTATTAACCGCTAGGCTACATGTCACCATTTATGATTGATCGCTAGGCTACCTGTCATCTTGTATGATTGATCGCTAGGCTACCTGTCATCTTGTATGATTGATCGCTAGGCTACCTGTCATCTTTTATGATTTATCGCTAGGCTACCTGTCATCTTTTATGATTTATCGCTAGGCTACCTGTCATCTTTTATGATTTATCGCTAGGCTACCTGCCATCTCTTATGATTGATCGCTAGGCTACCTGTCATCTTTTATGATTGATCGCTAGGCCACCTGTCATCTTTTATGATTGATCGCTAGGCTACATGCCACCATTTATGATTGATCGCTAGGCTACATGTCATCATTTATAATTGATCGCTAGGCTACCTGTCATCTTTTATGATTGCTTGCTAGGCTATTCTAGGCCACATGTCACCATTTATGATTGATCGCTAGGCCACATGTCACCATTTATGATTGATCGCTAGGCCACATGTCACCATTTATGATTGATCGCTAGGCTACATGTCATCATTTATGATTGATCACTAGGCTACCTGTCATATTTTATGATTGATTAGCTAGGCTACCTGTTATCTCTTATGATTGATTACTAGACTTAACTGCTAGGCTACCTGTCATCTCTTATGATTGATCGCTAGGCTACCTGTCATCTTATATGATTGATCGCTAGGCTACCTGTCATCTTATATGATTGATCGCTAGGCTTAACTGCTAGGCTACCTGTCATCTCTTATGATTGATCGCTAGGCTACCTGTCATCTTATATGATTGATCGCTAGGCTACCTGTCATCTTATATGATTGATCGTTAGGCTTAACTGCTAGGCTACATGTCATCTCTTATGATTGCGTTTTTTATATTCTTTGTGTATTTATTATGCTTCTGCCCTGATTGTAGTATCTGCGTCTCTAACTTTTATTTGCTTGGTCTTGTCATGCAGGACTGTTTTAAAAATATATACTTTGGTCTAAATGAGACTCCCCTGATTAAATAAAGGTTAAATAAAAATGAAAATAAATATATAAATGCCTTTAGGCCTATGCCAGCATTTTCACATACTGGTAGTCTAATGAGACCATGTTGACAGATAAGAAAGCAAGAGAAATATTATATGTTGTGTTGCTTGAAACTAAAGAGACCCAACCCTCAAATTGCAACACAGAAACACAATAAAGGTTATGTCAGTCAAAGTAAATGATGTCTATAACACGAATGCTTTATCAGAGGCAACACCAGGTGTGATCTATAATGAATTCCTTAAGTGTGATCCCATTAACCCCTCCTCTGGATTAAATCCAACAGAAGAGGAACAGATTAATTAAAGATAATTTAGCACATGGTTAAGACCACCCGTGATTTATTTATGCATTATTTTTTGGAGTGATTGCTGTTGAGGATTGGAGACTTCTCTCACCATGGATTTCCTGAACAGGCTAAGTCGTTTAACCTTTTTACGTCTTAGAGACCTGCAGTCGCAGATTCTGAAGAAATGAGCGTGTTTCTCCCACCTGATGTAGAGGGCCCATGTATTCTTTCATTTAGTGAGTTAGTTGTTTTACCAGCCAGAAACACTTGTAAATAAGTATTTGAATGAATGCTTTGAAGTGGTATCCTCTGGGCTCCAATGCATCTTGCTTGATGAATGTTTGTTTTTTTACCCAATTCAATTTAATTCAATTCAATTCGACATACACTTGGAATGTCCTTTAGGCGAACAACACACCTCCATTCCTGTAAAGGAATCCTGTCTTTGTTCCCGTTCTGCTGATGCTGCATGCTGATCTAACTCATCAGGGATCCACAGCAAGACTGTTTGATTATGTGTCAAGTCATTTTATGTGGTGTGTTTAAGAATCTGAGCATGCATAAAAGATATGAAGCAAAGCCTATCCAATCTCCTCTGTCCAATATCCAAGCAGAGAGAGTGAGAGGGAGAGGAGATGGTGGGAGAAGTGAGGAGGGGAGAGGAAATGAGTGAGGACTGGGGAGGTGAGGAGAGAGAGATGAGGGGAGAGGAGAGGAGAGTAGAATCACTAAAGACTTAAAATGGTCCTAACACACTCGCACAGTCAAGAAGAAGGCTCGACAGACACCTCTTCCCCCTCAGAAGGTTGAAAAAAGTTTGTCATAGGCCCTCATTTCCTCAAAAAGTTCTGCAGCTGTACCATTGAGAGCATCTTGACTGGCTGCATCACTTCCTGGTATTGCAGAAGCACCACACTCCATTGCATGGCGTAACAGAAGGTGGTGTGAACTGACCAGTACATCAATGGGGTTGAGCAGCCTGACCTCCAGAATATATATATATATATATCAGGCAGTGTGGTACGAAGGACCGCAAAATCCAGCCACCTGATATAGAGGGACTATGCTGAACTTTTTCAACCTCCTGAGGGGGAAAAGGTGCTGTCACGCCTTCTTCACAGCTGTGTGTATGTGTGTGGACCATTTTAAGTCCATTGGGATTTGGAACCCAAAGAACTTGAAGCTCCAGACCCTCTCCACTGCAGTCCCATTGATGTGGATGGTGACAAGCTTGGAGGGGACAATGATGTTGAACTCTGAGCTGTAGTCAGTGAACAGTATTCTCACTTAGGTATCTCTCTTATCTAGGTGGGTGAAGGCAGTGTGGAGTGCAATTGAGATGACATCATCTGTAGATCTGTTTGGGAGGTATGCAAATTAAAGGCGTCTGGGATGATGGAGTTGATGTGTGCCATAACCAGCCTCTTTTAAAGCACTTCATGAATACAGATGTGAGTGCTTACAGGGCGGTGGTCAGTGTGGCATGACGCCTTAGAGTTCTTAGGAACAGGAATGATGGTGGTCGTTTTGAGACATGTGGGGATTACAGACTGGGATTGAAAATGACTGTGAATATGCCTGCCAGCTGTTCTGTGCATGCTCTGAGAATTCGCCATGGCATACCGTCTGGCCCAGCAGCTCATCGAGTGTTGACCTGATTAAAGACCTTCTCACGTCGGCCTCAGTGAGCGAGATCACCCAGTCCTCTGGTTCGGTGGGGGTATGCAAGGTATGGTGTTGTTATCGTCTGTAACGGTTTTCTTCCTGGGAAGGAGAGGCGGACCAAAACGCAGAGTGGTTAGGGTTAAACATCTTTAATCAAGACGAATACCGGGAAAACACTACAAATATATAAAACAATAAATGTGAAAAACCGAAACAGTCCTGTGTGGTGAAACAAACACAGACACGGAAACAACCACCCACAAAACCCAACACAAAACAGGCTACCTAAATATGGTTCCCAATCAGAGACAATGACTAACACCTGCCTCTGATTGAGAACCGTATCAGGCCCAAACACAGAAACAGACAAACAAGACATCCAACATAGAATGCCCACTCAGATCACTCCCTGACCAAACAAAACATAGAAACATACAAAGCAAACTATGGTCAGGGTGTGACATCGTCGAAGTGTGCATGACATGCCTTAAGTTGGTCAGGTAGAGAGGCATCGTTGGGCAGATCACGGCTGGGTCTTTCTTTGTAATGCATAATGGTCTGTAGCCCCTGTAGCGTCGGAGCTTGTGTGATTCCACTTTAATCTTAAATTGACCTTTTGCACAGAGGAAGTCGGTACGGGACTTCTGGCACTTGTTCCTTTCCTCGGCGGTAGCATCAGGGTTGTCTGGGACCTGTGTGTGGTAGTCCTTTAGTCCTGTCCTTTAGTTTAGCACCAATCTCTGTGTTAATCCGGGGCTTTTGATTGGGGAAGCAGCGAACCCTCACTGCGGGTCAATGACGCCGATGCGTTTCCTTATGAAGCCGATGACAGAGGCATTGTTGTTCTCAACAGCGTCTCGGTATATTATTCTATCAGTGCTAGCAAAGCAGTAATATAATCTCTGATTCTGATGACCATATCTCAATTGAGCGAGTCATGGGTACTTCCTCTTTGAGTTTCTGCTTGTAAACAGGAAGCAGGTGTACAGAGTTATGATCTGATTTTCCCAAATGGAGGGCGAGGGAGGGCCTTTTATGCTTACTTGTGGGTAGAATGATAGTTGTCTAGGACTTTATCACCCCTAGTGGCATTGGAGATGTGTTGATGGAAAAATCACGTGTCTTAATGACACAAAATTAAAATCGCCAGTGACGAGGAAGGAAGCCTCTGGTTGTAATTTTTCCTGCTTGTTTCCAGCCTCGTGCAGTTCGTGAAGTGCCAGCTTGTTACATTTCTTGTCCATAGGTGGAACGTATACAACAGTAAAGATAACAGCTGAAAACTCCATAGGGAGGAAGACGGGTCGACATATGACCATCGGTATTCCAACAATGGTTCGGGAATACCACTGTGCTAGAGTCAAAACACCATTTGTTGTTGACGAAGAGGCAAACTCGTCCCCCTCTCGATTTCCCTGACTCTACACTTTGAATGGAGAATCCATCAAGTTGGACAGCCATATTTTGTCTGAAAGACAAATCCACAAACGGAGGTCATTCATCTTATTGTCAAGTGACTGTAGAATGGAGGGAAGAGGTGGCCGGTTTTCCTTTCACCTTGATCCCACCAGGATTCCCCCCTTTGCTGCCTCTATAACGCCAGCATTTCCTCTTGGGGTACCACGAAAATTGGGTCAAACTTGCAGAAAGAGACCAGGGCAGATGGGTCAAAGTTGAATTGAGGGTATAAACTGCTTATCTGACATTCAAAAGGTATTGTCAGTTATAAGAAATGATAGCGGATACATTTTGTGAAAACAAAGTTTAAAAAAACACCAAAAGAATCACACAAAACAAATCGCAGTTTATTCAGAGCTCGCAATCTTTTTTTAAATCATAGCCTATTTCCTTCCAGTCTGTCTGCTGTTGTGAAATTAGCTTGTGTAAAGGATGTCACACTGCTTGCTTAGTGAGTACAACGTCCTTTCAATTTGTCACATACCTGGCTCCAACCCGGGATCTCCGCTTCGCAAACCAAAGTGAATTGACCTTCCTCCTTCAAGCACCTCTACTGGTTGCCCCATTTAAAAGCTATTGAGCGGTGCACAAGTGGACACTTAAGGCTGAGGAAGAAATTCTCCATGTGTTTCTCCAGGAAGAAATTCTCCATGTTTCTCCATGAAGAAAATTCTCCATGTGTTTCTCCATGAAGAAAATTCTCCATGTGTTTCTCCATGAAGAAAATTCTCCATGTTTCTCCATGAAGAAAATTCTCCATGTGTTTCTCCATGAGGACATTTCTCCATGTGTTTCTCCATGAGGACATTTCTCCATGTATCAGGAATCAAGGTAAGACCCAAGTGCAGACTGTGTGAAGTAACAATATTTATTGTAACAAAAGGTGCAGACAAACGAAAGGTCAAGGCAGGCAGGGGTCAGGGACAGGCAGAGTGGTCAGGTGGGCGGGTACAGGGTCAGGACAGGCAATGGTTAAAAACCAGGATGATGAGAAAAAGAAAGAGGAGACAAACAGGAGCGGAGACAAAACATTGGTTGACTTGAACAAACAAGATGAACTGGCACAGACTGACAGAAAACACTGGTATAAATACCCAGAGGATAAGTGGGGAAGATGGGCAACACCTGTAGAGGGGGTGTAGACAAGCACAAGGACAGGTGAAAGAGATCAGGGCATGACACCATGTGTTTCTCCAGGAGAACATTTCTCCACATGTTTCTCCACGAATAAATGTCTCCATGTGCCACACTTGGTTTATGATATTATTGAACCTGCTGCCCTCATCATCGTGAGTGAGACCCTGCAGCTCTTAAAGCTATGCCCTCATCATCGTGAGTGAGACCCTGCAGCTCTTAAAGCTATGCCCTCATCATCGTGAGTGAGTCCCTGCAGCTCTTAAAGTTATGCCCTCATCATCGTGAGTGAGACCCTGCAGCTCTTAAAGCTATGCCCTCATTGATTGATCTTAGGTTACACCTGCATCTGTGTGTACGGGACTGCAGCATCACGCCCATGGCTGGTGAACGGGTCTGAAATGCCTGGATGGCTGAATATAAATCACAGGTGTTCTGTCTCCTCCCTTACACAGAGAGGGGGAGGGTCTGAGGTTTGTTTTGTTATATCACAGGAATAACAAGGATAATGACTGTTTATAAAGCATCAGGCCTGGTAATGCTGCAGGGTGCTGCAGGTAATACCTAGAAACCAGGTATTCTAAAACACCTAGAACACATTACCCTAGAACACCTAGAATATCTAGAACATCGAATATACCTAAAACACCTAAAAAACTTAGATCTCAGTATTCTAGAACACCTAGAATTCCTAGAACACCTAGAATACCTAGAACACTTAGAACCCAGTATACTAGAACACCTTGAACACCTGGAACACCTTAAACACCTAAAACACTTATAACACAGTATTCTAGAACACATAGAACACCTTGAAAACCTAGAACACCTAGCATACCTAGAACACATAGAACCCAGTAGTCTGAACACCTAAAACACCTAAAACACTTAGAACCAAGTATTCTAGAACACCTAGAACACCTATATCCCAAGAACCAAGAACCAACCAGATGATGTAGAAATACACTGGGATTGGGGTAGGGACCTCTCTGAGATGAATGTGGGGACTGGAACATTTCTGAGATGGAGGTGGGGACTGGAACCTCTCTGAGATGGAGGTGGGGACTGGAACCTCTGAGATGGAGGTGGGGACTGGAACCTCTCTGAGATGGAGGTGGGGACTGGAACCGCTCTGAGATGGAGGTGGGAAATGGAACCGCTCTGAGATGGAGGTGGGGACTGGAAACTTTCTGAGGTGGAGGTTGGGACTGGAACCTCTGAGATGGAGGTGGGGTCTGGAAAATCTCTGAGATGGAGGTGGGGACTGGGACATCTCTGAAATTGAGGTGGGGTCTGGGACCTCTCTGAGATGGAGGTGGGGACTGGAACCTCTGAGATGGAGGTGGGGACTGGAACCTCTGAGATGGAGGTGGGGACTGGAACCTCTGAGATGGAGGTGTGGACTGGAACCTCTGAGATGGAGGTGGGGACTGGAACTTCTCTGAGATGGAGGTGGGAAATGGAACCGCTCTGAGATGGAGGTGGGGACTGGAACCTTTCTGAGGTGGAGGTTGGGACTGGAACCTCTGAGATCGAGGTGGGGACTGGAACCTCTGAGATGGAGGTGGGGACTGGAACCTTTCTGAGGTGGAGGTGGGGACTGGAACCTCTGAGATGGAGGTGGGGACTGGAACCTCTGAGATGAAGGTGGGGACTGGAACCTCTCTGAGGTGGAGGTGGGGACTGGAACCTCTCTGAGATGGAGGTGAGGACTGGAACCTTTCTGAGGTGGAGGTCGGGACTGGAACCTCTGAGATGGAGGTGGGGACTGGAACCTCTGAGATGGAGGTGGGGACTGGAACCTCTGAGATGGAGGTGGGGTCTGGAAAATCTCTGAGATGGAGGTGGGGACTGGGACATCTCTGAAATTGAGGTGGGGTCTGGGACCTCTCTGAGATGGAGGTGGGGACTGGAACCACTGAGATGGAGGTGGGGACTGGAACCTTTCTGAGGTGGAGGTGGGGATGGAACCTTTCTGAGGTGGAGGTGGGGACTGGAACCTCTGAGATGGAGGTGGGAAATGGAACCGCTCTGAGATGGAGGTGGGGACTGGAACCGCTCTGAGATGGATGTTGGGACTGGAACCTCTGAGATGGAGGTGGGGACTGGAACCTCTGAGATGGAGGTGGGGACTGGAACCGCTCTGAGATGGAGGTGGGGACTGGAACCTCTGAGATGGAGGTGGGGACTGGAACCTCTGAGATGGAGGTGGGGACTGGAACCTCTCTGAGATGGAGGTGGGGACTGGAACCTCTCTGAGATGGAGGTGGGGACTGGAACCTTTCTGAGATGGAGGTGGGAAATGGAACCGCTCTGAGATGGAGGTGGGGACTGGAACCTCTGAGATGGAGGTGGGGACTGGAACCTCTGAGATGGAGGTGGGGACTGGAACCTCTGAGATGGAGGTGGGGACTGGAACCTCTGAGATGGAGGTGGGGACTGGAACCTTTCTGAGGTGGAGGTTGGGACTGGAACCTCTGAGATGGAGGTGGGGTCTGGAAAATCTCTGAGATGGAAGTGGGGACTGGAACATCTCTGAGATGGAGGTGGGAAATGGAACCGCTCTGAGATGGAGGTGGGGACTGGAACCTTTCTGAGGTGGAGGTTGGGACTGGAACCTTTGAGATGGAGGTGGGGACTGGAACCTCTCTGAGATGGATGTGGGGACTGGAACCTTTCTGAGATGGAGGTGGGAAATGGAACCTTTCTGAGCTGGAGGTGGGAAATGGAACTGCTCTGAGATGGAGGTGGGGACTGGAACCTTTCTGAGGTGGAGGTTGGGACTGGAACCTCTGAGATGGAGGTGGGGTCTGGAAAATCTCTGAGATGGAGGTGGGGACAGGGGACTGAGAGGAGAGCAGAGAGGAAAACTCATACACCATTAAGGACTATTCCCCAACACCATTAAGGACAGTGCACTGCTCATTAGGACTATTCCCCAACACCATTAAGAACTATTCCCCAACACCATTAAGGACAGAGCACTGCTCATTAGGACTATTCCCCAACACCATTAAGGACAGAACCCTGCTCATTAGGACTATTCCCCAACACCATTAAGGACAGAACACTGCTCATTAGGACCCTTCCCCAACACCATTAAGGACTATTCCCCAACACCATTAAGGACTATTCCCCAACACCATTAAGGACAGAGCACTGCTCATTAGGACTACTCCCCAACACCATTAAGGACAGAGCACTGCTCATTAGGACCCTTCCCCAACACCATTAAGGACAGAACACTGCTCATTAGGACCCTTCCCCAACACCATTAAGGACTATTCCCCAACACCATTAAGGACAGAGCACTGCTCATTAGGACCCTTCCCCAACACCATTAAGGACTATTCCCCAACACCATTAAGGACAGAGCACTGCTCATTAGGACTATTCCCCAACACCATTAAGGACAGAGCACTGCTCATTAGGACTATTCCCCAACACCATTAAGGACAGAGCACTGCTCATTAGGACTATTCCCCAACACCATTAAGGACAGAGCACTGCTCATTAGGACCCTTCCCCAACACCATTAAGGACAGAGCACTGCTGACATGGAGGAGAAGCTGCTGCCCTCTGTGACCATCACCAGTGGACAGAGAGTTTTACACAAACAGATATTTAGTAGATGTTATTGCGGGTGTAGCAAATTGCCTGTTAATACATATTACAAACAGTTTGTCTTACAATTCCCCAACTTTTATTCACTTTTAATCCGGTATTGTAAAGGTTTGCTATTGACTGTTAAACTGGGAGAATTGATGCAGATGGAAAAATGTATAGATTATATTCTATCACATTTTTTTGCTGTCTGTCCAACTGAACGGCATCTTAATGCTGTGAACAGCTGATAACATACTAACTAGCCTGGGTCTGTGGAGGAAACAACATGCTACGCAGTAGAATGACCACTGTCTGATAACATCATGGAACAGAATTGCTGAGTAGGGTATTTCAATAGCTCTGAGTCATTGGCTGCAAGACTGTCTGTCTGAATGTGTACAAGATGCACGCAAGACTCCAGCCCCTTTTATACCTGGGTTCAAGAGCAGTTGTCCTAATCTTGTCCACATTCTGATTGTGCCCACATTTGTCGACAGATATCAATATATCAATCAACTACAAGGAACAGCGACACCGTGGACATTTACTGGGAAAATATGCAGAAAAAATATATAATTAAATGAAACTTTTTTGCCGTGTGGAAATATGTAAATAGTTTGAGCTGCAACGTATAGCGATGGATGTAGACAAGCAGAAGAAGCACTGAGATCTGGGAGAGTTGGCTGTCTGAAGTATTACAATGTAAATGTACTTTTAATCCATCTGTCTTCATAGTTCAACACACGGCATATGGGGGTGTAGTGAGATACCCGAAAGGCTGAACGATTCTCCTCTCATCACTCATCTTGAAAACATGTATACTCAAAATGTAGGAAAATAAATCAATCCGCCATCATTAACACACACGAAAAATCTAATTATTTAATAATTAAAGATTAAAATAGCATGGGCGACTGAGAATTTTTTTGGAGGTCACAATTTAAGACCATATGGCAAACAATAATGCAGGTACTAGGGATGGAGGTGTGACTAGGGATGGAGGTGTGACTAGGTACTGGGGATGGAGGTGTGACTAGGGATGGAGGTGTGACTAGGTACTGGGGATGGAGGTGTGACTAGGGATGGAGGTGTGACTAGGTACTGGGGATGGAGGTGTGACTAGGGATGGAGGTGTGACTAGGGATGGAGGTGTGAGTAGGTACTAGGGATGGAGGTGTGACTGGGGATGGAGGTGTGACTAGGTACTGGGGATGGAGGTGTGACTGGGGATGGAGGTGTGACTAGGTACTGGGGATGGAGGTGTGACTACATACTGGGGATGGAGGTGTGACTAGGGATGGAGGTGTGACTAGGTACTAGGGATGGAGGTGTGACTAGGTACTGGGGATGGAGGTGTGACTAGGTACTGGGGATGGAGGTGTGACTACATACTGGGGATGGAGGTGTGACTAGGGATGGAGGTGTGACTAGGTACTAGGGATGGAGGTGTGACTAGGTACAAGGGATGGAGGTGTGACTAGGGATGGAGGTGTGACCAGGCACTAGGGATGGAGGTGTGACTAGGGATGGAGGTGTGACTAGGTAATGGGGATGGAGGTGTGACTAGGTACTAGGGATGGAGGTGTGACTAGGGATGGAGGTGTGACCAGGCACTAGGGATGGAGGTGTGACTAGGTACTATGGATGGAGGTGTGACTAGGTACTAGGGATGGAGGTGTGACTAGGGATGGAGGTATGACTAGGTACTGGGGATGGAGGTGTGACCAGGCACTAGGGATGGAGGTGTGACTAGAGATGGAGGTGTGACAAGATACTAGGGAAGGAGGTGTGAAAAGGTACTAGGGATGGAGGTGTGACCAGGGGTGGAGGTGTGACAAGGTACTATGGATGGAGGTGTGAAAAAGTACTAGGGATTGAGGTGTGACCAGGTACTAGGGATAGAGGTGTGAAAAAGTACTAGGGATGGAGATGTGACTAGGGATGGAGGTGTGACTAGGTACTGGGGATGGAGGTGTGACTAGGTACTAGGGATGGAGGTGTGACTAGGTACTAGGGATGGAGGTGTGACCAGGTATTAGGGATGGAGGTGTGACCAGGTACTACAGATGAAGGTGTGAAAAAGTACTAGGGATCAAATCAAATCAAATTTTATTTGTCACATACACATGGTTAGCAGATGTTAATGCGAGTGTAGCGAAATGCTTGTGCTTCTAGTTCCGACAATGCAGTAATAACCAACAAGTAATCTAGCTAACAATTCCAAAACTACTACCTTATAGACACAAGTGTAAGGGGATAAAGAATATGTACATAAAGATATATGAATGAGTGATGGTACAGAGCGGCATAGGCAAGATACAGTAGATGGTATTGAGTGCAGTATATACATATGAGATGAGTATGTAAAGAAAGTGGCATAGTTAAAGTGGCTAGTGATACATGTATTACATAAGGATGCACTGGAGATATAGAGTACAGTATATACATATTCATATGAGATGAATAATGTAGGGTATGTAAACATTATATTAGGTAGCATTGTTTAAAGTGGCTAGTGATATATTTTACATAATTTCCCATCAATTCCCATTATTAAAGTGTCTGGAGTTGAGTCAGTGTCATTGACAGTGTGTTGGCAGTAGCCACTCAATGTTAGTGGCTGCTGTTTAACAGTCTGATGGCCTTGAGATAGAAGCTGTTTTTCAGTCTCTCGGTCCCAGCTTTGATGCACCTGTACTGACCTCGCCTTCTGGATGATAACGGGGTGAACAGGCAGTGGCTCGGGTGGTTGTTGTCCTTGATGATCTTTATGGCCTTCCTGTGACATCGGGTGGTGTAGGTGTCCTGGAGGGCAGGTAGTTTGCCCCCGGTGATGCGTTGTGCAGACTTCACTACCCTCTGGAGAGCCTTACGGTTGTGGGCGGAGCAGTTGCTGTACCAGGCGGTGATACAGCCCGACAGGATGCTCTCGACTGTGCATCTGTAGAAGTTTGTGAGTGCTTTTGGTGACAAGCCGAATTTCTTCAGCCTCCTGAGATGGAAGAGGCGCTGCTGCGCCTTCTTCACGATGCTGTCTGTGTGGGTGGACCAATTCAGTTTGTCTGTGATGTGTATGCCGAAGGAACTTAAAACTTACTACCCTCTCCACTACTGTTCCATCGATGTGGATAGGGGGGTGTTCCCTCTGCTGTTTCCTGAAGTCCACAATCATCTCCTTAGTTTTGTTGACGTTGAGTGTGAGGTTATTTTCCTGATACCACACTCCGAGGGCCCTCACCTCCTCCCTGTAGGCGGTCTCGTCGTTGTTGGTAATCAAGCCTACCACTGTTGTGTCGTCCGCAACCTTGATGATTGAGATGGAGGCGTGCGTGGCCACGCAGTCATGGGTGAACAGGGAGTACAGGAGAGGGCTCAGAACGCACCCTTGTGGGGCCCCAAGTGTTGAGGATCAGCGGGGTGGAGATGTTGTTGCCTACCCTCACCACCTGTGGGCGGCCCGTCAGGAAGTCCAGTACCCAGTTGCACAGGGCGGGGTCGAGGCCCAGGGTCTCGAGCTTGATGACGAGCTTGGAGGGTACTATGGTGTTGAATGCCGAGCTGTAGTCGATGAACAGCATTCTCACATAGGTATACCTCTTGTCCAGATGGGTTAGGGCAGTGTGCAGTGTGGTTGAGATTGCATCGTCTGTGGACCTATTTGGGTGGTAAGCAAATTGGAGTGGGTCTAGAGTGTTAGGTAGGGTGGAGGTGATATGGTCCTTGACTAGTCTCTCAAAGCACTTCATGATGACGGAAGTGAGTGCTAGGGGGCGGTAGTCGTTTAGCTCAGTTACCCTTAGCTTTCTTGGGAACAGGAACAATGGTGGCCCTCTTGAAGCATGTGGGAACAACAGACTGGGATAGGGATTGATTGAATATGTCGGTAAACACACCAGCCAGCTGGTCTGAGCATGCTCTGAGGGCACGGCTGGGGATGCCGTCTGGGCCTGCAGCCTTGCGAGGGTTGATACGTTTAAATGTTTTCCTCACTTCGGCTGCAGTGAAGGAGAGGTGGTGGAGGTGTGACCAGATACTAGGGATGGAGGTGTGAAAAAGTACTAGTTATAGAGGTGTGACCAGGTACTCGGGATGGAGATGTGACCAGGCACTAGGGATGGAGGTGTGACCAGGTACTAGGGATGGAGATGTGACTAGGGATGGAGGTGTGACCAGTTACTAGGGACGTTGATGTGAGTAGGTAAAAGGGATGGAGGTGTGACTATGTACAAGGGATGGAGGTGTGACTATGTACAAGGGATGGAGGTGTGACTAGGGATGGAGGTGTGACCAGTTACTAGGGACGTTGATGTGACTAGGTACTAGGGATGGAGGTGTGACCAGGCACTAGGGATGGAGGTGTGACCAGGCACTAGGGATGGAGGTGTGACTAGGTAAAAGGGATGGAGATGTGACTAGGTACTAGGAATGGAGGTGTGACCAGGCACTAGGGATGGAGGTGTGACCAGGTACTAGGGATGGACGTGTGACTAGGGATGGAGGTGTGACCAGGTACTAGGGATTGAGGTGTGACTAGGTACTAGGAATGGAGGTGTGACTAGGTATTATGGATGGAGGTGTGACCAGGTAAAAGGGATGGAGATGTGACCAGATACTAGGGATGGAGGTGTGACTAGGAATGGAGGTGTGACCAGGTACTAGGGATAGAGGTGTGACTAGGGATGGAGGTGTGACCAGGTACTAGGGATGGAGGTGTGACCAGGTACTAGGGATGGAGGTGTGACCAGGTACTAGGGATGGAGTTGTGACCAGGTAATAGGGATGGAGGTGTGACCAGGTAATAGGGATGGAGGTGTGACCAGGTACTAGGGATGGAGGTGTGACCAAGTAATAGGGATGAAGGTGTGACTAGGGATGGAGGTGTGGCCAGGTATTAGGGATGGAGGTGTGAGCAGGTTCTAGGGAAGGAGGTGTGACCAGGTACTAGGGATGGAGGTGTGACCAGGTAATAGGGATGAAGGTGTGACTAGGGATGGAGGTGTGACCAGGTATTAGGGATGGAGGTGTGAGCAGGTCCTAGGGAAGGAGGTGTGACCAGGTACTAGGGATGGAGGTGTGACCAGGCACTAGGGATGGAGGTGTGACCAGGCACTAAGGATGGAGTTGTGACCAGGTACTAGTGATGGAGGTTTGACCAGGTACTAGGGATGGAGGTGTAACGGAGATCATCGGTTCACCTACTCTGCGTTCAGTGGATTGAGACGTACTCCATGTGAAAATAACTGACATCTCTAAATTGACAGATTTTTTAAATACAGTACAATACAGTGTAATACAGTATAATACAGTATTACACAGTACAATACAATATCATACAGTATCACACAGTACAATACAGTACAATACAGTACAATACAGTATAATAGAGTATAACACAGTACAATACAGTGTAATACAGTATAATACAGTATCACACAGTATAATACAATATAATACAGTATCACACAGTATAATACAGCATAATACAGTGTAATACAGTATAATACAGTATCACACAGTATAATACAGTATAATACAGTATAACACAGTACAATACAGTATAATACAGTATAACACAGTACAATACAGTGTAATAAGGTATAATACAGTTAATACAGTATAATACAATATAATACAGTATCACACAGTATAATACAGTGTAATACAGTATAATAGAGTATAACAGTATAATACAGTATCACACAGTATAAAACAGTACAATACAGTGTAATACAGTAATACAGTATAACACAGTATAACACAGTACAATACAGTATAATACAGTATCACACAGTATAATACAGTACAATACAGTATAATACAGTGCAATACAGTGTAATACAGTATAATACAGTATCACACAATATAATACAGCATAATACAGTGTAATACAGTATAATACAGCATAATACAGTATAACACAGTACAATACAGTGTAATACAGTATAATACAGTATCACACAGTATAATACAGTAGAATTCAGTATCACACAGTATAATACAGTATAACACAGTACAATACAGTGTATGAACAATAAGGTCACTGACCATCTCGAATCCCACCGTACCTTCTCCGCTGTGCAATCTGGTTTCCCCCGAGCCGGTCACGGGTGCACCTCAGCCACGCTCAAGGTACTAAACGATATCCTAACCGCCATCGATAAAAGACAGTACTGTGCAGCCATCTTCATCGACCTTGCCAAGGCTTTCGACTCTGTCAATCAACATATTCTTATCGGCAGACTCAGTAGCCTCGGTTTTTTGGATGACTGCCTTGCCTGGTTCACCAATTACTTTGCAGACAGAGTTCAGTGTGTCAAATCGGAGGGGATGCTGTTTGGTCCTCTGGCAGTCTCTATGGGGTGCCACAGGGTTCAATCCTCGGGCCGACTCTTTTCTCTGTATATATCAATGATGTTGCTCTTGCTGCGGGCGATTCCCTGATCCACCTCTATGCAGACGACACCATTCTATAAACTTCCGGCCCGTCCTTGGACACTGTGCTATCTAACCTCCAAACGAGCTTCAATGCCATGCAACACTCCTTCCGCGGCCTCCAACTGCTCTTAAACGCAATTAAAACCAAATGCATGCTTTTCAACCGTTCGCTGCCTGCACCCTGACCAGCATCACCACCCTGGATGGTTCCGACCTTGAATATTTGGACATCTATAAGTACCTAGGTGTCTGGCTAGACTGTAAACTCTCCTTCCAGACTCATATCAAACATCTCCAATCGAAAATCAAATCAAGAGTCGGCTTTCTATTCCGCAACAAAGCCTCCTTCACTCACGCCGCCAATCTTACCCTAGTAAAACTGACTATCCTACCGATCCTCGACTTCGGCGATGTCATCTACAAAATTGCTTCCAACACTCTACTCAGTAAACTGGATGCAGTTTATCACAGTGCCATCCGTTTTGTCACTAAAGCACCTTATACCACCCACCACTGCGACTTGTATGCTCTAGTCGGCTGGCCCTCGCTACATATTCGTCGCCAGACTCACTGGCTCCAGGTCATCTACAAGTCCATGCTAGGTAAAGCTCCGCATTATCTCAGTTCACTGGTCACGATGGCAACACCCATCCGTAGCACGCGCTCCAGCAGGTGTATCTCACTGATCATCCCTAAAGCCAACACCTCATTTGGCCGCCTTTCGTTCCATTTCTCTGCTGCCTGTGACTGGAACGAATTGCAAAAATCGCTGAAGTTGGAGAATTTTATCTCCCTCACCAACTTCAAACATCTGCTATCTGAGCAGTTAACCGATCGCTGCAGCTGTACATAGTCTATCAATAAATAGCACACCCATTTTTACCTACCTCATCCCCATACTGTTTTTATTTATTTACTTTTCTGCTCTTTTGCACACCAATATCTCTACCTGTACATGACCATCTGATCATTTATCACTCCAGTGTTAATCTGCAAAATTGTAATCATTCGCCTACCTCCTCATGCCTTTTGCACACAATGTATATAGACTCTCTTTTTTTTCTACTGTGTTATTGACTTGTTAATGTGTAACTCTGTGTTGTCTCTTCACACTGCTATGCTTTATCTTGGCCAGGTCGCAGTTGCAAATGAGAACTTGTTCTCAACTAGCCTACCTGGTTAAATAAAGGTGAAAAAAAAAATTACAGTATAATACAGTTAATGCAGTATAATACAATATATACAGTATCACACAGTATAATACAGTGTAATACAGTATATTAGAGTATAACACAGTGTAATACAGTACCACACAGTATAAAACAGTACAATACAGTGTAATACAGTAATACAGTATAACACAGTATAACACAGTACAATACAGTGTAATACAGTATAACACAGTACAATACAGTGTAATACAGTATAATATAGTTAATACAGTATAATACAGTATCACACAGTATAATACAGTACAATACAGTGTAATACAGTATAATACAGTATAACACAGTACAATACAGTGTAATACAGTATAATACAGTATACACAGTACAATCGAGTGTAATACAGTATAATACAGTATAATACAGTATCACACAGTATAATACAGTATCACATGGTATAAAACAGTACAATACAGTGTAATACAGTAGTACAGTATAATACAGTTAATACAGTATCACACAGTATAATACAGTATCACATGGTATAAAACAGTACAATACAGTGTAATACAGTAGTACAGTATAATACAGTATAATACAGTTAATACAGTATCACACAGTATAATACAGTATCACATGGTATAAAACAGTACAATACAGTGTAATACAGTAGTACAGTATCACACAGTATAATACAGTATAACACAATACAATACAGTAATAGCAGACACATCTATGGCTCTGAACGAACTTTATTTAACTCTCTGCAAACTGGAAACGATTTATCCGGAGGCTGCATTCATTGTAGCTGGGGATTTTAACAAGGCTAATCTGAAAACAAGACTCCCTAAATTTTATCAGCATATCGATTGCGCAACCAGGGGTGGAAAGACCCTGGATCATTGTTACTCTATCTTCCGCGACGCATATAAGGCCCTGCCCCGCCCCCCTTTCGGAAAAGCTGACCACGACTCCATTTTGTTGATCCCTGCCTACAGACAGAAACTAAAACAAGAAGCTCCCACGCTGAGGTCTGTCCAACGCTGGTCCGACCAAGCTGACTCCACACTCCAAGACTGCTTCCATCACGTGGACTGGGAGATGTTTCGTATTGCGTCAGACAACAACATTGACGAATACGCTGATTCGGTGTGCGAGTTCATTAGAACGTGCGTTGAAGATGTCGTTCCCATAGCAACGATTAAAACATTCCCTAACCAGAAACCGTGGATTGATGGCAGGATTCGTGTGAAACTGAAGGCGCGAATCACTGTTTTTAATCAGGGCAAGGTGTCTGGTAACATGACTGAATACAAACAGTGCAGCTATTCCCTCTGCAAGGCTATCAAACAAGCTAAGCGCCAGTACAGAGACAAAGTAGAATCTCAATTCAACGGCTCAGACACAAGAGGCATGTGGCAGGGTCTACAGTCAATCATGGACTACAGGAAGAAACCCAGCCCAGTCACGGACCAGGATGTCTTGCTCCCAGGCAGACTAAATAACTTTTTGCCCGCTTTGAGGACAATACAGTGCCACTGACACGGCCTGCAACGAAAACATGCGGTCTCTCCTTCACTGCAGCCGAAGTGAGTAAGACATTTAAACGTGTTAACCCTCGCAAGGCTGCAGGCCCAGACGGCATCCCCAGCCGCGCCCTCAGAGCATGCGCAGACCAGCTGGCCGGTGTGTTTACGGACATATTCAATCAATCCCTATACCAGTCTGCTGTTCCCACATGCTTCAAGAGGGCCACCATTGTTCCTGTTCCCAAGAAAGCTAAGGTAACTGAGCTAAACGACTACCGCCCCCTAGCACTCACATCCGTCATCATGAAGTGCTTTGAGAGACTAGTCAAGGACCATATCACCTCCACCCTACCTGACACCCTAGACCCACTCCAATTTGCTTACCGCCCAAATAGGTCCACAGACGATGCAATCTCAACCACACTGCACACTGCCCTAACCCATCTGGACAAGAGGAATACCTATGTGAGAATGCTGTTCATCGACTACAGCTCGGCATTCAACACCATAGTACCCTCCAAGCTCGTCATCAAGCTCGAGACCCTGGGTCTCGACCCCGCCCTGTGCAACTGGGTACTGGACTTCCTGACGGGCCGCCCCCAGGTGGTGAGGGTAGGCAACAACATCTCCTCCCCGCTGATCCTCAACACTGGGGCCCCACAAGGGTGCGTTCTGAGCCCTCTCCTGTACTCCCTGTTCACCCACGACTGCATGGCCACGCACGCCTCCAACTCAATCATCAAGTTTGCGGACGACACAACAGTGGTAGGCTTGATTACCAACAACGACGAGACGGCCTACAGGGAGGAGGTGAGGGCCCTCGGAGTGTGGTGTCAGGAAAATAACCTCACACTCAACGTCAACAAAACTAAGGAGATGATTGTGGACTTCAGGAAACAGCAGAGGGAACACCCCCATCCACATCGATGGAACAGTAGTGGAGAGGGTAGCAAGTTTTAAGTTCCTCGGCATACACATCACAGACAAACTGAATTGGTCCACTCACACAGACAGCATCGTGAGGAAGGCGCAGCAGCGCCTCTTCAACCTCAGGAGGCTGAAGAAATTCGGCTTGTCACCAAAAGCACTCACAAACTTCTACAGATGCACAATCGAGAGCATCCTGGCGGGCTGTATCACCGCCTGGTATGGCAACTGCACCGCCCTCAACCGTAAGGCTCTCCAGAGGGTAGTGAGGTCTTCACAACGCATCACCGGGGCAAACTACCTGCCCTCCAGGACACCTACACCACCCAATGCTACAGGAAGGCCATAAAGATCATCAAGGACATCAACCACCCGAGCCACTGCCTGTTCACCCCGCTGTCATCCAGAAGGCGAGGTCAGTACAGGTGCATCACAGCTGGGACCGAGAGACTGAAAAACAGCTTCTATCTCAAGGCCATCAGACTGTTAAACAGCCACCACTAACATTGAGTGGCTACTGCCAACACACTGTCAATGACACTGACTCTACTCCAGCCACTTTAATAATGGGAATTGATGGGAAATGATTTAAATATATCACTAGCCACTTTAAACAATGCTACCTTATATAATGTTACTTGCCCTACATTATTCATCTCATATGCATACGTAGATACTGTACTCTATATCATCGACTGCATCCTTATGTAATACATGTATCACTAGCCACTTTAACTATGCCACTTTCTTTACATACTCATCTCATATGTATATACTGTACTCGATATCATCTACTGTATCTTGCCTATGCTGCTCTGTACCATCACTCATTCATATATCCTTATGTGCATATTCTTTATCCCCTTACACTGTGTATAAGACAGTAGTTTTTTGGAATTGTTAGTAAGATTACTTGTTCGTTATTACTGCATTGTCAGAACTAGAAGCACAAGCATTTCGCTACACTCGCATTAACATCTGCTAACCATGTGTATGTGACAAATAAAATTTGATTTGATTTGATTTGATTTTCATACAGTGTAACACAGTACAATACAGTGGTATAATACAGTATAATACAGTATCACACAGCATAATACAGTTAATACAGTATAAAACAGTTAATACAGTGAATACAGTATAACACAGTACAATACAGTGGTATAATAGTGTAATACAGTATAAAACAGTATAATACAGTATAATACAGTATCACACAGCATGATACAGTTAATACAGTATAAAACAGTTAATACAGTGAATACATTATAACACAGTACAATACAGTGGTATAATATAGTGTAATACAGTATAAAACAGTATAATACAGTATAATAAAGCACAACACATTATAACACAGTACAATACAGTGGTATAATATAGTGTAATACAGTATAAAACAGTATAATACAGTATAATACAGTATAATATAGTGGTATAATACAGTATAATAAAGCACAACACATTATAACACAGTATAATAAAGTATAATACAGTGGTATTGTAAAGAAAACACAAAATACTAAGACCAGGGCATGACAGGTATAATATAGTATAATATAGTATAATATAGTGGTATAATACATTGTAATACAGTGGTATAAAAAAGTATAATGCAGTGGTATAATATAGTATAATACAGTATAATACAGTGGTATAATATAGTATAATGCAGTGGTACAATATAGTATAATACAGTATAATACAGTATAATACAGTGGTATAATATAGTATAATACAGTATAATGCAGTGGTATAATATAGTATAATACAGTATAATACAGTGGTATAATATAATATAGTATAATACAGTATAATACAGTGGTATAATATAATATAATATAGTATAATACAGTGGTATAATATAATATAATATAGTATAATACAGTGGTATAATATAGTATAATACAGCATGATACAGTGGTATTTCTTTAGCAATAAAGCCCGAGGAGATGTGGTATATGGCCAGTATACCACATCTAAGGGCTGTTCTTATGTACGACTTAACACACAAACCAGAAATTCCACAAACCCCGAAGTACCTTACTGCTGTTATAAACTTCTTACCAACGTAATCCGAGCAGGAAAAATACAAGTTTTGGTGTACCCGTGGTATACGGTCTGATATACCCCGGCTGTCAGGCAAACAGCAGTCAGGGCTCTAACCACCCAGTTTACAATACAATATAATACTGCTTTTGGAAAAGTTGTAAAAAGGCTATTTTTAAAGGTGTCACCTTTAAATATAGCATGCCTGACAGCCATGGTATATCAGACCGTATACCACGGTTCTCTTGTGCTGTGACTCCATCATAGTCCATCCCATGCATCCCCACTACATTTGTAGTTCAGTAACTCTAGTATATCAGTCTGTCAACCCTCGATGAGACTCTGTTATTTCTTAATTATCACTAATCAATTTATATCTTTATTTAACTAGGCAAGTCAGTTAAGAACAAATTCTTATTTTCAATGACGGCCTGGAGTTAACAGTGGGTTAACTGCCTGTTCAGGGGCAGAATGACAGACCTTGCCAGCAACCTTCCGGTTACCAGTCCAACGCTCTAACCACTAGGCTACCCTGCCGCCCCAATGATTTGGAGGAAACCAAACCATGTGTAACGGTTCTCTTGTGGTGAAGGAGAGGAGGACCAAAACGCAGCGTGGTGGTTATTCATGTTTCTTTAATGAAGACGCTATACATGAATAAACTAACGAAAACAATAAACGTGAGAACTCAAAACAGCCCTATCTGGTGCAAAACACAAAGACAGGAACAATCACCCACAAACACACAGTGAAACCCAGGCTACCTAAATATGGTTCCCAATCAGAGACAATGACTAACACCTGCCTCTGATTGAGAACCATATCAGGCCAAACACAGAAACAGACAAACTAGACACACAACATAGAATGCCCACTCAGATCACACCCTGACCAAACAAACATAGAAACATACAAAGAAAACTATGGTCAGGGTGTGACACCATGGTTGTTCTTCCAGCATTTGTCATTATTTTCCTTTGGTACTGTTTAGGCATGTACTAAATACGAATTGGACTCCTGCGTGATAATGCAATCCCTTTCTATTTTATTATATTATTATATTACGGTGGCTACTACATTCTGTGAATCTTTGAGCATTTTCCAGAAAAATCGCTAACAATAAAATGTAGAATTTTCCCGAACTGATGCGTCAAGGCACATAGCTGTCTGTAAGCACGAGGCACATAGCTGTCTGTAAGCACGAGGCACATAGCTGTCTGTAAGCACGAGGCACATAGCTGTCTGTAAGCACGAGGCACATAGCTGTCTGTAAGCACGAGGCACATAGCTGTCTGTAAGAACGAGGCACATAGCTGTCTGTAAGCACGAGGCACATAGCTGTCTGTAAGCACGAGGCACATAGCTGTCTGTAAGCACGAGGCACATAGCTGTCTGTAAGCACGAGGCACATAGCTGTCTGTAAGCACGAGGCACATAGCTGTCTGTAGGCACGAGGCACATAGCTGTCTGTAAGCACGAGGCACATAGCAGTCTGTAAGCACGAGGCACATAGCTGTCTGTAAGCACGAGGCACATAGCTGTCTGTAAGCACGAGGCACATAGCTGTCTGTAAGCACGAGGCACATAGCTGTCTGTAAGCACGAGGCACATAGCTGTCTGTAAGCACGAGGCACATAGCTGTCTGTAAGCACGAGGCACATAGCTGTCTGTAAGCACGAGTCACATAGCTGTCTGTAAGCACGAGGCACATAGCTGTCTGTAAGCACGAGGCACATAGCAGTCTGTAAGCACGAGGCACATAGCTGTCTGTAAGCACGAGGCACATAGCTGTCTGTAAGCACGAGGCACATAGCTGTCTGTAAGAACGAGGCACATAGCTGTCTGTAAGCACGAGGCACATAGCTGTCTGTAAGCACGAGGCACATAGCTGTCTGTAAGCACGAGTCCAAGTATTGTGTACAAATACAAAGGACTCTTTAGGCACATTGTACATTTACACTTCACTCCTTTTAAAATCCAGAGTATTTGCATTACATGCATGCCCCATTGCATTTAAAAAAAATACATTTTCATAATTTAACCATGCGTCTTGCAAAAGGTTCACATATTAGAGGTTATTCGCGATACAAACGTTTGGTATGCTAATTCTTCTTCAGACACAACCAATGCACCTAGGACTACAAAGCTGTTTGACTCTTTTTAAAACTGGAGGATATATTAAATAATATTTATTAATACAGGTCGAGGATATTGGGACAGTAGCCTATTACATCCAATCTTAAACCACTCAATAACAAATATAGGCTGTAATGATGAGAGTAAAATAATAGCTAGGAAGGTGTGATGTTTTCTGTCTATTTGTACAGCTTGTGTCATAAGGGAGATCCAAGGAAGGTTGTATTAATTTGCATACAGGGAGGGACCAATACGGACACGGAGGGGCAATATAAGAGACACAATTTGTTTCCACGGCAACAGGCTCAGAGTATAGACACATACAAAAAAAAAAGGTTTAACCTGGACTTCAGAGAGTCGATTTGAAAACACTTTTATGGTTTCATTTCAGTTGAACTGTGGCAGTGTGGATAAATGGGATGGATAGTGGAAAAGTAGCTGTGTGGATAAATGGGATGGATAGTGGAAAAGTAGCTGTGTGGATAAATGGACATGTGTCTCCGTGGACAAAATAATACTATTTCTATAGTTTTTATTTTTGTGCGCCTGTTTTGTAACATAAAGTTTCCCTCTTGATGCAGTATTACAAAATACATGTGGATAGATAGGTTACATGACAGCGGGTTAGAAAGGGAGAAATCTATAAACCCTCACACTGACAACATATTTTACACACATGAACTACACACTGGGGTCATTTGGACCCAAACAATAAACTATTATAAAAAAAACTGGGATAGCAAAATATCAACAAAATTGTAATAAATATAAATGTAAATATCAATTCTGTATGATTGTATTTGTTATTTTAGTTACATTTCTGGTAATTAGCATATTATTAGTACTTTTCCCCCCTGATACGGTATCTCTAAAAGACACGTCTGGATTCAGAAATCAATTGGTGCAAATCCACAAAACTCAAAATATACATCGGACATGTATACTATAGAATATCAAAAACGTCATGTAAAGATACCACCTGATATGGACCCTTTCCCCCAGTGCTGTGTAATGTATTCCAAATGAACATCATCACAGAACACATCTGATCAACACAACATCATCACAGAACACATCTGATCAACACAACATCAGAACACATCTGATCAACACAACATCAGAACACATCTGATCAACACAACATCAGAACACATCTGATCAACATAACATCATCACAGAACACATCTGATCAACACAACATCATCACAGAACACATCTGATCAACACAACATCAGAACACATCTGATCAACACAACATCAGAACACATCTGATCAACACAACATCAGAACACATCTGATCAACACAACATCAGAACACATCTGATCAACATAACATCATCACAGAACACATCTGATCAACACAACATCATCACAGAACACATCTGATCAACACAACATCATCACAGAACACATCTGATCAACACAACATCATTACAGAACACATCTGATCAACACAACATCATACAGAACACATCTGATCAACACAACATCAGAACACATCTGATCAACACAACATCATTACAGAACACATCTGATCTGAGGACCTGAGCTCCAGGACTACCTGACATGATGACTCCTTGCTGTCCCCAGTCCACCTGGCCATGCTGCTGTTCCAGTTTCAACTTCCACCTGACTGTGCTGCTGCTCCAGTTTCAACTGTTCTGCCTTATTATTATTCGACCATGCTGGTCATTTATGAACATTTGAACATCTTGGCCATGTTCTGTTATAATCTCCACCCGGCACAGCCAGAAGAGGACTGGCCACCCCACATAGCCTGGTTCCTCTCTAGGTTTCTTCCTAGGTTTTGGCCTTTCTAGGGAGTTTTTCCTAGCCACCGTGCTTCTACACCTGCATTGCTTGCTGTTTGGGGTTTTAGGCTGGGTTTCTGTACAGCACTTTGAGATATCAGCTGATGTACGAAGGGCTATATAAATACATTTGATTTGATTTGATTTGATCTGATCAACACAACATCATTACAGAACACATCTGATCAACACAACATCATCACAGAACACATCTGATCAACACAACATCAGAACAAATCTGATCAACACAACATCAGAACACATCTGATCAACACAACATCATTACAGAACACATCCTGATCAACACAACATCATTACAGAACACATCTGATCAACACAACATCATTACAGAACACATCCTGATCAATACAACATCAATACAGAACACATCTGATCAACACAACATCATTACAGAACACATCTGATCAACACAACATCATTACAGAACACATCTGATCAACACAACATCATTACAGAACACATCTGATCAACACAACATCATTACAGAACACATCTGATCAACACAACATCATTACAGAACACATCTGATCAACACAACATCATCACAGAACACATCTGATCAACACAACATCATCACAGAACACATCTGATCAACATAACATCATCACGGAACACATTGGATCAAATGATCAGATATATATCCTAGATTTACATTCAGCTCTTTATTAAAGTGTACATGATACGAGGACGTTGACTTACTTCAGAAACACTTCAGTAAGAACGGAGATCTTTAGGAAATAACGGATTCATCTAAATATATGTGAATGTAAAGGAGAACACTGACGAAGGCCACCGGCTGAAACACTGCTGCTTTTTTTAACCAATAACCACCTACACATATTATGATTAATATATAATATACAGTATATGATTTAGGGATTACCCTGAATATCACACATGGATATTACCTATGGCCAGTTGTGGACTCATTCAACATCCTGAGATATGTGACATCCTGTGTTCTCTCTTCCTGTTGAGAAATACTGACTGTATACAGTGCCTTCTGAAGGTATTCACACGTCTTGACTTCCTCCAGATATTTGTTGTGTTACAGAATAAAACAATGTATTAAAGTGAGATTTTGTGTCACTGACCTACGCACAATACGACCAAATGTCAATGCGGAATTATGTTTTTTACAAAATGTTAAAAAATTAAAAAATTATGAAAAGCTGAAATGTCTTTGAGAGTCAATAAGTGTTGACTAAATAAGTTCAGGAGTGAAAATGTGCTTAAAACCTCTTAAAGCTAGGGGGCAGAATTTTCACTTTTGGATAAATAGCGTGCCCAATTTCAACTTCCTGCTACTCATGCCAAGAATATAAGACATGCATATTATTCATAGATTTCGATAGAAAACACTCTGAAATTTCTAAAACTGTTTGAATCTTGTCTGTGAGTATAACAGAACTTATGGAGTGGGCAAAACCCCGAGGACTAACTGTTCAGATTTTTTATTTTTTTCCCCCTCTCTGTTCACTATATTGTCTTTGCCATTGGATATTTAATAGGAACCTATTTTCAGTTCCTACCGCTTCCACACGATGTCGCCAGTCTTTGGAATATGGTTGAGCCCTAACCCTAACCCCGTCTACAATTTGATCGATTATTAACGTTTAAAAATACCTAACGTTGTATTACAAAAGTAGTTTGAAATATTTTGGCAAAGTTTATAAGCAACTTTTGAAACATTTTGTAGTGACGTTGCGTTTTTTGGAAGCTGTTTTTTTCTGGATCAAACGCGCTTTATAAATGGACATTTTGGATATATATGGACGGAATTAATCGAACAAAAGGACCAATTGTGATGTTCATGGGACATATTGGAGTGCCAACAAAAGAAGCTCGTCAAAGGTAATGCATATTTTATATTTTATTTCAGCGTTTTGTGTTGCGCCTGCTATGCTAGCTCCTTTGTTTACTGCTGGTACAGATGGGTGCAGGCTATCAGATAATAGCTTCTTATGCTTTTGCCGAAAAGCATTTTTAAAATCTGACATGTTGGCTTGATTCACGAGTGTAGCTTTAATTGACTATCTTACATGTGTGATTTAATGAAAGTTTGAATTTTATAGCATTTTATTTGAATCTGGCGCTCTGCATTTCCCCCAGCAATTGGCCAGCTCACCTATCCATAATTAAAGCATGCATCTTATACAATCCAGAGCCGCATGTTTTTCTGTAAAGACGCAAGTGTAGGTCAATCTATGCTCATTTATTTAGAAAAAAATACAAGTTGTGCACCCTCAGTACCCCTGCCTGCCCTGTTTGTAATGGACGATGGCTGTGATGGGAGCCAATAGGGTCGTCAGCAGCGGTACCTCACAGTCCAGACCCAACGTGGTGGTAGGGTTGGTCTGTGATCCATTCCAAACTGTCAATGTGTAAATCATGAATCAAAATTGTGTCGATATTGCAAGGAAATATTCACTTAACCAAGTAGCTTCTGTACCTGCTTCATTCATGATGAGAAAACTAATTGGAACAAGCTAGCTAACTAGCCACATTCCTAGTTAGTTAGCTAGTTAAGTTAGTTAGCTAGGTTATATTATTAACCAGTAATACCAAATACGCTGAAACATTTTACATTTTAGCTGTCACTGAGATTTGTTCGGGGGTAAAAAAAAATCCATGAAGGGAAGGCAATTTCATTATTTGTTAGCTAGCAAGGCTGCCAGTTAGCTTTTACCCCCCTCTCAAGCCTAGCTATCTTTGTTTTAACATGAACTTCTTTGAGGTATTTTCTAAATGGCTTCTCACCTCTCTGTTTTTCCAGTTGTCAGTTGAACCACACATCTTAACATACTCATTTGTGGCATCCAAATGAAAAAATAACAGTTGGATTGACAGAGGTGTGTCTTGTGGCTAAGCTAACAGTTACAATGCTTTTAGCTTGCGGTTTTGCATGCCATTACGTAGAGCGAATACAACAATTATAGTCTCTGAAATAATTATACGGATTTCATATTTGTAAAATTATTAAGCATGTGGTGAAACCTCAGAAATGCATCAGAAATTGCCCTTATTTTCAGCATCTCAAAAAGCATATCAAGATCCAGATATGGACCTCAGCTAAGATAAGTATATCTGGAATCAATAGAGCTTCATATCTTGAATGTGATGAGAGAACACAGATATGCGATATATACAGTGTCTTCAGAAGGTAATTATAACCCTTGACCTATTCCACATTTTGTTGTGTTACAGCCTGAACTCAAAATGGATACAATTGTTTTACTCTTACCAATCTAAACACAACACCCCATAATGACACGGTGAACTTTAACCCCATAATGACACGGTGAACTTTAACCACGTAATGACACGGTGAACTCTAACCCCATAATGACACGGTGAACTTTAACCCCATAATGACACGGTGAACTTTAATCCCATAATGACACGGTGAACTTTAACCCCATAATGACACGGTGAACTTTAACCCCATAATGACACGGTGAACTTTAACCCCATAATGACACGGTGAACTGTAACCCCATAATGACACGGTGAACTTTAACCCCATAATGACACGGTGAACTTTAACCCCATAATGACACGGTGAACTTTAACCCCATAATGACACGGTGAACTTTAACCCCATAATGACACGGTGAACTTTAACCCCATAATGACACGGTGAACTTTAACCCCATAATGACACGGTGAACTTTAACCCCATAATGACACGGTGAACTTTAACCCCATAATGACACGGTGAACTTTAACCCCATAATGACTCTGTGAACTTTAACCCCATAATGACACGGTGAACTTTATGTATTGAACATTAACTACAGAAATATCTCATTTGCATAATAATTCACACCCCTGAGTCAATACTTTGCAGAAGCACCTTTGGCTGTGATTACAGCTGGGATTCCTTCTGGGTAAGTCTCAGAAAGCTTTCCACACCTGGATTGTGCAACATTTGCCCCAAAAATTATTCAGGCACCATCGAATTTGTTGTTGATCATTGCTAGACAACACTTTGCAGGTCTTGAAATATATATGTTTAAGTAGATTTAAGTGAAATCTGCAACTCGGCCACTTTAGGTTATTGTCCTGCTGAAAGATGAATTCATCTCCCAGGATCTGGTGGAAAGCAGGTTTTCATCTAGGATTTTTCCTGTGTTTAGCTCTATTCTGTTTCTTTTTTATCCTGAAAAACTCCCCAGTCCTTAATGATTACAATTGCACCCATAACATGATGCAGCCACCACTATGCTCGAAAATATGATGAGTAGTTCTCAGTAATGTGTTGTATTGGATTCGCCCCAAACATAACACTTTGTATTCAGGTTAAAAAGTGAATTGCTTTGCCATATTTTTTGCAGCATTACTTCAGTGCCTTGTTGCAAACAGGATGCATTTTATGGAATATTTTTATTCTGTACAGACTTCTATTTCACTCTGTCAATTAGGTTAGTATTGTGGAGTAATTACAATGCTGTTGATCCATCCTCAACATTGAGGATTGAGGATGAGGCTCATCATCAACAAAACAAAACAAAAAAACAGCATCAATGCAAACACGGGAATGAAACTGGGGAAGTGACAGATATAGGGGGAGGTAATCAATGACGTGATAGAGTCCAGGTGAGTCCGATGAAGCGCATAACAATGGTGACAGATGTTCGTAATGATGAGCAGCCCGTGCTGTGTGTTGATTTCTTTATTTAATTTAAACCTTTATTTAACTAGGCAAGTCAGTTAAGAACAAATTCTTTTTTACAATGACGGCCTACCAGGGAACAGTGGATTAACTGCCTTGTTCTACCAGATGTTTACCTTGTCAGCTCAATCCTTTATGTTACTGGCCAAATGCTTTAACCACTAGGCTACCTGCCACCCCTTGATACACCATCCAAAGTGTAATTAATAACTTCAACCTGGTCAAAGGGATATTCAATATCTGCTTTTTTAAACTGGTTTTGTACCAATTTTTTTATTGGTTTGAATTGGTTTTGTACCCTGTCACGGTCGGCTGTGACTGTGACACAGCCTGGGATCGAACCAGCTGCGCCACTCAGGAGGCTGTTTTAAAAAAAAATATTTACCCATCTACCAATAGGTGCCCTTCTTTGCGAGGCATTGGAAAACCTTCCTGGTCTTTTTTGTGGTTGAATTTGTGTTTGAAATTTACTACCACACTGAGGGGCCTTACAGATAATTGTATTTGTGGGGTACAGAGATGAGGTAGTCATTTATAAATCATGCTAACACTATTATTGCATACAGAGTGAGTCCATGCAATTTATTGTATCATTTGTTAAACAGAAATAGCAGAGATGTGCTTTGGAAATAGCAACTTGGATTAAATATGATGATTTTTTCCTTTCCGTGCCTTGTATCCTACTACTGAATACAGTGTAAATGTTCAGATATGTCACCTTCATGTGAAGAAGCAAGATGCTTTTCTGAGCCTGAAAAGGTCAAATAATTTGGAAGCTGGACGTTGATCCTGAGTCAGATTTAGATTTCGATCAGACATACAAGGATGAATCTTAAATATCATATAAAGAAATCTATTGAAATCATATCTGTAGTCATTACCTGATTATGTAGTATGTATCCATACTTTACATACATTACCTGATTATGTAGTATGTATCCATACTTTACATACATTACCTGATTATGTAGTATGTATCCATACTTTACATACATTACCTGATTATGTAGTATGTATCCATACTTTACATACATTACCTGATTATGTAGTATGTATCCATACTTTACATACATTACCTGATTATGTAGTATGTATCCATACTTTACATACATTACCTGATTATGTAGTATGTATCCATACTTTACATACATTACCTGATTATGTAGTATGTATCCATACTTTACATACATTACCTGATTATGTAGTATGTATCCATACTTTTTTAAACATGTTAGACTGGGTAGTTAAATATGTGTGCTACATCATATGTAGACTGGGTAGTTAAATATGTGTGCTACATCATATGTAGACTGGGTAATTAAATATGTGTGCTACATCATATGTAGACTGGGTAGTTAAATATGTGTCTTATATCATATGTAGACTGGGTAATTAAATATGTGTGCTACATCATATGTAGACTGGGTAGTTAAATATGTGTGCTACATCATATGTAGACTGGGTAGTTAAATATGTGTGCTACATCATATGTAGACTGGGTAGTTAAATATGTGTGCTACATCATATGTAGACTGGGTAGTTAAATATGTGTGCTACATCATATGTAGACTGGGTAGTTAAATATGTGTGCTACATCATATGTAGACTGGGTAGTTAAATATGTGTGCTACATCATATGTAGACTGGGTAGTTAAATATGTGTGCTACATCATATGTAGACTGGGTAATTAAATATGTGTGCTACATCATATGTAGACTGGGTAGTTAAATATGTGTGCTACATCATATATAGACTGGGTAGTTAAATATGTGTGCTACATCATATGTAGACTGGGTAGTTAAATATGTGTGCTACATCATATGTAGACTGGGTAGTTAAATATGTGTGCTACATCATATGTAGACTGGGTAGTTAAATATGTGTGCTACATCATATGTAGACTGGGTAGTTAAATATGTGTGCTACATCATATGTAGACTGGGTAGTTAAATATGTGTGCTACATCATATGTAGACTGGGTAGTTAAATATGTGTCTTATATCATATGTAGACTGGGTAATTAAATATGTGTGCTACATCATATGTAGACTGGGTAGTTAAATATGTGTGCTACATCATATGTAGACTGGGTAGTTAAATATGTGTGCTACATCATATGTAGACTGGGTAGTTAAATATGTGTGCTACATCATATGTAGACTGGGTAATTAAATATGTGTGCTACATCATATGTAGACTGGGTAGTTAAATATGTGTGCTACATCATATGTAGACTGGGTAGTTAAATATGTGTGCTACATCATATGTAGACTGGGTAGTTAAATATGTGTGCTACATCATATGTAGACTGGGTAGTTAAATATGTGTGCTACATCATATGTAGACTGGGTAGTTAAATATGTGTGCTACATCATATGTAGACTGGGTAGTTAAATATGTGTGCTACATCATATGTAGACTGGGTAGTTAAATATGTGTGCTACATCATATGTAGACTGGGTAGTTAAATATGTGTGCTACATCATATGTAGACTGGGTAGTTAAATATGTGTCTTATATCATATGTAGACTGGGTAATTAAATATGTGTGCTACATCATATGTAGACTGGGTAATTAAATATGTGTCTTATATCATATGTAGACTGGGTAATTAAATATGTGTCTTATATCATATGTAGACTGGGTAATTAAATATGTGTGCTACATCATATGTAGACTGGGTAGTTAAATATGTGTGCTACATCATATGTAGACTGGGTAATTAAATATGTGTCTTATATCATATGTAGACTGGGTAATTAAATATGTGTGCTACATCATATGTAGACTGGGTAGTTAAATATGTGTGCTACATCATATGTAGACTGGGTAGTTAAATATGTGTGCTACATCATATGTAGACTGGGTAATTAAATATGTGTGCTACATCATATGTAGACTGGGTAGTTAAATATGTGTCTTATATCATATGTAGACTGGGTAGTTAAATATGTGTGCTACATCATATGTAGACTGGGTAGTTAAATATGTGTGCTACATCATATGTAGACTGGGTAGTTAAATATGTGTGCTACATCATATGTAGACTGGGTAGTTAAATATGTGTGCTACATCATATGTAGACTGGGTAATTAAATATGTGTCTTATATCATATGTAGACTGGGTAGTTAAATATGTGTCTTATATCATATGTAGACTGGGTAATTAAATATGTGTGCTACATCATATGTAGACTGGGTAGTTAAATATGTGTGCTACATCATATGTAGACTGGGTAATTAAATATGTGTGCTACATCATATGTAGACTGGGTAGTTAAATATGTGTGCTACATCATATGTAGACTGGGTAATTAAATATGTGTGCTACATCATATGTAGACTGGGTAGTTAAATATGTGTGCTACATCATATGTAGACTGGGTAATTAAATATGTGTGCTACATCATATGTAGACTGGGTAATTAAATATGTGTGCTACATCATATGTAGACTGGGTAATTAAATATGTGTGCTACATCATATGTAGACTGGGTAATTAAATATGTGTGCTACATCATATGTAGACTGGGTAATTAAATATGTGTGCTACATCATATGTAGACTGGGTAGTTAAATATGTGTGCTACATCATATGTAGACTGGGTAGTTAAATATGTGTGCTACATCATATGTAGACTGGGTAGTTAAATATGTGTGCTACATCATATGTAGACTGGGTAGTTAAATATGTGTGCTACATCATATGTAGACTGGGTAGTTAAATATGTGTGCTACATCATATGTAGACTGGGTAGTTAAATATGTGTGCTACATCATATGTAGACTGGGTAGTTAAATATGTGTGCTACATCATATGTAGACTGGGTAGTTAAATATGTGTGCTACATCATATGTAGACTGGGTAGTTAAATATGTGTGCTACATCATATGTAGACTGGGTAGTTAAATATGTGTGCTACATCATATGTAGACTGGGTAGTTAAATATGTGTGCTACATCATATGTAGACTGGGTAGTTAAATATGTGTGCTACATCATATGTAGACTGGGTAGTTAAATATGTGTGCTACATCATATGTAGACTGGGTAGTTAAATATGTGTGCTACATCATATGTAGACTGGGTAATTAAATATGTGTGCTACATCATATGTAGACTGGGTAGTTAAATATGTGTGCTACATCATATGTAGACTGGGTAGTTAAATATGTGTGCTACATCATATGTAGACTGGGTAGTTAAATATGTGTGCTACATCATATGTAGACTGGGTAATTAAATATGTGTGCTACATCATATGTAGACTGGGTAGTTAAATATGTGTCTTATATCATATGTAGACTGGGTAGTTAAATATGTGTGCTACATCATATGTAGACTGGGTAGTTAAATATGTGTGCTACATCATATGTAGACTGGGTAATTAAATATGTGTGCTACATCATATGTAGACTGGGTAGTTAAATATGTGTCTTATATCATATGTAGACTGGGTAGTTAAATATGTGTGCTACATCATATGTAGACTGGGTAATTAAATATGTGTCTTATATCATATGTAGACTGGGTAATTAAATATGTGTGCTACATCATATGTAGACTGGGTAATTAAATATGTGTCTTATATCATATGTAGACTGGGTAATTAAATATGTGTCTTATATCATATGTAGACTGGGTAATTAAATATGTGTGCTACATCATATGTAGACTGGGTAATTAAATATGTGTGCTACATCATATGTAGACTGGGTAATTAAATATGTGTGCTACATCATATGTAGACTGGGTAGTTAAATATGTGTGCTACATCATATGTAGACTGGGTAGTTAAATATGTGTGCTACATCATATGTAGACTGGGTAGTTAAATATGTGTGCTACATCATATGTAGACTGGGTAATTAAATATGTGTGCTACATCATATGTAGACTGGGTAATTAAATATGTGTGCTACATCATATGTAGACTGGGTAATTAAATATGTGTGCTACATCATATGTAGACTGGGTAATTAAATATGTGTGCTACATCATATGTAGACTGGGTAATTAAATATGTGTGCTACATCATATGTAGACTGGGTAGTTAAATATGTGTGCTACATCATATGGAGACTGGGTAGTTAAATATGTGTGCTACATCATATGTAGACTGGGTAGTTAAATATGTGTGCTACATCATATGTAGACTGGGTAGTTAAATATGTGTGCTACATCATATGTAGACTGGGTAGTTAAATATGTGTGCTACATCATATGTAGACTGGGTAGTTAAATATGTGTGCTACATCATATGTAGACTGGGTAGTTAAATATGTGTGCTACATCATATGTAGACTGGGTAGTTAAATATGTGTGCTACATCATATGTAGACTGGGTAGTTAAATATGTGTGCTACATCATATGTAGACTGGGTAGTTAAATATGTGTGCTACATCATATGTAGACTGGGTAGTTAAATATGTGTGCTACATCATATGTAGACTGGGTAATTAAATATGTGTGCTACATCATATGTAGACTGGGTAGTTAAATATGTGTGCTACATCATATGTAGACTGGGTAGTTAAATATGTGTGCTACATCATATGTAGACTGGGTAATTAAATATGTGTGCTACATCATATGTAGACTGGGTAGTTAAATATGTGTCTTATATCATATGTAGACTGGGTAGTTAAATATGTGTGCTACATCATATGTAGACTGGGTAATTAAATATGTGTGCTACATCATATGTAGACTGGGTAATTAAATATGTGTGCTACATCATATGTAGACTGGGTAGTTAAATATGTGTCTTATATCATATGTAGACTGGGTAGTTAAATATGTGTGCTACATCATATGTAGACTGGGTAGTTAAATATGTGTGCTACATCATATGTAGACTGGGTAATTAAATATGTGTGCTACATCATATGTAGACTGGGTAGTTAAATATGTGTGCTACATCATATGTAGACTGGGTAGTTAAATATGTGTGCTACATCATATGTAGACTGGGTAATTAAATATGTGTGCTACATCATATGTAGACTGGGTAGTTAAATATGTGTGCTACATCATATGTAGACTGGGTAGTTAAATATGTGTGCTACATCATATGTAGACTGGGTAGTTAAATATGTGTCTTATATCATATGTAGACTGGGTAGCTAAATATGTGTGCTACATCATATGTAGACTGGGTAATTAAATATGTGTGCTACATCATATATAGACTGGGTAATTAAATATGTGTGCTACATCATATGTAGACTGGGTAATTAAATATGTGTGCTACATCATATGTAGACTGGGTAATTAAATATGTGTGCTACATCATATGTAGACTGGGTAGTTAAATATGTGTGCTACATCATATGTAGACTGGGTAATTAAATATGTGTGCTACATCATATGTAGACTGGGTAATTAAATATGTGTGCTACATCATATGTAGACTGGGTAGTTAAATATGTGTGCTACATCATATGTAGACTGGGTAGTTAAATATGTGTGCTACATCATATGTAGACTGGGTAGTTAAATATGTGTCTTATATCATATGTAGACTGGGTAATTAAATATGTGTGCTACATCATATGTAGACTGGGTAGTTAAATATGTGTGCTACATCATATGTAGACTGGGTAGTTAAATATGTGTCTTATATCATATGTAGACTGGGTAATTAAATATGTGTGCTACATCATATGTAGACTGGGTAGTTAAATATGTGTCTTATATCATATGTAGACTGGGTAATTAAATATGTGTGCTACATCATATGTAGACTGGGTAATTAAATATGTGTGCTACATCATATGTAGACTGGGTAGTTAAATATGTGTCTTATATCATATGTAGACTGGGTAGTTAAATATGTGTCTTATATCATATGTAGACTGGGTAATTAAATATGTGTGCTACATCATATGTAGACTGGGTAGTTAAATATGTGTGCTACATCATATGTAGACTGGGTAGTTAAATATGTGTGCTACATCATATGTAGACTGGGTAGTTAAATATGTGTCTTATATCATATGTAGACTGGGTAATTAAATATGTGTGCTACATCATATGTAGACTGGGTAGTTAAATATGTGTGCTACATCATATGTAGACTGGGTAGTTAAATATGTGTCTTATATCATATGTAGACTGGGTAATTAAATATGTGTGCTACATCATATGTAGACTGGGTAATTAAATATGTGTGCTACATCATATGTAGACTGGGTAGTTAAATATGTGTGCTACATCATATGTAGACTGGGTAGTTAAATATGTGTGCTACATCATATGTAGACTGGGTAGTTAAATATGTGTGCTACATCATATGTAGACTGGGTAGTTAAATATGTGTCTTATATCATATGTAGACTGGGTAGTTAAATATGTGTGCTACATCATATGTAGACTGGGTAGTTAAATATGTGTGCTACATCATATATAGACTGGGTAATTAAATATGTGTGCTACATCATATGTAGACTGGGTAATTAAATATGTGTGCTACATCATATGTAGACTGGGTAATTAAATATGTGTGCTACATCATATGTAGACTGGGTAGTTAAATATGTGTGCTACATCATATGTAGACTGGGTAATTAAATATGTGTGCTACATCATATGTAGACTGGGTAGTTAAATATGTGTGCTACATCATATGTAGACTGGGTAGTTAAATATGTGTGCTACATCATATGTAGACTGGGTAGTTAAATATGTGTGCTACATCATATGTAGACTGGGTAATTAAATATGTGTCTTATATCATATGTAGACTGGGTAATTAAATATGTGTGCTACATCATATGTAGACTGGGTAGTTAAATATGTGTGCTACATCATATGTAGACTGGGTAGTTAAATATGTGTCTTATATCATATGTAGACTGGGTAATTAAATATGTGTGCTACATCATATGTAGACTGGGTAGTTAAATATGTGTCTTATATCATATGTAGACTGGGTAATTAAATATGTGTCTTATATCATATGTAGACTGGGTAATTAAATATGTGTGCTACATCATATGTAGACTGGGTAATTAAATATGTGTCTTATATCATATGTAGACTGGGTAATTAAATATGTGTGCTACATCATATGTAGACTGGGTAATTAAATATGTGTCTTATATCATATGTAGACTGGGTAATTAAATATGTGTGCTACATCATATGTAGACTGGGTAGTTAAATATGTGTGCTACATCATATGGAGACTGTGTCCTAACTCTCCTGTGATGATCTGAAGGAGCAGGATACAGTGGCTCCTCTGTGTCATAACTCTCCTGTGATGATCTGAAGGAGCAGGATACAGTGGCTCCTCTGTGTCATAACTCTCCTGTGATGATCTGAAGGAGCAGGATACAGTGGCTCCTCTCTACAGACACAAAATGTATTACATATGTAAATGAAAGATAAAGATCCTTGCCATTACAAATGTAGACATAGAGGACAGAGAAAAGACAAACCCCAATTTAATTTGGGATGCTTTTAAAGGAGAACATTAGGGGAAGGATAATCTCATACTCGGCAAAAGTTACATCTGAGATAGAAATGGACATTTTTTCTCTCTCTCTCTGCGTTGTTGGTAAGGGCCCGTAACTTAGCATTCCACTGTTTGTCTACACCTCTTGTTTACGAAGCATGTGACAGATCAAAATACGATTTAGTTTGACTTATATTATTGGAAGCATCATAAATGACACTCTATTCCCTTTACAGTGCCCTGGTCAAATATGGATCTACTCAAAGTAGTGCACTATGTAAGGAATAGGTTGCCATTTGGGAGTCCATTGGCTCTGGTGGAATAGCTAAGTTGCTCTTCTTCTGACAGACTCTTGGATTTCATCTCATATGAATCTTGTTCAAACCGATCAATACCCTGTAAAGGAAAATTGGCTCTTGGTTTAATCACCCTGAATTCAGCTACTTGCTTAAAACCTCATTATGCTGCTTCTGCATGTTGTTTGATATATAAGGGGAGATGTACAAAATGGCACCCTATTCCCTATGTAGTGCATTGCTTTTGGCCAGGACCCATTGGGAATAGAGTGCCATTTGGAACACATGTCAGAGCGAACCACAGCCTCTCAGCTGGCCCTCCCTTCTCAGCCTCTCAGCTGGCCCTCCCTTCATAGCCTCTCAGCTGGCCCTCCCTTCTCAGCCTCTCAGCTGGCCCTCCCTTCACAGCCTCTCAGCTGGCCCTCCCTTCTCAGCCTCTCAGCTGGCCCTCCCTTCTCAGCCTCTCAGCTGGCCCTCCCTTCACAGCCTCTCAGCTGGCCATCCCTTCTCAACCTCTCAGCCGACCCTCCCTTCACAGCCTCTCAGCTGGCCCTCCCTTCTCAACCTCTCAGTTGACCCTCCCTTCACAGCATTTCAGCTGGCCCTCCCTTCATAGTCTCTCAGCTGACCCTCCCTTCACATCCTCTCAGCTGACCCTCCCTTCACAGCATTTCAGCTGGCCCCCCTTCTCAGCCTCCCAGCTGGCCCCCTTCTCAGCCTCCCAGCTGGCCCTCCCTTCACAGCATCTCAGCTGGCCCCCCTTCACAGCTTCTCAGCTGGCCCTCCCTTCACAGCATTTCCGCTGGCCCTCCCTTCACAGCATCTCAGCTGGCCCTCCCTTCACAGCCTCTCAGCTGACCCTCCCTTCACAGCATCTTGAAGTATAAATTCTCCTGTTGTTTGATCTAAGATAGAAAATATTAACAATTATTACAGGGAGAATCTGCTTTAACAATGTTTCCCTGAATTCCTCACACATCTAGAAACCAGTAAAAATATCAAATAGATGAATGCAACAGGTTGGTCCCTTCATCACCTAGTGGTTAGAGCGTTGGACTAGTAACCGAAAGGTTGCAAGTTCGAATCCCCGACCTGACAAGGTACAAATCTGTCGTTCTGCCCCTGAACAGGCAGTTAACCCACTGTTCCTAGGCCGTCATTGAAAATAAGAATTTGTTCTTAACTGACTTGCCTAGTAAAATAAAGGTAAAATAAAAAAAATAAAAAAAACCTGTATCTGATGGGTAAAGAGGGTTGGTCCCTTCATCACCTTTATCTGATGGGTAAAGAGTGTTGGTCCCTTCATCACCTTTATCTGATGGGTAAAGAGTGTTGGTCCCTTCATCACCTTTATCTGATGGGTAAAGAGGGCTGGTCTCTTCATCACCTTTATCTGATGGGTAAAGAGGGCTGGTCCCTTCATCACCTTTATCTGATGGGTAAAGAGTGTTGGTCCCTTCATCTCCTGTATCTGATGGGTAAAGAGGTCTGGACACACTGTATTGGTATAGAAATGTCTGTCTGTCTGTCCTTCTGTCTGTCCGTCCGTCCGTCCTTTCATCCGTCCATCCGTCCAATCAAAAGAAATCAGCCAAAATATCAGAAAAACATTGTATACCTCCACAAGTCTGGTTTATCCTTGGAAGCAATTTCCAAACACCTGAAGGTACCACGTTAATCTGTACAAACAATAGTACGCAAGTATAAACACCATGGGACAACACAGCTGTCTTACCGCTCAGGAAGGAGACGCATTCTGTCTCTTAGAGATGATCGTACGTTGGTGCGAAAAGTTGCAAATGAATCCCAAATCAAAAGCAAAGGACCTTGTTAAGATGCTGGAGGAAACGGGTACAAAAGTATCTATATCCACAGTAAAACGAGTCCTATATCGACATAACCTGAAAGGCCGCTCAGCAAGGAAGAAGCCACTGCTCCAAAACCGCCATAAAAAAATGCCAGACTACGGTTTGCAACTGCACATGGGGACAAAGATCTTACTTTTTGGAGAAATTTCCTCTGGTCTGATGAAACAAAAATATAACTGTTTGGCTATAATGACCATCATTATGTTTGGAGGAAAAAGGGGGAGGCTTGCAAGCCAAAGAACACCATCCCGACCATGACGCACGGGGATGGCAGCATCATGTTGTGGGGGTGCTATGCTGCAGGATGGACTGGTGCACTTCACAAAATAAATGGCATGATTAGGAACTGAAACTATGTGGATTTATTGATGCAACATCTGAAGACATCAGTCAGGAAGTTAAAGCTTGGTCGAAAATGGGTCTTCCAAATGGACAATGACCCCAAGCACACTTCTGAAGTTGCGGCAAAATGGCTTAAGGACAACAAAGTCAGGTTATTGGAGTGGCCATCACAAAGCCCTGACCTCAATCCCATTGAAAATTTGTGGGCAGAACTGAAAAAGCCTGAGTGAGCAAAGTGGCCTACCTGACTCAGTTACACCAGCTCTGTCAGGAGGAATGGTCCAAAATTCACCCAACTTATTGTGGGAAGCTTGTGGAAGGCTACCCAAAATTTTGACCCAAGTTAAATAATTTTAAGGCAATGCTACCAAATACTAATTGAGTGTATGTAAACTTCTGACCCACTGGGAATTTGGTGAAAGAAATAAAAGCTGAAATAAATCATTCTCTCTACGATTATTCTGACATTTCACATTCTTAAAATATCGTAGTGATCCTAACTGACCTAAAACAGGGATTTTGCATTAGGATTAAATGTCAGGAATTGTGAAAAAATGTTTACATGCGTGTAGTTAAGGTGTATGTAAACTTTACATGTGTAGTTAAGGTGTATGTAAACTTTCGACCTCAACTGTATATATCTCTTTTTTCATCTTATATAATTACATGTACATCTACTATACCTCTCTACATTCCGTTTCTATTCCAGCAGGAACTGATGATCAGTAATCCTCTGCCTGATTTCAGCATGCAGGCTCACACTCCTTTACAACAAACTCATCTCAGAAGATAAGCATGTAGGTAGAAGAAGAAACCCAGTTGGATTGTGATGACGTTTCTGAAATGCAGCGGAGCGGCATCCCTGCTTAGGAATTACTCTGAGAAACGGAGAAACGGCCGACCAAGCAAAAAAATATACAAACAGGTCTGGACATAAATACAGTTGAAGTCGGAAGTTTACATACGCTTAGGTTGGAGTCATTAAAACTTGTTTTTCAACCACTCATCAAATTTCTTGTTAATAAATTATAGTTTTGGAAAGTCAGTTAGGCTATCTACTTTGTGCGTGACACAAGTCATTTTTCCAACAATTGTTCACAGACAGATTATTTCACTGTATCACAATTCCAGTGGGTCAGAAGTTTACATACACTAAGCTGACTGTGCCTTTTGAACAGCTTGGAAAATTCCAGAAAATTATGTCATGGCTTTAGAAGCTTCTGATAGGCTAATTGACATCATTTGAATCAATTGGAGGTGTACCTGTGGATATATTTCAAGGCCTAGCTTCAAACTCAGTGGCTCTTTCCTTGACATCATGGGAAAATCAAAAGTAATCAGCCAAGACCTCAGAAGAAAATGTGTAAACCTCCACAAGTCTGGTTCATCCTTGGAAGCAATTTCCAAACGCCTGAAGGTACCATGTTCATCTGTACAAACAATAATATGCAATTATAAACACCATGGGACCACACAGCTGTCATACCCGCTCAGGAAGGAGACGCGTTCTGTCTCCTAGAGATGAACGTACTTTGGTGTGAAAAGTGCAAATCAATCCCAGAACAGCAAAGGACATTGTGAAGATGCTGGAGGAAACAGGTACAAAAGTATCTATATCCACAGTAAAACGAGTCCTATATCGACACAACCTGAAAGGCCGCTCAGCAAGGAAGAAGCCACTGCTCCAAAACCGCCATAAAAAAATGCCAGACTACGGTTTGCAACTGCACATGGGGACAAAGATCTTACTTTTTGGAGAAATTTCCTCTGGTCTGATGAAACAAAAATATAACTGTTTGGCTATAATGACCATCATTATGTTTGGAGGAAAAAGGGGGAGGCTTGCAAGCCAAAGAACACCATCCCGACCATGACGCACGGGGATGGCAGCATCATGTTGTGGGGGTGCTATGCTGCAGGATGGACTGGTGCACTTCACAAAATAAATGGCATGATTAGGAACTGAAACTATGTGGATTTATTGATGCAACATCTGAAGACATCAGTCAGGAAGTTAAAGCTTGGTCGAAAATGGGTCTTCCAAATGGACAATGACCCCAAGCACACTTCTGAAGTTGCGGCAAAATGGCTTAAGGACAACAAAGTCAGGTTATTGGAGTGGCCATCACAAAGCCCTGACCTCAATCCCATTGAAAATTTGTGGGCAGAACTGAAAAAGCCTGAGTGAGCAAGGTGGCCTACCTGACTCAGTTACACCAGCTCTGTCAGGAGGAATGGGCCTAATTTTACCCAACTTATTGTAGTAAGCTTGTGGAAGGCTACTCAAAACATTTGACCCAAGTTAAACAATTTTAAGGCAATGCTACCAAATACTAATTGAGTGTATGGAAACTTCTGACCCACTCGGAATGTGATGAAAGAAATAAAAGCTGAAATAAATCATTCTCTCCACTATTATTCTGACATTTCACATTCTTAAAATAAAGTGGTGATCCTAACTGACCTAAGACAGGGAATTTTTATTAAATGTCAGTAGTTTTGAAAAACTGAGTCTGAATGTACTTGGCTGAGGTATATGTAAACTTCCAACTTCAACTGTATATTTAAAAAAAAACTGTAGTGTTGTAGAGATGTCTGTCTGTCTGCCTGCCTGTCTGCCTGCTTGCCTGTCTGCCTGCCTGTCTGTGTGGACCCCTCATCTACATTACAGTAGGTTCTCTAGCAGGAGGCTCTTTAACAGTCCCTTAGAGATAAAACTCATCCCTCAATATGTATACAAGCTCCACAGCATCTCTCTGTATATCAACTATATGCATCTTATATTCAAATGTATATCAAATATACATTCCGTTTCTATGCCAGCAGGAACTGATGATCAGTAATCCTCTGCCTGATTTCAGCATGCATACACTCCTTTACAACAAACTCATCTCAGAAGATAAGCATGTAGGTAGAAGAAGAAACCCAGATGGATTGTGATGACGTTTCTGAAATGTCGCGGAGCGGCATCCCTGCTTAGGAATTACTCTGAGAAACGGAGAAACGGCCGACCAAGCAAAAAATATACAAACATAAAAGACGTCTATTTAAATCCCCGACTTGGTCCCTATTGACACCCTGTTCCCTATAGTCCACTACGTTGGACCAGAACCCTCTGGTGGTGCACTACATAGGGAGAAGGGTTTCATTTGGGAAACACTCATGACTGCTGCTCTCCTGTTATCAGGACAGTCACAACATCTCTTTGACATTTGGGTTCCAAATTGCAGCCTAGTAGTGCACTACATTGTGAATGGGGTGCCAATTAGGACACGGTCCTGGACTCAACATAATCCGCACTACAGGAAATATTACCGTCTTCATACATCCATTTATTTATGGACCCATTCATTAACTATATTATATAGAAACACATTTGGCAGGCAGCAGATTGATTGAGCCGATATCCGTTATTCAGTATTCAGTTCTACATTTTATTTTCAGGCCAAAAACATCTAAACTGTTATGTCAACCGAGCTGATTCATTTTGAAAAGCTTCAAGCAGCAGAACATGAAATATTAATGTGTCAAAGAGAATGTGATTAGCAGTCAAAACTTTCTCATTAGCCTAATACATGCTACTGGCCCGAGAGTTGTCAAAAAATAATACAAAAATGTATTTAGGCCACCCCTTTTTGAATATTCATGATTTGCATAATTCTCCCTTTTTGTCTTGTTAGGTTTAATTTCAGACTCAATAAACTTCAGGTTTTGATGAACAAAGTTATTGTTTTACAGCTCAGTGAAAAACCAATGAGTCAGCATAAAAAAAATGTTTACATTCAGAAAAATGAAAAACATGATCCAATGAGAAACCAATGAGCGCTCAGTCTGGAGGATATGTTAATTTAGTGTGTTACAAAAAGTTAAAGAAACACCACACACACGACACACACACACGTCACACAACACACACACACCCGACACAGGGGACACATTCAGTCATGAGGACAAGTCATGTACCTTAGTGTGTGTTATAGTGCCTTGCAAAAGTATTCAAAAAAAAAAAAAAAAAAAATGCTGTGGGGATGTTTTTCATCGGCAGGGAAGCTGGTAAGAATACAGGGAAATTCTTGAGAGAAACCTGTTTCAGTCTTCCGGAGACTTGAGACTGGGACGAAGGTTCACCTCCGGCAGGACAATGACCCTAAGCATACTGATAAAGCAACACTCGAGTGGTTTAAAGGAGAAACATTTAAATGTCTTGGATTGGCCTAATCAAAGCCCACACCTCAATCCAATTGAGAATCTGTGGTATGACTTAAAGATCGTTGTACTACACCGGAACCCATCCAACTTGAAGGACCTGGAGCAGTTTTGCCTTGAAGAATGGGCAAAAATCCCAGTGGCTAGATGTGCCAAGCTTATAAAGACATACCCCAAGAGACTTGAAGCTGTAAATGCTGCAAAAGGTGGCTTTACAATGTATTGATTTTGGTGGGGGGTAGTTATGGATGCTTAAGTTTTCCGTTTTTTTTGTTTTACTTGTTTGTTTCACAATAAAAATAAAATATTTTTCATCTTTAAAATGGTAGGCATGTTGTGTAAATCAAAAGATACAAGCCACAAAAAAATATATTTTAATTCCAGTTTTAAAGGCAACAAAATAGGAAAAATGCCAAGGGTGTGAATAATTTCGCAAGCCACTGTAGCTACATATCACTGTAGGAGGATGTAGACTGTATATGTTCTGTCAGGACAGCATTATGTCTGTTACCCACTAATGGTACCCTATTCCCTGTATAGTGCACAATCTTTGATCAGGGTCCCTAGTCGTACGTCCCAAATGGCCCCCTATGAGCCCTGGTAAATAGTAGATCACTAAGAAGGGAAACGGATACCATTTGTGACGTAGCCAGTGTTATCTACAAACTATTAATCCCTGTCTTTTCTCCGGAGGTCTAATGAGAGATTTCCCTAGGGTACTTGGGAAGTCAATTGAGAAATTTCCTCCGGGCCCTTGGGAACATTATGTCTTGGGAATGACCCTTGAGAACGTCAGGATAAATTGTACTTCTTAGAGAAGGTGACTTAGGCTGTTTCCCTAAATAGTCCACTGCTTTAGACCAGGGCCACAGGAAAACATTATATTACATGACATTATTATAATAATAAATCTATATTTTTACATTATAAAGGTTTATAAAGTGCCATTAATAACTATCTTAAATAGCATGCTGACTTACTTTCATGTGTTATTTTTATTTCATATTTTTATTTCTTGTTTGTTTTTGTTCTAACTGGATGTTTGTAGTTATTGATTACTGCATTACACTGTTATTGATTACTGCATTACACTATTATTGATTACTGCATTACACTGTTATTGATTACTGCATAACACTGTTATTGATTACTGCATTACACTGTTATTGATTACTGAATTACACTGTTATTGATTACTGCATTACACTGTTATTGATTACTGCATTACACTGTTATTGATTACTGCATTACACTGTTATTGATTACTGCATTACACTGTTATTGATTACTGAATTACACTGTTATTGATTACTGCATTACACTGTTATTGATTACTGCATTACACTGTTATTGATTACTGCATTACACTGTTATTGATTACTGAATTACACTGTTATTGATTACTGAATTACACTGTTATTGATTACTGCATTGGTTTAGAGCTGTACTTGTGCACATGATATTAAAAGGTACAACTTAAATATTTCTAACAGTGCCTCTGTTATATTCACTATAACCTTGTGCTCATATTAACCCAATCAGCGTTTTAACCATGGGAAGGCTGTGTAGGGTACGCCACACTGACTATTCCATCTACTGGTTGACTGAATAGAGTGGGATTTAATACACATCATCTTTGAAATGTATTCATTTCCTTTCTTGGAAAATAATTTGTGTTACATTTATCTGTTGGCCCACTTGGTCTGTCTGTGTCTCCCTGTCTAATCTTTATCTAGTAAAATAAATTACATTGCAGATCTCAAACAGTGGCAACAGTGTGTGACAAAGTAGGATTAAAATTAATTTAATTGTGATGTTTTTTTGTTGTCATTGATCTACACACAATAAAAAGTCATATCAAAGTGGAAGAAGAATTCAATTTTTGGGGGGGATTCATGAAAAATATAACACTAATTTACCTTGATTAGAGATGTACGCACTCCCCTGAGTAAGTTCATATAAGAAACATCTTTGGCAGTGATTATTACAGCTGTGATTTATCTTGAGTAAGTCTCTAAGCGCTTTGCACACCTGGATTGTGCAATATTTGCCCATTATTATTTTTTAATTCTGTAACTTGGCTTCACAGAAACATTCACTGACTTCTTGGCAACTCCGTTGTTGATGTTTTAGGTTCTTGTAATGCTGGAAGGTGAATTAATCTTCCAGCGTCTGGTGTAAAACAGAACCAGGTTTTCCTGGACTTTGCCTGTGCTTATCTGTATTATGTTCATTTTTATCCTGAAAAACTCCCAGTCCTTGACGATGACAAGCATACCCATAACATTATGCAGCCACATCCATGCTTGAAAATATGCAGAGTGGAATAAAGTGATGTGTTGTGATGGCTTTGTTTCAAACATAACACTTTGCATTCAGAACCAAACTGTAATTCCTTTGCCACATTCCTTGCAGCATTACTTGAGTGCATTGTGGCAAACAGGGTGCCTGTTTTGGGTGCCTGTCTTCTTTTGGGTGCCTGTCTTCTTTTCACTCTTTCATTTGTACTGAAAAAATATATAAATGAAACATGTAAAGTGTTTGTTCCATGTTTCATGAGCTGAAATAAAAGATCAAAGAATTTTTGCATATGCACAAAAAAAAGCATTTCTCGCAAATGTTGTGCACAAATTTGTTTACATCCCTGCAAGTGAGCATTTCTCTGTTGCCAAGATAATCTATCTACCTGACAGGTGTGGCATATCAAGAAGCTGAATTAACAGCAGGACGTTTACACAGGTACACCTTGTGCTGGGGACAATAAAATATAATCTAAAATGTGCAGTTTTGTCACACAACACAATGCCACTAATGTCTCATGTTTTGAGGGAGTGTGACATTGGCATGCTAACTGCAGGAATTTACAGCAGATCTGTTGCCAGACAATTGAATGTTCATTTCTCTACAATAAGCTGCCTCCAACGTCATTTAGAGAATTTGGCAATAGTTCCTAACAGCCTCACAACCGCCAACCACATGTAGCTATGCCAGCCCAGGACCTCCACATCTGGCTTCTTCACCTGCGGGATCATTTGAGACCAGCCAACTGGACAGCTGATGATACTGACAAGTATTTCTGTCTGTTACAAAAGCCCTTTTGATGGGAGAAATTGATTCTGATTGGCTGGGCCTGGCTCCCCAGTGAATAGACATTGCTCCTAATTGAGTAGGCATATGCCTTCTCAGGCCCACCCATGCCTGCGCCCCTGCTCAGTTATGTGAAATTAATAGATTAGGGTCTAATACATTTATTTCAACTGACTGATTTCCTTATATGAACTGTAACTCAGTAAATCATAGAAATTATTGCATGTTGCCTTTATATTTTTGTTCGGTATAGGTTAGTATTTTACAATGTTGATCCAGCCTCAGTTTTCTCCTATCACAGCAATGTAACTGTTTTTACATTTTCTTTGCGAGGCACTGGAGAACTTCTCTGGTCTTTGTGGATGAATCTATGTTTGAAAATCACTGCTCGATTGAGGGACCTTACAGATAATTGTTTGTGTGGCATACAGATATGGGGTAGTCATTCAAAAATGATGTTAAACACTATTATTGCGCACAGAGTGAGTCCACGCACTTTATTATATAATTTGTTTAGCACATTTTTACTCCTGAACTGATTTAGCAATACCATAACAAAGGGGTTGACTACTTTTTGACTCAAGACATTTCTAAACACAATTTGATGTTATGGGGTATTGTGTGAAGATCAGTGACACAAAATCACAATTGAATCCATTTTAAATTCAGGCTGTAAGAAAACAAAATGTGGATGAGTTGAGGGTGTGAAAACTTTCTGAAGGGGTATTCAGATCACTTAACTTTTTCCACAATTTGTTATATTACAGCCTTATTCTAAAATGTATTAAATTGTTTTTTTCCCTCCTCAATCTACACACATAACCCCATAACGACACATTAAAAACAAGTTTTTATAAATGTTTGCAAATGTAAAAAAAGTTTTCACAGAGATGTTTGATCGGGTTCAAGTCTAGGCTCTGGCTGGGCCACTCAAGGACATTCAGAGACTTGTCCCAAAGCAACTCCTGCATTGTCTTGGCTGTGTGCTTAGGGACGTTCCTCTGTTGTAAGGTGAATCCTCACTCCAGTCTGAGGTCCTGAGTGCTCTGGAGCGGGTTTTCATCAAGGATCTCTCTGTACATTGCTTCATTCATATTTTCCTTGATCCTGACTAGTCTCCCAGTCGCTGTAGCTGAAAAATATCCCCACAGCATGATGTTGCCACCAGCTAGCACCACCCTGTTTCACCGTAGGAATGGTATTGGCCAGGTGATGAGCGGATACACTTTGTATTCAGGCCAAAGACATTAACTTGGTTTCATCAGACTTGCTAATCTTGTCCTTTAGGTGACTTTTGGCAATCTCCAAGTTGGCTGCCATGTACCTTTTACTGAGGTGTGGATTCTGTCTGGCCACTCTTCCATTAAGGCCTGATTGGTGGAGTGCTGCAGAAATGGATGTCCTTCTGGAAGGTTCTCCCATCGCTACAGAGGAACTCTAGAGCTCTGTCAGAATGACCATCGGGTTCTTGGACACCTCCCTGACCAAGGTCCTTCTCCCCTGACAGTCTGATGGTAATAGAAGCTGTTCAACAGTCTGATGGTAATAGAAGCTGTTCAACAGTCTGATGGTCTTGGCTTGGCTGCATATGTACTGTCTCTGTCTGTCAGACGGTAGCAGAGTGGACAGTGTGGCTCGGTTGACTGTGGTCCTTTATGATCTTCTTGGCCTTCCTTTGACATCGAGTGCAGTAGATGTCCTGGAGGGCAGCCAGGATACCCCCGGTGATGCGTTGAGCTGAGAGTCATGAGGTTGAGGGCGGTACGGTTGCCACACAAGTCAGAAATAGCGATATAATATATGCCTTACCTTTGAAGATCTTCTTCTGTTGGCACTCCAAAAGGTCCCAGCTACATTACAAATGGTCCTTTTGTTCAATAAAGTCATTTTTTATATCCATAAAAACTCAATTTAACTGGCGAGTATCGGTCAATAATCCACTCATTTACCTCATTCAAAATGCATACAAAATGAATCCCAAACGTTACCAATAAACTTATCCTAACAAGTCAATCAAATCAAATTGTATTTGTCACATACACATGGTTAAATCAAATCAAATCAAATTTTATTTGTCACATACACATGGTTAGCAGATGTTACTGCAAGTGTAGCGAAATGCTTGTGCTTCTAGTTCCGACAATGCAGTAATAACCAGCAAGTAATCTAACTAACAATTCCAAAAAAAAAACGACTGTCTTATACACAGTGTAAGGGGATAAAGAATATGTACATAAAGATATATGAATGAGTGATGGTACAGAGCAGCATAGGCAAGATACAGTAGATGGTATAGAGTACAGTATATACATATCAGATGAGTAATGTAGGGTATATAAACATAGTGGCATAGTTTAAAGTGGCTAGTGATGCATGTATTACATAAAGATGGCAAGATGCAGTAGATGATATAGAGTTCAGTATATACATACACATATGAGATGTAATGTAGGGTATGTAAACATTATATTAATGGGCATTGTTTAAAACGTGTTCACGCTACCACGTTTCAAAATTCAAGGGGTTGCACATCAAAACTTCAAAATGACATTATATGTCGACTAAACTGGTCAAACTAAGTGCAGAATCAAGCTTTAGGATGTTCTAAACGTGCAAAACAATTCTCAACTCGAACAGACAAACCGGCATCGTGTAGTGATTCCTGGAACAAAGGCCACTCCAGGCGCAACACGCGCATGAAAGTGCATGTGTTTTCACGTGACACCTAGGTTTTTGCCCGCCAACGGGTCAAAGACCGCGCGATTTTCACAATGAAATGCCCTATTGAAAGAAGACATCTCGCCGAAGACATAGAAATTGTTCCCAGATCCGTAGCTGGTTGGGAAGGGTGGGGGCGATGACGTCAAAGTTGGCCCAACTTTCCTGATGGGAGAGAGAGTTTTGGAGAATAGCTGCCCTATGAGTTCTGCTTTACATACAGACATAATTTGAACGGTTTTAGAAGCTTTAGAGTGTTTTCTATTCAATAATAATTATTATATGCATATATTAGCAATTTTGGACAGATTTTTTTTCTGTTTACTATGGGCACGCAATTCCTCCAAAGGTGGCAGTATTGTGCATAGCCTTAACAGGTGATACATTCCCATCAATTTCCATTATTAAAGTGGCTGGAGTTGAGTCAGTATGTTGGCAGCAGCCACTCAATGTTAGTGGTGGCTGTTTAACAGTCTGGTGGCCTTGAGATAGAAGCTGTTTTTCAGTCTCTTGGTCCCTGCTTTGATGCACATGTACTGACCTCGCCTTCTGGATGATAGCGGGGTGAACAGGCAGTGGCTCGGGTGGTTGATGTCCTTGATGATCTTTATGGCCTTCCTGTAACATTGGGTGGTGTAGGTGTCCTGGAGGGCAGGTAGGGCAGGGTAGTTTGCCCCTGGTGATGCGTTATGCGCCACTACCCTCTGGAGAGCCTTACGGTTGTGGGTGGAGCAGTTGCCATACCAGGCGGTTAAACAGCCCGACAGGATGCTCTCGTCGTGCATCTGTAGAAGTTTGTGAGTGCTTTTGGTGACAAGCCAAATTTCTTCAGCCTCCTGAGGTTGAAGAGGCGCTGCTGCACCTTCTTCACAACGCTGTTTGTGTGGGTGGAAAAATTCAGTTTGTCTGTGATGTGTATGTCGAGGAATTTAAAACGTACTACCCTCTCCACTACTGTCCCGTCGATGTGGATAGGGGGGATAGGGGGGTGCTCCCTCTGCTGTTTCCTGAAGTCCACAATCATCTCCTTTGTTTTGTTGACGTTGAGTGTAAGGTTATTTTCCTGACACCACACTCCGAGGGCCCTCACCTCCTCCCTGTAGGCCGTCTCGTCGTTGTTGGTAATCAAGCCTACCACTGTAGTGTCGTCCGCAAACTTGATGATTGAGTTGGAGGCGTGCGTGGCCACGCAGTCGTGGGTGAACAGGGAGTACAGGAGAGGGCTCAGAATGCACCCTTGTGGGGCCCCAATGTTGAGGATCAGCGGGGTGGAGATGTTGTTACCTACCCTCACCACCTGGGGGCGGCCCGTCAGGAAGTCCCGTACCCAGTTAACCTCTAGCGACGAGCAAATCCGTATCCGGGAGTGTAAATCATAGCCTCAAGCTCATTACCATAACGCAACGTTTCCTCTTCATGAAAATCGCAAATGAAATGAAATAAATATATTGAAACACAAGCTTAGCCTTTTGTTAACAACACTGTCATCTCAGATTTTCAAAATATGCTTTTCAACCAAAGCCACACAAGCATTTGTGTAAGAGTATTGATAGCCTAGCATAGCATTAAGCCTAGCATTCAGCTGGCAACATTTTCACAAAAACAAGAAAAGCATTCAAATAAAATCATTTACCTTTGAAGAACTTCGGATGATTTCAATGACGAGACTCTCAGTTAGATAGCAAATGTTCATTTTTTCCAACAAGATTATTTGTGCTGGCGAAATAGCTCCGTTTTGTTCATCACGTTTGGCTAAGAAAAAGACCGGAAAATTCAGTCACTACAACGCCAAACTTTTTTCCAAATTAGCTCCATAATATCGACAGAAACATGGCAAACGTTGTTTAGAATCAATCCTCAAGGTGTTTTTCACATATCTATTCGATAATATATCAGTCGTGACAGTTGGTTTCTCATCAGAAGCAAACGGAAAAATACTGCAGCTGGAGAATACACAATAATTGCAACGGAGGACACCAAGCGACCGCCTGGTAGATGTAGTCTCTTATGGTCAATCTTCCAATGATATGCCTACAAATACATCACAATGCTGTTGACACCTTGGGGAAGCGACAGAAAGCCTAAGCTCATTTGTGGCCCATTCACAGCCATATAAGGAGTCATTGGCATGAGGCGGTTTCAAAAAATGTGGCACTTCCTGATTGGATTTTTATCTGGGTTTCGCCTGTAACATCAGTTCTGTGGCACTCACAGACAATATCTTTGCAGTTTTGGAAACATCAGAGTGTTTTCTTTCCAAAGCTGTCAATTATATGCATAGTCGAGCATAGTCAAAATATCTTGTTTAAAACGGGAACGTTTTTCATTCAAAAATTAAAATAGCGCCCCCTATATCCAAGAAGTTAAACAGGGCAGGGTCGAGACCCAGGGTCTCGAGCTAGATGAGCTAGATGACGAGTTTGGAGGGTACTATGGTGTTAAATGCTGAGCTGTAGTCGATGAACAGCATTCTCACATAGGTATTCCTTTTGTCCAGATGGGTTAGGGCAGTGTGCAGTGTGGTTGCGATTGCGTCGTCTGTGGACCTATTGGGGCGGTAAGCAAATTGAAGTGGGTCTAGGGTGTCAGGTAGGGTGGAGGTGATATGGTCCTTGACTAGTCTCTCAAAGCACTTCATGATGACGGAAGTGAGTGCCACTTGAAGCATGTGGGAACAGCAGCCTGGGATAAGGATTGATTGAATATGTCCGTAAACACACCAGCCAGCTGGTCTGCGCATGCTGCGCATGCTCTGAGAACGCGGCTGGGGATGCCGTCTGGGCCTGCAGCCTTGCGAGGGTTAACATGTTTAAATGTTTTACTCACGTAGGCTGCAATGAAGGAAAGTCCGCATGTTTTGGTTGCGGGCCGTGTCAGTGGCACTGTATTGTCCTCAAAGCGGGCAAAAAAGGTATTTAGTCTGTCTGGGAGCAAGACATCCTGGTCCGTGACGTGGCTGGTTTTCTTTTTGTAATCCGTGATTGACTGTAGACGCTGCCACATACCTCTTGTATCTGAGCCGTTGAATTGCGACTCTACTTTGTCAGCGTATTCGTCAATGTTGTTGTTCGACGCAATGCGGAACATATCCCAATCAACGTGATCGAAGCAGTCTTGTAGCGTGGAATCAGATTGGTCGGACCAGCGTTGAACAGACCTGAGCACGGGAGCTTCTTGTTTTAGTCTCTGTCTGTAGGCTGGTAGCAACAAAATGGAGTCGTGGTCAGCTTTTCCGAAAGGAGGGCGGGGGAGGGCCTTATATGCGTCCCGGAACGTTTATAATCAAACAATAGGTACCCTAATACGCAAATAAACAATAAAAATAAGGACAGAGAATCATTATTGTCTTTACCGAAGAAAAATAAGGCTGGAACTCTTTCTAAAGACTGTTGACATCTAGTGGAAGCCCTAGGAACTGCAATCGGGCACGATTTCGCCCTATTATAAAAGTGCCAGCCATTGAAATGATAGGATGAATGTGATAGGATGAAACCTTTTTGGGGGGGATGGTTTGCCCTCGGGGTTTTGCCGGCCAGTTCAATTCTGTTATACTCACAGACATTATTGTAACAGTTTTAGAAACTTTAGAGTGTTTTCTATCCAGATCTACCAATTATATGTATTTCCCAGCTTCTGGGCCTGAGTAGCAGGCAGTTAACATTGGGAATGCTTTTCATCCGGACGTCAAAATTCCGCCCCCCTATCCCAAAGAATTAAAGTCCGTGGCTACAATGACTGCGGCCTCAGGATAGGCTGTTCCAATTTGTTCAACGTCCAGTGTAATTCCTTGAGTGCCATTGTGGTGTTGGCTTGTGGGAGGATGTACACAGCCATGAAACAAACAGCTGTGAATTCTCTCGGGAGATAACGGGGTCGGCATTTGATTAGTGAGATATCATGATGTACATTGAGGTGTCTCTCGTATCTCTCTGGTAGGAGATCTGATGTAGTTTATTATTATTAGTAGTATATTAGCAAGTCATATACTAGGAAGTGGAGGGTGGTTTGCCCTTTTCCTTAATTGAAAAGGGAACTCCAGCTCGCTCCACCTCCTACAGGTGGCGTCTTTTTGGAAAAAGGGCTCTCGTGATGAATGGAACTGAGCCGGGTCGTCCAGACAAAGTCAAATTTGTATTGAGTAAAGTAAAATCTGATGTCCAGAAGTCTTTGTCGGTCATAGTGAATAAAACTATACTGTTGTTGCTCTTTCTCTCTCTTTGAGTCAACTACTCACCACTTTTTATGCACCGCAGTGCTAACTGGCTGTTACGTATGCTTTAAGTACTAGATTCATTCTCTGATCCTTTGATTGGGTGGACAACATGCTGCAAGTGCTCTGATAGGCTGGAGGATGTCCTCCGGAAGTTGTCAAAATTACTGTCTATGGAAGAGGGTGAGAACCATGAGCCTCCTAGGTTTTGTATTGAAGTCATGTACACAGAGGAGGACGGAAGCTATCTGTCCTCCGGCTACACCATGGTGCTACCCTGTTGATGCTACTGTAGACCTTCATTACAAAACAGTGGGTTTTAATCAATTATTTGGTGACATGTGATTATATTTAGTTTTATCTAAAAATGATAACTTTTTTAATGCTTCAGTATTTTTATTTGTATGATATTCACAGAGGAGGATGGCCCTCCCCTTCCTCTTCTGAGGAGACTCCAGACTGTACAGTGTAAAGCTGTGTGGGGGATATAAGCTGAGGAAGGGATACTGCCATGATGAATATAAACTGTGCATATGATGTACAGTGTAAAGCTGTTCAACCCAGTATGGGGGATATATCTTTATAAGCTGAAGGCGAGATGCTGCCATGATGAATCAAATGTTACTGCTGGCATCAGTTACTTGATGTGGAATAGAGACTTGATGTGGAATAGATCCATGTAGTCATGTCTCTATGTAGTACTGTGGAATAGAGTTCCATGTAGTCATGGCTCTATGTAGTACTGTGGAATAGAGTTCCATGTAGTCATGTCTCTATGTAGTACTGTGGAATAGAGCTAAATGTAGTCATGGCTCTATGTAGTACTGTGGAATAGAGTTCCATGTAGTCATGGCTCTATGTAGTACTGTGGAATAGAGTTCCATGTAGTCATGGCTCTATGTAGTACTGTGGAATAGAGCTCCATGTAGTCATGGCTCTATGTAGTACTGTGGAATAGAGCTCCATGTAGTCATGTCTCTATGTAGTACTGTGGAATAGAGCTCCATGTAGTCATGTCTCAATGTAGTACTGTGGAATAGAGCTCCATGTAGTCATGGCTCTATGTAGTACTGTGGAATAGAGTTCCATGTAGTCATGGCTCTATGTAGTACTGTGGAATAGAGCTCCATGTAGTCATGTCTCTATGTAGTACTGTGCACCTCCCATAGTGTGTTCTGGACTTAGGGACTGTGAAGAGACCACATGTCTTGTGGGGTATGCATGGGTGCGTTTCCAAGCTGTGTGACAGTACCTCAAACAGACAGCTCGGTGCAGTCAATACCTCTCAGAAATAACAGTGGTGATGAAGTCAATCTCTGCTCCACTTTGAGCCAGGAGACATTGATGTTCATATCATTAATGTTAGCTCTCTGTGTACATACAAAGGCCAGCTGTCCTGCCCTGTTACACCTGACCACACGACTGAACAGTAGTCCAGGTGCGACAAAACTAGGGCTTGTAGGACCTGCATGTTTGTTAGTGCTGTTTATAAGGATCGGCCTCTTTAAAAAAAAAATTAAGCCTAAAATGACACACCCAAATCGAACTGCCTGTTGCTCAGGACCAGAAGCAAGGATATGCATATTCTTGATACCATTAGAAAGGAAACACTTTGACGTTTGTGGAAATGTGAAAGGAATGTGGGAGAATATAACACAATGATCTGGTAAAAGATAATGCAAAGAAAAAAAAACTTTTTTTGTATTTTTTTTGTACCAAAATGTATTATTCCGGCCCAGGTGCAATTTAGATTTTGGCCACTTGATGACAGCAGTGTATATGCAAAGTCTCAGACTGATCCAATGAACCATTGCATTTCTGTTCAAAATGATGTATCAAGACTGCCTAAATGTGCCTAATTTGTTTATTAATAACTTCCTTTGTTCAAAACTGTGCACTCTCCTCAAACAATAGCATGGTATTCTTTCACTGTAACAGCTACTGTAAATTGGAGCTTGCAGTTAGATTTAAGGTTCAAAAATTATCCACCACTATGTTTAACAGCAGAGAAAACCCCCTAAATTATATTTTTCACCTTGAAATTGTATGACGTTTCCTAGAGCGACCCCGACATCAGAAAAAGTTAAATATCACCTTTGTTAATATTTGAATGAAAGCTGTACAGGGTACAACGATTCTTTTAGGGTCATTTTTGACCGGGCAGTTATAAAATAATTTACACACCACAAAAACCACAAAGACACTGCATCTCAGTGCAAGAGCTGTTACTGCAGTACCTGGTTCAAATCCAGGCTGCATCACATCTGGCTGTGATCGGGAGTCCCATAGGGCGGCGCACAATTGGCCCAGTATCGTCCGGGTTTGGCCGGGGTAGGTCGTCATTGTGAATAAGAATTTGTTCTTAACTGACTTGCCTGGTTAAATAAAGGTTTAATATTTAATAAAAAAAAAAAGATTTAAAAAAAACACACACAATGATAAAATGTGATTGAACTCAGCCAGCAGCCCCTGAATAGGACATTCACCATGGTTGGCAGAGTTAGAAAGAACTGAGCTTCCCCCTGCACTCCTCGCAACGAGGCCTTCACATCAAAGTGAAGACCAGCAGCGTCTGGTTGCTCCTCAATACACACCACAGACCAGCAGCGTCTGGTTGCTCCTCATTACACACCACAGACCAGCAGCGTCTGGTTGCTCCTCATTACACACCACAGACCAGCAGCGTCTGGTTGCTCCTCATTACACACCACAGACCAGCAGCGTCTTTGCTCCTCATTACACACCATAGACCAGCAGCGTCTGGTTGCTCCTCATTACACACCACAGACCAGCAGCGTCTGGTTGCTCCTCATTACACACCACAGACCAGCAGCGTCTGGTTGCTCCTCATTACACACCACAGACCAGCATTTTCTTAATGGGTGCGTATTAGTGCCTGGGATAAGCAATTTCATAAACGCGTCAAGTACAGCATCTAATTGCTCCTCATTACACACCACGGACCAACAGCGTCTGGTTGCTCCTCAATACACACCACAGACCAGCAGCGTCTGGTTGCTCCTCATTACACACCACAGACCAGCAGCGTCTGGTTCCTCCTCATTACACACCACAGACCAGCAGCGTCTGGTTGCTCCTCATTACACACCACAGACCAGCAGCGCCTGGTTGCTCCTCATTACACACCACAGACCAGCAGCGTCTGGTTGCTCCTCAATACACACCACAGACCAGCAGCGTCTGGTTGCTCCTCATTACACACCACAGACCAGCAGCGTCTGGTTCCTCCTCATTACACACCACGGACCAACAGCGTCTGGTTGCTCCTCATTACACACCACGGACCAACAAATATTCTTTACATCAACAACATAGGAATCACTACAAAACGTGTTGTATGACCTATGATACACTATATTAGAACCAGCCTTATACACTATATTAGGCCCCATGACCTCTGATACACTATATTAGGCCCCATGACCTCTTATACACAATATTAGAACCAGCCTGACCTCTTATACACTATATTAGAACCAGACTGACCTCTTATACACTATATTAGAACCAGCCTGACCTCTTAAACACAATATTAGAACCAGCCTTATACACTATATTAGAACCAGCCTTATACAGTATATTAGAACCAGCCTTATACACTATATTAGAACCAGCCTTATACAGTATATTAGAACCAGCATTATACACTATATTGGAACCAGCCTTATACACTATATTAGAACCAGCCTTATACACTATATTAGAACCAGCCTTATACACTATATTAGAACCAGCCTTATACAGTATATTAGAACCAGCCTTATACAGTATATTAGAACCAGCCTTATACAGTATATTAGAACCAGCCTTATACGGTATATTAGAACCAGCCTGACCTCTTATACACGATATTAGAACCAGCCTTATACAGTATATTAGAACCAGCCTTATACACTATATTAGAACCAGCCTTATACACTATATTAGAACCAGCCTTATACACTATATTAGAACCAGCCTTATACACTATATTGGAACCAGCCTTATACACTATATTAGAACCAGCCTTATACACTATATTAGAACCAGCCTTATACACTATATTAGAACCAGCCTTATACACTATATTAGAACCAGCCTTATACACTATATTAGAACCAGCTTTATACAGTATATTAGAACCAGCCGTATACACTATATTAGAACCAGCCTTATACACTATATTAGGCCCCATGACCTCTGATACACTATATTAGGCCCCATGACCTCTTATACACAATATTAGAACCAGCCTGACCTCTTATACACTATATTAGAACCAGCCTGACCTCTTATACACTATATTAGAACCAGCCTGACCTCTTATACACTATATTAGAACCAGCCTTATACACTATATTAGAACCAGCCTTATACACTATATTAGAACCAGCCTTATACACTATATTAGAACCAGCCTTATACACTATATTAGAACCAGCCTTATACACTATATTAGAACCAGCCTTATACACTATATTAGAACCAGCCTTATACACTATATTAGAACCAGCCTTATACACTATATTAGAACCAGCCTTATACAGTATATTAGAACCAGCCTTATACAGTATATTAGAACCAGCCTTATACAGTATATTAGAACCAGCCTTATACAGTATATTAGAACCAGCCTTATACAGTATATTAGAACCAGCCTTAGACAGTATATTAGAACCAGCCTGACCTCTTATACACTATATTAGAACCAGCCTTATACACTATATTAGAACCAGCCTTATACAGTATATTAGAACCAGCCTTATACACTATATTAGAACCAGCCTTATACAGTATATTAGAACCAGCCTTATACACTATATTAGAACCAGCCTTATACAGTATATTAGAACCAGCCTTATACACTATATTAGAACCAGCCGTATACAGTATATTAGAACCAGCCGTATACAGTATATTAGAACCAGCCGTATACACTATATTAGAACCAGCCTTATACACTATATTAGAACCAGCCTTTGGAACTGTGCTTTTCCTAGATATGGCTCCTATATTATTATCAATACAACCGATGGATCTGCATACTGCTTTCAAACAGATTCATGCAGCATTAGTAAAGATGTGATCAATACATGTTGATGATTTAATTCCTGTGCTGTTTGTAACTACCCTGGTATGTTGACTGATAACCTGAACCAGGATGCAGGCATTAGTTACACTTTGATTCTTTCTCTTGAGTGAGCAGCTTGATGAAAGCCAGTCAATATTTAAATCACCCAGAAAGTATATCTCTGTTGATATCACATACATTATCAAGCATTTCACACATATTATCCAGATACTGACTGTTAGCACTTGGTGGTCTATAGCAGCTTCCCACCAGAATGTGCTTTAGGTGAGGCAGATGAACCTGTAGCCATTATTACATAGGGAATAAGGTTCCATAGGGCTCTGGTCTAAAGTAGTGCACTATATAGGGAATAGGGTTCCATAGGACTCTTGATGATATATAGCAGCTTCCCACCAGAATGGGTTTTAGGTGAGGCAGATGAACCTGTAGTCATATTACTACAACATTATTTAACATGAGATCCTATCTAAGCTTTACAGGAATGTGGTTCTGCATATTAACAGCCACACCTCCGCCGTTGGCATTTCTGTCTTTTCAGTAGGTCTTATAACCATATGTTGCTACCACTGTATCATCAAAGGTTTTAACTAAGTGAGTTTTAGAGATTGTCAGAATATAAATGTAATCTGTTAGTAGCAAATTACTGATTTCATGAACCTTGTTTCTTAGGCTAAATATATTAACGTGGGTGATTTTTAACACTTTGATGCTGGGGAAGCTTAGTCTATTGATCCTACCCCCTACTTTTTCGAACATTCTGTTAAAAATCGCGCAACATTTCAGCGTCCTGCTACTCATGCCAGGAATATAGTATATGCATATGATTAGTATGTGTGGATAGAAAACACTCTCACGTTACTAAAACTGGTTAAATCACCGCTGTGACTATAACAGAGCGTCTGTTTCATCGAAAAGCGCAAGAAAAACTGATCACTGAAAACTGAAAAAAATATCCATGCGCCACTTGCATGTATTCTTCAAGGGGCACGAAATTAAATAGGGCCTAGATTGCAAGTCCTACAGCTTCCACACAATGTCACCACTCTTGTCAATTGCCTGGGAGTTGTTCCTTGGTCAAACGAGTTAGAGAGACCACTTTCCATCCGGTCTCCGACAGGACGTTATGGAAGAGAGATTTTGGAAGATGATTTGAAGAGGTGGAGCTATTGAATACACATCGCCTCGTGATCAATTTGATAGATTATTAACGTTTACTAATACCTAAAGTTGGATTACAAAAGTATTTCGAAGTGTTTTGTGAAAGTTTATCGTCGACTTTTTTAATTTAAAAAAATGACGTAGCGTTTTGAAACTGTCTTTTTTTCTGAATCACAGTTTCCATAGATGGATATTTTGGGTATATATGGACCGATTTGATCGAAAAAAAGACCCAATAATGATGTTTATGGGACATATAGGAGCGCCAACAAAGAAGCTCGTCCAAGGTAATGAAAGTTTTATATTTTATTTCTGCTATTTGTGTAGCGCCGGCTACGCTAATTCTTTTGTTTACATCGCCTTCAGGTATTTCGGGGTGTTGCATGCTATCAGATAATAGCTTCTCATGCTTCTCATGCTTTCACCGAAAGCATTTTAATAATCTGACTTGTTGGCTAGATTCACAACGAGTGTAGCTTTAATTCAATGCCCTGCATGTGTGTTTTGATGAACGTTTGAGTTTTAACGAGTGCTATTAGCATTTGGCGTAGCGCATTTGCATTTCCAGATGCCTAGATGGGACGTCTGCGTCTCAGGTGGACGTAAGAGGTTGTTAACAGAGGTAGACATGGTCTAGTTATTTATTTTCGTGAAGGGTGAGCTACACACGATGGACTTCCTACAAGGGCACATCACCTCAGTGCTAACAGTATAACTCTGGTTCATAGGCTCATGGTTATTACAATAGCTGTAGGATCAGCAGAGGCATTCAGGGCAGTAAGGCGGACAAACATTAGGTTACTTACATTGTGTCTTCCAACACCACTAGGATAATGTACAGTCGTGGCCAAAAGTTTTAAGAATGACACAAATATACATTTTCACAAAGTTTGCTACTTCTGTGTCTTGATATATTTTGTGTCAGATGTTACTATGGAATACTGAAGGATAATTGCAAGCATTTCATAAATGTCAAATGCTTTTATTGACAATTACATGAAGTTGATGGAAAGAGTCAATATTTGCAGTGTTGACCCTGCTTTTTCAAGACCTCTGCAATCCACCCTGGCATGCTGTCAATTAACTTCTGGGCCACATCCTGACTGATGGCAGCCCATTCTTGCATAATCAATGTTTGGAGTATGTCAGAATTTATGTGTTTTTGTTTGTCCACCCGCCTCTTGAAGATTGACCACAAGTTCTCAATGGGATTAAGGTCTGGGGAGTTTCCTGGCCATGGACCCAAAATATGAATGGTTTGTTCCCCAAGCCACTTAGTTATCACTTTTGCCTTATGGCAAGGTGCTCCATCATGCGGGAAAAGGCATTGTTCATCACCAAACTGTTCCTGGATGGTTAGGAGAAGTTGCTCTCATAGGATGTGTACCACTCTTTATTCATGGCTGTGTTCTTAAGCAAAATTGTGAGTGAGCCCACTCCCTTGGCTGGGAAGCAACCCCACACATGAATGGTCTCAGGACGCTTTGCTGTTGGCATGACACAGGACTGATGGTAGCGCTCACCTTGCCTTCTCCAGACAATATTTTTTCCGGATGCCACAAACAATCGGAAAGGGGATTCATCAGAGAAAATTACTTTACCCCAGTCCTCAGCAGTCCAATCCCTGTACCTTTTGCAGAATATCAGACTGTCCCTGATGTTTTTCCTGGAGAGAAGTGGCTTCCTTGCTGCCCTTCTTGACACCAGGCCATCCTCCAAAGGTCTTCGCCTCACTGTAGGTTCAGATGCACTCACACCTGCCTGCTGCCATTCCTGAGCAAGCTCTGTACTGGTGGTTCCCTGATCCCGCAGCTGAATCAACTTTAGGAGACGGTCCTGACGCTTGCTGGACTTTCTTGGGCGCCCTGAAGCCTTCTTCAAAACAATTGAACCGCTCTCCTTGAAATTCTTGATGATCCGATAAATGGTTGATTTAGGTGCAATCTTACTGGCAGCAATATCCTTGCCTGTGAAGCCCTTTTTGTGCAAAGCAATGATGACGGCCCGTGTTTCCTTGCAGGTAACCATGGTTGACAGAGGAAGAACAATGATTCCAAGCATCACCCTCCTTTTGATGCTTCCAGTCTGTTATTCGGACTCAATCAGCATGACAGAGTGATATCCAGCCTTGTCCTCATCAACACTCACACCTGTGTTAATGAGAGAATCATTGACATGATGCCAGCTGGTACTTTGTGTCAGGGCTGAAGTGCATTGGAAATGTTTTTGGGGATTCAGTTCATTTGCATGGCAAAGAGGGCCTTTGCAATTAATTGCAATTCATCTGATCACTCATTATAACATTCTGGAGTATATGCAAATTGCCATCATACAAACTGAGGCAGCATACTTTGTAAAAATTAATATTAGTGTCATTCTCAAAACGTTTGGCCACGCCTGTACATTTGCTGAAGCATTATGACAACTCAGTGACACAAAGGTAGGGATTAAATGAGCCGTCATTAATAAGTAATTTTCTCAACACAGACATATAATGCTGTGAAAGGATCCAGGAACCCAAATTATTTAGGTGGATCCCATCCTCATAATACAAGCTTTCAGTCCAGAAGGTTTCAAAATTTTCAATAAATGTTCAACCCACAGAGCTGCAATAGTCTGGTATCCAGTTATGAAGGGATACAAGTCTGCTGAACTGCTCAATGCCACGATTTAGGGAGGGCAGAGGGACAGACATTATGGGGTGTTTGTTGGTGTCAAGTAGAGACCCAATCGGTTCTTTAATATCCATCTTCTGCTGTTCTGAGCTGCACTTCATAATATGATTTTACTCCACGTTAAGCATGACATTATCAGCCCCCCGGTGCTTGACTCACAGCCTCGGGAAGCAACCTGGTGATATCCTGAACTTTGACCCCACATGAACCATGACAGTATCAGCCCCCCGGTGCCTGACTCACAGCCTCGGGATGCAACCCGGTGATATCCTGAACTTTGACCCCACATGAACCATGACAGTATCAGTCCCAGGTGACTGACTCACAAGCTCGGGAAGCAATCCGGTAATATCCTGAACTTTGACCCCACATGAACCATGACAGTATCAGTCCCAGGTGACTGACTCACAGCCTCTGGAAGCAACCCGGTGATATCCTGAACTTTTGCCCGGAATGATCTGTCCTCTTTATTTATTTATTTATTTCAGCTTTATTTAAACAGGTAGGCCAGTTGAGAACAAGTTCTCATTTACAATTGCGACCTGGCCAAGATAAAGCAAAGCAGTTCGACACATACAACGACCCAGAGTTACACATGGAGTAAAACAAACATACAGTCAATAATACAGTAGAAACAAGCAAATATGATATAATATAATACGATATGAGCAAATGAGGTGAGTTAAAATTATAAGGGAGGTAAAGGCAAAAAGGCCATGGTGGCAAAGTAAATACAATATAGCAAGTAAAACACTGGAATGGTAGATTTTGCAGTGGAAAAATGTGCAAAGTAGAAATAAAAATAATGGGGTGCAAAGGAGCAAAATAAATAAATAAATAACATAAATACAGTAGGGAAAGAGGTAGTTGTTTGGGCTAATTTATAGGTGGGCTATGTACAGGTGTAGTAATCTTAGTGCTGCTCTGACAGCTGGTGCTTAAAGCTAGTGAGGGAGATAAGTGTTTCCAGTTTCAGAGATTTTTGTAGTTCGTTCCAGTCATTGGCAGCAGAGAACTGGAAGGAGAGGCGGCCAAAGAAAGAATTGGTTTTGGGGGTGACCAGTGAGATATACCTGCTGGAGCGAGTGCTACAGGTGGGTGATGCTATGGTGACCAGAGAGCTGAGATAAGGGGGGACTTTACCTAGCAGGGTCTTGTAGATGACATGGAGCCAGTGGGTTTGGCGACGAGTATGAAGCGAGGGCCAGCCAACGAGAGCGTACAGGTCGCAATGGTGGGTAGTATATGGGGCTTTGGTGACAAAACGGATGGCACTGTGATAGACTGCATCCAATTTGTTGAGTAGGGTATTGGAGGCTATTTTGTAAATGACATCGCCGAAGTCGAGGATTGGTAGGATGGTCAGTTTTACAAGGGTATGTTTGGCAGCATGTGTGAAGGATGCTTTGTAGCGAAATAGGAATCCAATTCTAGATTTAACTTTGGATTGGAGATTTACAGTCTAACCAGACACCTAGGTATTTGTAGTTGTCCACGTATTCTAAGTCAGAGCCGTCCAAAGTAGTGATGTTGGACAGGCGGGCAGGTGCAGGCAGCGATCGGTTGAATAGCATGCATTTAGTTTTACTTGTATTTAAGAGCAATTGGAGGCCACAGAAGGAGAGTTTCATGGCATTGAAGCTTGCCTCTGCCGTGTCTCGAAGCAGATTGTGAGGCCAGAGACACAGAACTCACCTGAGAAGAGGGCTGCTGAGACGCCGGCTGTGTGCAGGACACAACAACCAAAGGGACTGAGCTCTGATCCAGATAGTGGTGGTTCAGGCTGTGTGCAGGACACAACAGCCAGAGGGACAGAGCTCTGATCCAGAGAGTGGTGGTTCAGGCTGTGTGCAGGACACAACAGACAAAGGGACAGAGCTCTGATCCAGAGAGTGGTAGTTAAGGCTGTGTGCAGGACACAACAGACAAAGGGACAGAGCTCTGATCCAGAGAGTGGTAGTTAAGGCTGTGTGCAGGACACAACAGACAAAAGGACAGAGCTCTGGTCCAGACAGCACGGCCCAGCGGAGGGGAGCCATGGTGGTCCAAGCTGTGCCCAGGTATTTGATTGGCTATGACATGGAGAGGTAGCTGGAGGGTAATCCACAGCCATGGAAGGAACGCCCAAGCCCCCGGCAGAAGACAGCTGGTACAGGGTCTCAAAGCGATTTGAAAGTCTTAAGTCCAGACACGGGGGAAGAAGGCAGGCGCACCAAGAACCATTCTTCTTCTCCTTCTTTCTGGTTCTGACAAGCATCCATTTACCCTCACCTGGAGTCCAACAAGGAGCATCCATTTACCCTCACCTGGAGTCCAACAAGGAGCATCCATTTACCCTCACCTGGAGTCCAACAAGGACCAGCCATTTACACTCACCTGGAGTCCAACAAGGAGCAGCCATTTACACTCACCTGGAGTCCAACAAGGAGCATCCATTTACACTCACCTGGAGTCCAACAAGGACCAGCCATTTACCCTCACCTGGAGTCCAGCAAGGAGCATCCATTTACCCTCACCTGGAGTTCACCTGGAGTCCAACAAGGAGCATCCATTTACACCTCACCTGGAGTCCAACAAGGACCAGCCATTTACACTCACCTGGAGTCCAGCAAGGAGCAGCCATTTACACTCACCTGGAGTCCAGCAAGGAGCATCCATTTAGCCATTTACACTCACCTGGAGTCCAGCAAGGAGCAGCCATTTACAAGGACCAGCCATCCATTTACACTCACCTGGAGTCCAGCAAGAGTCCAGCAAGGAGCAGCCATTTACACTCACCTGGAGTCCAGCAAGGAGCATCCATTTACCCTCACCTGGAGTCCAGCAAGGACCAGCCATTTACCCTCACCTGGAGTCCAGCAAGGAGCAGCCATTTACCCTCACCTGGAGTCCAGCAAGGAGCAGCCATTTACACTCACCTGGAGTCCAGCAAGGAGCAGCCATTTACCCTCACCTGGAGTCCAACAAGGACCAGCCATTTACACTCACCTGGAGTCCAGCAAGGAGCAGCCATTTACCCTCACCTGGAGTCCAACAAGGACCAGCCATTTACACTCACCTGGAGTCCAGCAAGGAGCAGCCATTTACCCTCACCTGGAGTCCAACAAGGAGCAGCCATTTACACTCACCTGGAGTCCAACAAGGAGCAGCCATTTACCCTCACCTGGAGTCCAACAAGGAGCAGCCATTTACACTCACCTGGAGTCCAACAAGGAGCAGCCATTTACACTCACCTGGAGTCCAACAAGGAGCAGCCATTTACCCTCACCTGGAGTCCAACAAGGACCAGCCATTTACACTCACCTGGAGTCCAACAAGGAGCAGCCATTTACACTCACCTGGAGTCCAACAAGGAGCAGCCATTTACACTCACCTGGAGTCCAACAAGGACCAGCCATTTACACTCACCTGGAGTCCAACAAGGAGCAGCCATTTACACTCACCTGGAGTCCAACAAGGAGCAGCCATTTACCCTCACCTGGAGTCCAACAAGGAGCAGCCATTTACATTCACCTGGAGTCCAACAAGGAGCAGACATTTACACTCACCTGGAGTCCAACAAGGAGCAGACATTTACACTCACCTGGAGTCCAACAAGGAGCAGACATTTACACTCACCTGGAGTCCAGCAAGGAGCAGACATTTCCTGGTTCTAGCTAGTAGAGGGGTGCAGTGTGGGAAACTGATCATAGTCCAGGAAGGTACCATTATGATCCTCTTGGATGTTTTGATAGGAAGCATTTAAAGATGCCGATAGTCTCATAGAATCCGTATTCAGTTCAAGGCGTTTGGTCAAATGTTTTATTTCTTCATGAAGAGTGATAATGCTTTATTTAGCTGCATCAAGTTCGATACATTTTTCCAGAAGGAAGGTTTCCATCAGACCTTTCCCCGTGACAACAACAAACATGTTGCGGATTATACACTTAATAGCATGCAAGTCCCCAGCAGATTCCAATGAGTTTTCACTGCTGCTGACAGTCCAAGGTCACAAACATTTCCCGGTTCAGCCGGGGAGTTAGATGCTCCCTCCATGGCCGCGGATGCCCACACCAGCCCCCGCACAACCGACAGTCCGAGGTCACAAACATTTCCCGGTTCAGCCGGGGAGTTAGATGCTCCCTCCATGGCCGCGGATGCCCACACCAGCCCCCGCACAACCGACAGTCCGAGGTCACAAACATTTCCCGGTTCAGCCGGGGAGTTAGATGCTCCCTCCATGGCCGCGGATGCCCACACAAGCCTCTGCACAACTGTATTGCTGTCTGTATCTCGGTGAATGTGAAGAGCGAAACAGAAGTGCAGGGGGATGGGTGATATCGGGGCCAGTTGTCAGTGGAGATTCCTGATGGCTAAGGAGACTCTTAAAGGCTGAGGGGTTAGATGGCTGATTAGACTATTGATGGCTGAGGGTTTAAAAGGCTAATGAGACTCTTAAAGGCTGATGGCTGATTAGACTATTGATGGCTGAGGGTTTAAATGGCTAATGAGACTCTTAAAGGCTGATGGCTGATTAGACTATTGATGGCTGAGGGTTTAAAAGGCTAATGAGACTCTTAAAGGCTGAGGGGTTAGATGGCTGATTAGACTATTGATGGCTGAGGGTTTAAATGGCTAATGAGAATCTTGATGGCTAAGGGGTTAGATGGCTGAGTAATTTTGATGACTGTGGGGTTAGATGGCTAAGGAGACTGTTGATGGCTGAGATGTTATATGGCTGGGGAGGCTCTTGATGGCTGAGGGGTTAGAATGATGAGGAGACTCTTGATGGCTGAGTGGTTAGATGGCTGAGCAGACTATTGATGGCTGAAGGGTGAGATGGATGAGGAGAATCTAGATGCCTGTGGGGTTAGATGGCTGAGGAGACTCTTGATTGCTGAGGGGTTAGATGACTGAGGAGACTAGATGGCTGAGGGGTTAGATGGCTGAGGAGACTAGATGGCTGAGGGGTTAGATGACTGAGGAGACTAGATGGCTGAGGGGTTAGATGACTGGGGAGACTAGATGGCTGAAGGGTTAGATGACTGAGGAGACTAGATGGCTGAGGGGTTAGATGACTTGGGAGACTAGATGGCTGAGGGGTTAGATGGCTGAGGAGACTAGATGGCTGAGGGGTTAGATGGCTGGGGAGACTAGATGGCTGAGGGGTTAGATGGCTGAGAGGTTAGATGACTGAGGAGACTAGATGGATGAGGGGTTAGATGGCTGGGGAGACTAGATGGCTGAGGGGTTAGATGGCTGAGGAAAACCTTGTTTGCTGAGGGGTTAGATGACTGAGGAGACTAGATGGCTGAGGGGTTAGATGACTGAGGAGACTAGATGGCTGAGGGGTTAGATGGCTGAGGAAAACCTTGTTTGCTGAGTGGTTAGATGGCTAAGAAGACTTGATGGCTGAGGAGATAGATGCCTGTGGAACATATTTATGGCTGAGGGGTTAGATGGTTGTGGAAATTATTGATGGCTGAGGAGTTAGATGGATGAGGAGATTCTTGATGGCTGAGGAGTTAGAAGATAATGAGATTCTTGATGGCTGATTAGTTAGATGGATAAGGAGATTATTGATAGCTGATTAGTTAGATGGATGAGGAGACTTTTGATAGCTGAGGAGTTAGATGGATGAGGAGAGTCTTGATAGCTGAGGGCCTACTATGATTCAAAACGACAGTAAAACTCAATTAGCTGGTTTTGTCTGATGCCTGGGGGGTCCTTTGCTTGACTCTTCCAGACAGACGATGAGGCGTTGTTGGCGAACTGTGGATCCCTTGTTGAGCAGCTGTTAAGCAGTTCTATAGTCCACTTTGTTGTTGCGAATATGTGCTTCCTCTTAGACTGAGTATAGGGCTCTGAGTTCAGCAGTGAACCAGGGTTTCTCATTGTTGAATTTGACAAAGTACTGGTTGGGTTGCGCGCCACTGGGGAACTCTGGCCATGTGATGAGCCAACTTATCTCCACATACAGACAGAGACTGAAATCCGGCAAGCCTGTCAAGATAACAGTGAGGAAATGGATTATTGAGGACATAGAGGAGTTAAACAGCTGCCTGGACTCTGCTGATTGGGACATATTTAAAGAGACTCCACTGATTGGGACATATTTAAAGATGAAAATACCAACATTCACCATTATTCAGTCTCTGTCTGAATGGGGGGTTGAGTTGGAGCAACACATGGTCAGAATTGTCCAGTGGCGAGCGGAGGGGAGCGTGGAGGGGAGCATGGAGGAGAGCGTGGAGGGGATCACTGAGGGGATCGCTGAGGGGAGCGGGAGGGGCAGCGTGGAGGGGAGGCGGAGGGGCGTGAGGGGAGCGCGGAGGGGCAGCGTGGAGGGGAGCGCGGAGGGGAGCGCGAAGGGGAGTGCGGGGGACCGCTGAGGGTATCGCTGAGGGGAGCACGGAGGGGAGTGCGCGGAGGGGATCGCTGAGGGGAGCGCGGAGGGGAGCGCGTAGGGGAGCGTGGAGGGGAGCGCTGAGGGGAGCGCTGAGGGGAGCGCGGAGGGGAGCGCGGAGGGGCAGCGTGGAGGGGAGCGCGGAGGGGATCGCTGAGGGGAGGGCAGAGGGGAGCGAGGAGGGGAGCGCTGAGGGGAGCGTGGGGGACAGCGCAGTATGCTTATTTGACGGTGCTGTATACATGATCCCAGGTATTCTGTTCTCTGCAGTGGGATAGGGAAAACTTACACAAATCAAAAACCACAAGGCTGCCGGCCTAGACGGTATCCCTAGCCGCACCCTCAGAGCATTTGCAGACCAGTTTGCTGTTATTGGACAATTTCCATCTCTCTCTTGCTCAGGATGTTATGCCCATGCCCAAAAAAAGGGAAAGTAAATTAACTGAATGACTACCGACCCGTAGCACTCACTTCCGTCATCATGAAGCGCTTCGAGAGGCTACTCAAAAACCACATCACATCCTCTGCTTGCTAAACTCGGCCTGCTAACTGCTAGCTTGTCTAGCCCCGGTCCGCTAACTGCTACCTTGTTTAGCCCGGGCCTACGAACTGTTAGCTTGTTAGCACAGGCCTGCTAACTGCTAGCTTGTCTAGCCCGGGCCTACGAACTGTTAGCTTGTTAGCACAGGCCTGCTAACCGTCTGAATCGCCGTGTCCCAAACACTCACCGGACCCATATTTACTTCCTATCTCTTCTTGATTTTTAATCTGTTTATACCTTTCCGGAAACCTGCCTCACCCAATGTGATACGGAATCGCTATTATTTTAAATTTTTAGAACACACTCAAGAACCTCCAGAAGCTAACCAGCTAACTAGCTACAAGCTATTTAGTCATTGTTAACTTTTTTTTCAACCTGGATAACACTCGCCAGTCCAGCTTCCCTGCCCCATCCACCGCTGCCCCTGGACACTGATCTCTTGGCTACATAGCTGATGCACTCTGGACTGTCCATTAATCACGGTACTCCATTCTGCTTGTTTATGTTTTATCTGTCGGCCCCGTTGCCTAGTCAACGCCATTTTACCTGCTGTTGTTGTGCTAGCTGATTAGCTGTTGTCTCACCTACTGTTTAAGCTAGCTTTCCCAATTCAACACCTGTGATTACTGTATGCCTCACTGTATGTCTCTCTCAAATGTCAATATGCCTTGTATACTGTTGCTCAGGTTAGTTATCATTGTTCTAGTTCACAATGGAGCCCCTAGTTCTACTCTTCATACCCCTGATAACTCCTTTGTCCCACCTCCCACACATGCGGTGACCTCACCCATTACAACCAGCATGTCCAGAGACACAACCTCTCTCATCATCACCCAGTGCCTGGGCTTACCCCCGCTGTACCCGCACCCCACCATACCCCTGTCTGCGCATTATGCCCTGAATATATTCTACCATGCCCAGAAACGTGCTCCTCTTATTCTCTGTCCCCAACGCTCTAGGCGACCAGTTTTGATAGCCTTTAGCCGCACCCTCATACTACTCATTCTCTGTTCCGCGGGTGATGTGGAGGTAAACCCAGGCCCTGCATGTCCCCAGGCACCCTCATTTGTTGACTTCTGTGATCGAAAAAGCCTTGGTCTCATGCATGTCAACATCAGAAGCCTCCTCCCTAAGTTTGTTTTACTCACTGCTCTAGCACACTCTGCTAACCCTGATGTCCTTGCTGTGTCTGAATCCTGGCTCAGGAAGGCCACCAAAAATTCAGAGATTTCCATACCCAACTATAACATCTTCCGTCAAGATAGAACTGCTAAAGGGGGAGGAGTTGCAGTCTACTGCAGAGATAGCCTGCAAAGTAATATCATACTTTCCAGGTCCATACCCAAACAGTTCGAACTACTAATTTTGAAAATTACTCTCTCCAGAAATAAGTCTCTCACTGTTGCCGCCTGCTACCGATCCCCCTCAGCTCCCAGCTGTGCCCTGGACACCATTTGTGAATTGATCGCCCCCCATCTAGCCTCAGAGTTTGTTCTGTTAGGTGACCTAAACTGGGATATGCTTAACACCCCGCCAGTCCTACAATCTAAGCTAGATGCCCTCAATCTCACACAAATCATCAAGGAACCCACCAGGTACAACCCTAACTCTGTAAACAAGGGCACCCTCATAGACGTCATCCTGACCAACTGGCCCTCCAAATACACCTCCGCTGTCTTCAACCAGGATCTCAGCGATCACTGCCTCATTGCCTGTATCCGCTACGGAGCCACAGTCAAACGACCACCCCTCATCACTGTCAAACGCTCCCTAAAACACTTCTGTGAGCAGGCCTTTCTAATCGACCTGTATCCTGGAAGGACATTGACCTCATCCCGTCAGTTGAGGATGCCTGGTCATTCTTTAAAAGTAACTTCCTTACCATTTTAGATAAGCATGCTCCGTTCAAAAATGCAGAACTAAGAACAGATACAGTCCTTGGTTCACCCCAGACCTGACTGCCCTCGACCAGCACAAAAACATCCTGTGGCGGACTGCAATAGCATCGAATAGTCCCCGGGATATGCAACAGTTCAGGGAAGTCCGGAACCAATACACGCAGTCAGTCAGGAAAGCTAAGGCCAGCTTCTTCAGGCAGAAGTTTGCATCCTGTAGCTCCAACTCCAAAAGTTCTGGGACACTGTGAAGTCCATGGAGAACAAGAGCACCTCCTCCCAGCTGCCCACTGCACTGAGGCTAGGTAACACGGTCACCACCACACGGTCCATGATCACACCAAACTTCAATAAGCATTTCTCAACGGCTGGCCATACCTTCCGCCTGGCTACTCCAACCTCGGCCAACAGCTCTGCCCCCCCGGCAGCTCCTCGCCCAAGCCTCTCCAGGTTCTCCTTTACCCAAATCCAGATAGCAGATGTTCTGAAAGAGCTGCAAAACCTGGACCAGTACAAATCAGCTGGGCTTGACAATCTGGACCCCCTATTTCTGAAACTTTCCGCCGCCATTGTCGCAACCCCTATTACCAGCCTGTTCAACCTCTCTTTCATATCGTCTGAGATCCCCAAGGATTGGAAAGCTGCCGCAGTCATCCCCCTCTTCAAAGGGGGAGACACCCTGGACCCAAACTGTTACAGACCTATATCCATCCTGCCCTGCCTATCTAAGGTCTTCGAAAGCCAAGTCAACAAACAGGTCACTGACCATCTCGAATCCCACCGTACCTTCTCCGCTGTGCAATCTGGTTTCCGAGCCGGTCACGGGTGTACCTCAGCAACACTCAAGGTACTAAACGATATCATAACCGCCATCGATAAAAGACAGTACTGTGCAGCCATCTTCATCGACCTTGCCAAGGCTTTCGACTCTGTCAATCACCATATTCTTATCGGCAGACTCAGTAGCCTCGGTTTTCGGATGACTGCCTTGCCTGGTTCACCAATTACTTTGCAGACAGAGTTCAGTGTGTCAAATCGGAGGGCATGCTGTCCGGTCCTCTGGCAGTCTCTATGGGGGTGCCACAGGGTTCAATTCTCGGGCCGACTCTTTTCTCTGTATATATCAATGATGTTGCTCTTGCTGCGGGCGATTCCCTGATCCACCTCTACGCAGACGACACCATTCTATATACTTTCGGCCCGTCATTGGACACTGTGCTATCTAACCTCCAAACAAGCTTCACTGCCATACAACACTCCTTCCGTGGCCTCCAACTGCTCTTAAACGCTAGTAAAACCAAATGCATGCTTTTCAACCGATCGCTGCCTGCACCCGCATGCCCAACTAGCATCACCACCCTGGATGGTTCCGACCTTGAATATGTGGACATCTATAAGTACCTAGGTGTCTGGCTAGACTGCAAACTCTCCTTCCAGACTCATATCAAACATCTCCAATCGAAAATCAAATCAAGAGTCGGCTTTCTATTCCGCAACAAAGCCTCCTTCACTCACGCCGCCAAGCTTACCCTAGTAAAACTGACTATCCTTCCGATCCTCGACTTCGGCGATGTCATCTACAAAATGGCTTCCAACACTCTACTCAGCAAACTGGATGCAGTCTATCACAGTGCCATCCGTTTTGTCACTAAAGCACCTTATACCACCCACCACTGCGACCTGTATGCTCTAGTCGGCTGGCCCTCGTTACATATTCGTCGCCAGACCCACTGGCTCCAGGTCATCTACAAGTCCATGCTAGGTAAAGCTCCGCCTTATCTCAGTTCACTGGTCACGATGGCAACACCCATCCGTAGCACGCGCTCCTGCAGGTGTATCTCACTGATCATCCCTAAAGCCAACACCTCATTTGGCCGCCTTTCGTTCCAGTACTCTGCTGCCTGTGACTGGAACGAATTGCAAAAATCGCTGAAGTTGGAGACTTTTATCTCCCTCACCAACTTCAAACATCAGCTATCTGAGCAGCTAACCGATCGCTGCTGCTGTACATAGTCTATTGGTAAATAGCCCACCCATTTTCACCTACCTCATCCCCATACTGTTTTTATTTATTTACTTGCTCTTTTGCACACCAATATCTCTACCTGTACATGACCATCTGATCATTTATCACTCCAGTGTTAATCTGCAAAATTGTAATTATTCGCCTACCTCCTCATGCCTTTTGCACACATTGTATATAGACTCCCAACTTTGTTTTCCACTGTGTTATTGACTTGTTAATTGTTTATTCCATGTGTAACTCTGTGTTGTCTGCTCACACTGCTATGCTTTATCTTGGCCAGGTCGCAGTTGCAAATGAGAACTTGTTCTCAACTGGCCTACCTGGTTAAATAAAGGTGAAATAAAATTAAAAAATATCCCTGACACACTCAACCATCTCCATTTCACCTACTGCCTTGACAGATCCAAGGACTACTCAATCACCATTGAACTGCACACAGCTCTCACCCACCTGTACAAAGGGAATGCATATGTGAGGATGTTGTTCATCGACTACAGCATGGGCTACAGTACCATAGCGCCCTCCAAGCTCATCACATAGCTCACGACCCTATGCAACTAAGTCCTGGACCTAGGTCCTGGACCTAAGGTAAAAAAACATTACCTCCTCCAAACTGATCGTCAACATGGGAGTCCCACAAGGGTGAATCCTCAGTCCCCTCCTGTATTCTCTTTATACCCACAACTTTGTGCCATTGGACAGTTCCAACTCCATCATCAAGTAAGGTAGTAGGCCTCGTTACCAACAATGATGAGACGGCATATAGAGAAGAAGTATGCACTCTGACGGTGAGGTGCTAGCTAAACAACCTCTCCCTCAACTTCTGAAAAACATAGGAGCTGATCGTGGACTTCAGGAGGAACCAGGTTGGGCACGCCCCCAATCCTCATCAATGGGGCCACTGTGAAGAGGGTCAAAAACGTCAGGTTCTTCTGTGTACATCTCTCCTGGGAGCTGAAATGAGCATACCGTCAGACTGCATTACGGCCTGGAGCGGCAACTCCCACCGCCGCTAACCGCAAGGCGCTACAGAGGGTTGTACGCTCAGCAGAAAGCACCATTGGGTGTAAACTGCCTGCCCTCCAGGACACTTACAACACCAGGTGTCGCAGGAAAGCCAAGAAGATCATCAAGGACCTCAGGCACCCAAGCTACAGCTTCCATCACTCAGACTTGGGCAGTATAGGAGGATGATGGAAAAAAACTGTCAGACAGGTCAACAGCTTCTAGCCCTCTCCTACCCCCAATGGACATGTGCCCTCTCCTACCCCAAATGGATATGTGCCCTCCCCTACCCCCAATGGACATGTGCCCTCTCCTACCCCCAATGGACATGTGCCCTCTCCTACCCCCAATGGACATGTGCCTTCTCCTACCCCCAATGGACATGTGCCCTCTCCTACCCCCAATGGACATGTGCCCTCTCCTACCCCCAATGAACATGTGCCTTCTCAATGGACTGCCCACTCCCCCCAATGGACATGTGCCCTCTCCTACCCCCAATGGACATGTGCCCTCTCCTACCCCAATGGAATGGACATGTGCCCTCTCCTACCCCCAATGTACATGTGCCCTCTCCTACCCCCAATGGACATGTGCCCTCTCCTACCCCAATGTACATGTGTCATTGTTACAGCTGTGTGTATATATTATGTATATATTATTATTTTATGTACCATTGTTTCATCCAGTTCTCACTCTGCCCCCCAGCTGCTCCCCCTATGGACATTCTACCCCCCATGGTCATTTACAATATCACTGCTACAGTTGTAAATGACACAGTTGTAAATGACACAGTTGTAAATGACACAGTTGTAAATGTGTATATATTTAAAATGTTATATCTTTATTATTGTCTCATTCACTTCTCTTTTGAGCTTGAAGTTCACTACTTGACTGAGGGACCATACAGATGTTCTTTGTACGGGGGACAGAGGAGGCGTTAAGAAATCATATCAACAGCTATTTTTCACAGTGACTCCAAACTTTTGCAACTATATTTGGGTTATTTTATTTTTTGATCATTTGTTAACATTTGTAGAACTGTCTTTTCACTTTGACTTTTACAAAATATTTTGTGTAGATGAAAAATCACAATTAAATCCATTTCAATCCTGCTTTTTAACGCAACAAAATGTGACAAATCCAATGGTGGTGAATACAATGATACCCATTGTATCTCCAATCCCAACACTGAGAGACTGTCACTGAGAGGTTGTCACTGAGAGGCTGTCAATGAGAGCCTGTCACTGGGAGGCTGTCACTGAGAGGCTGTCAATGAGAGGCTGTCAGTGAGGGGCTGTCACTGAGGGGCTGTCATTGAGAGGCTGTCACTGAGAAGCTGTCACTGAGAGGCTATCACTGAGAGGCTATCACTGAGAGGCTATCACTGAGAGGCTGTCACTGAGAGGCTGTCACTGAGAGGCTGTCACTGAGAGGCTGTCACTGAGGGGCTGTCACTGAGAGGCTGTCGCTGAGAGGCTGTCACTGAGAGGCTGTCACTGAGAGGCTGTCACTGAGGGCTGTCACTGAGAGGCTGTCACTGAGAGGCTGTCACTGACAGGCTGTCACTGAGGGGCTGTCACTGAGAGGCTGTGAGAGGCTGTCACTGAGGGGCTGTCACTGAGGGGCTGTCACTGAGAGGCTGTCACCGAGGGGCTGTCACTGAGGGGCTGTCACTGAGGGGCTGTCACTGAGAGGCTGTCACTGAGGGGCTGTCGCTGAGAGGCTGTCACTGAGAGGATTGCAGGATGATTAAATACCACCGCTCATATGCAAATTAAAATTTTGAATAGATGACCTTTGTATCGGATTCTCCTGGAGAGATAAATTGTAACCTGTTGAAGAGTGTTAAGCCACTTTTGGTTTAAGGCACTGAGGGAGTGATAATGGTTTGTCTTCACAGACAGACATACACGACAAGACACAGAAGAGATTATCATAAGAAGTTTATGATACAGACAGACAGAGAACTCAGACTTTACTGTCCGTGTTGCCATAAAGGAGCGTCTAGTTTCTGGTGAGTGAAAATACCAATAAAGGAGGCTGATCTGTGTCACCAGCCACCAGACAACCTTATAAAACCTTATTTTATTTATTTATCCGTTATTTTACCAAGTAAGTTGACTGAGAGCACATTCTCATTTACAGCAACGACCTGGGGAATAGTTACAGGGGAGAGGAGGGGGGATGAATGAGCCAATTATGAAGAGCCTCTGTGACCCCAACCACCAGACAACCTTGCAGTAAGACTTTATGACGAGAATGTGAGATGTCTTATAGGAGGAATACATTAAACAGACAAACGCACACAACGTTTTTACCTCTGCAAAATGTATTGAGGTCAAAGTTTTGGTTTTCAACACTGTTGATTTTAACCAATGAGATGACCTTGACCTCTTTCTTTTGTTTTGATCAGACAAAATTATACAAATAACAGAACACAACATAACATGATTAGATGCCTGTGTGAACCAGGAACATAATGTTGAGGTGACATCTGGTGTTGAGACCTGGTATGTACACATGAACATTAAATAATCTATGCTATCAAAAGTTAACCATGAAAATGCCCAGCCTATAAAGATGTACACTATCCGATATGGCTGGGTGTACACCCTACTCAGTTTCTGGATAGGCTTTCAGACAAGACCTGTTGAGACGAAACAAGTCCTGCTGAGATTGAAACAAGTCCTGCTGAGATTGAAACAAGTCCTGCTGAGATTGAAACAAGTCCTTCTGAGACTTAAACAAGTCCTGTTGAGACTGAAACAAGTCCTGCTGAGATTGAAACAAGTCCTTCTGAGACTTAAACAAGTCCTGCTGAGATTGAAACAAGTCCTTCTGAGACTTAAACAAGTCCTGTTGAGACTGAAACAAGTCCTGCTGAGATTGAAACAAGTCCTTCTGAGACTGAAACAAGTCCTGTTGAGACTTAAACAAGTCCTGTTGAGACTTAAACAAGTCCTGTTGAGACTGAAACAAGTCCTGCTGAGATTGAAACAAGTCCTTCTGAGACTGAAACAAGTCCTGTTGAGACTTAAACAAGTCCTGTTGAGACTTAAACAAGTCCTGTTGAGACTGAAACAAGTCCTGCTGAGATTGAAACAAGTCCTGCTGAGATTGAAACAAGTCCTGCTGAGATTGAAACAAGTCCTTCTGAGACTTAAACAAGTCCTGTTGAGACTTAAACAAGTCCTGTTGAGACTTAAGCAAGTCCTGTTGAGACTTAAACAAGTCCTGCTGAGATTGAAACAAGTCCTTCTGAGACTTAAACAAGTTCTGGTGAGACAGACACTTTCCTAATATGGGCACTGTACTGGACAGACAGAGGCTGTCCTAATATGGACACTGTTCTGGACAGACAGAGGCTGTCCTAATATGGACACTGTACTGGACAGACAGAGGCTGTCCTAATATGGACACTGTACTAGACAGAGGCTGTCCTAATATGGACACTGTACTGGACAGACAGAGGCTGTCCTAATATGGACACTGTACTGGACAGACAGAGGCTGTCCTAATATGGACACTGTACTAGACAGACAGAGGCTGTCCTAATATGGACACTGTTCTGGACAGACAGAGGCTGTCCTAATATGGACACTGTACTGGACAGACAGAGGCTGTCCTAATATGGACACTGTACTAGACAGAGGCTGTCCTAATATGGACACTGTACTGGACAGACAGAGGCTGTCCTAATATGGACACTGTACTGGACAGACAGAGGCTGTCCTAATATGGACACTGTACTAGACAGACAGAGGCTGTTCTAATATGGACACTGTACTGGACAGACAGAGGCTGTCCTAATATGGACACTGTACTGGACAGACAGAGGCTGTCCTAATATGGACACTGTACTGGACAGACAGAGGCTGTCCTAATATGGACACTGTACTAGACAGACAGAGGCTGTTCTAATATGGACACTGTACTGGACAGACAGAGGCTGTCCTAATATGGACACTGTACTGGACAGACAGAGGCTGTCCTAATATGGACACTGTACTGGACAGACAGAGGCTGTCCTAATATGGACACTGTACTGGACAGACAGAGAGCATCCTAAAATGGAAACAGTACTAGTCAGCTCCTATCCATCTACTGTATCTACTCTGACTGGACAGTACATGTTATGAGAGGTGATTATCTCTCCTTTTCAACCATGATGACATGTTATGAGAGGTGATTATCTCTCCTCTTCAGCAATGTTATAAGAGGTACTTATCTCTCCTCTTCAACCATGATGACATGTTATGAGAGGTGATTATCTCTCCTCTTCAGCCATGATGACATGTTATGAGAGGTGATTATCTTATTTTCAGCCTTTAGCCACTCTGATATGTATTCAAACCCAGGATTCCCCAGTAGAGGTAATAACAGTATCAGTGTCTGTGTAACGGATGTGAAACGGCTAGCTTAGTTAGCGGTGCGCGCTAAATAGCGTTTCAATCGGTGACGTCACTTGCTCTGAGACGTTGAAGTAGTGGTTCCCCTTGCTCTGCAAGGGCCGAGGCTTTTGTGGAGCGATGGGTAACGATGCTTCGTGGGTGACTGTGGTGTAGAGGTTAATCCAGGCCTTGTAGTGCCTAGCTCCACTCCCATTCCCCAGGCGCTCTCATTTGTTGACTTCTGTAACCGTAAAAGCCTTGGTTTCATGCATGTTAACATTATAAGCCTCCTCCCTAAGTTTGTTTTATTCACTGCTTTAGCACACTCTGTCAACCCGGATGTCCTTGCCGTGTCTGCATCCTGGCTTAGGAAGGCCACCAAAACCCCTGAAATTTCAATCCCTAACTATAACATTTTCCGACAAGATAGAACTGCCAAAGGGGGCGGAGTTGCAATCTACTGCAGAGACAGCCAACACTCATCCTGTCAGTAGAGGATGCCTGGTAATTCTTTAAAAGTGCTTTCCTCACCATCTTAAATAAGCATACCCCATTCAAAAAAATGTAGAACTAAGAACAGATGTAGCCCTTGGTTCTCTCCAGACCTGACTGCCCTTGACAAGCACACAAACATCCTGTGGCATACGGAATTAGCATTGAATATCCCCGGTGATCTGCAACTTCTCAGGGAAGATAATAACCAATATACAAATGCAGTCAGGAAGCAAAGGCTAGCTTTTGCAAACATACATTTGCATCCTGTAGCACAAACTCCAAAAAGTTCTGGGACACTGTAAAGTCCATTGAGAACAAGAGCACCTCCTCCCACCTGCCCACTGCATTGAGGCTAGGAAACACTGTCACCACCGATAAATCCACGATAATTGAGAATTTCAAAAATAATTTTTCTCCGGCTGGCCTACCCCGGTCAACAGCCCTGCACCCTCCACAGCAACTTTTCCAAGCCTCCCCCATTTCTCCGTCACCCAAATCCAGATAGCTGATGCAAAATCTGGACCCCTACAAATCAGCCAGGCTAGACAATCTGGACCCTCTTTTTCTAAAATTATCAGCCGACCATTGTTGCAACCCCAATCAACAATCGGTTCATCCTCTCGTTTGTATCGTCCGAGAACCCTAAAGATTGGAAAGCTGCTGTACTCTTCCCCCTCTTCAAAGAGTGTGACACTCTAGACCCAAACTGTTATAGACCTATATCCATCCTGCCCTGCCTTTCTAATGCCTTCAATAGCCAAGTTCATAAACAGATCACTGACCATTACGAATCCCACCGTACCTTCTCCGCTGTGCAATCTGGTTTCCGAGCTCGTCACAGGTGCACCTCAGCCACGCTCAAGATAGTAAACAATATCATAACCGCCATCAATAAAAGACAGTACTGTGCAGCCGTCTTCATCAACCTGACCAAGGCTTTCGACTCAACAGCCTTGGTTTCTCAAATGACTGCCTCGCCTGGTTCACCAACTTCTTCTCAGACAGAGTTCAGTGTGTCAAATCGGAGGGCCTGTTGTCCGGACCTCTGGCAGTCTCTATGGGGGTGCCACAGAATTAAAACCTCGGGCCGACATTTTTTCCAGTATATATCAACGATGTCGCTCTTGGTGCGGGTGATTCCCTGATCTACTGCTACGCAGATGACACCATTCTGTATAATTCTGGCCCTTCTTTGGACACTATGTTAACTAACCTCCAAACGAGCTTCAATGCCACACAACACTCCTTCCATGGCCTTCAACTGCTCTTAAACGCTGGTAAAACCAAATGCATGCTCTTCAACCGATCGCTGCCCACACCTGCCCACCCGTCCAGCATCACTACTCTGGACAGTTCTGACTTAGAATATGTGGACAATTACAAATACCTAGGTGTCTGGTTAGACTGTAAACTCTCTTTCCAGACTCACATTAAGTATCTCCAAACCAAAATCATATCTAGAATTGGCTTCCTATTTCATAGCAAAGCCTCCTTCACTCATGCTGCCAAACATACCCTCGTAAAACTGCCGATCCTTGACTTCGGCGATGTCATTTACAAAATAGTCTCCAACACTTCTCAGCAAATTGGATGCAGTCTATTACAGTGCCATCCATTTTGTCACCAAAGCCCCATATACTACCCACCACTGCGACCTGTATGCTTTCGTTGGCTGGCCATTGCTTCATATTCATCGCCAAACCCACTGGCTCCAGGGTCATCTATAAGTCTTTGCTAGGTACCCCCGTAGAGATTGCCAGAGGTCCGGACAACAGGCCCTCTCAGTCTTTGGACACCATAGCAGCATCCACCCATAGCACGCGCTGCAGCAGGTATATTTCACTGGTCACCCCCAAAGCCAATTCCTCCTTTAGCCGCCTTTCCTTCCAGTTCTCTGCTGCCAACGACTGGAACGAATTGCAAAAATCACTGAAGCTGGAGACTCATATCTCCCTCACTAACTTTAAGCACCAGCTGTCAGAGCAGCTCACAGATCACTGCACCTGTACACAGCCCATCTGTAAATTGCCCGTCCAACTACCTCATCCCCATACTGTTACTTGCACATTCATCTTCTGCACATCTATCACTCCAGTATTTAATTGCTAAATTGTTATTATTTCGCTACTATGGCCTGTTTATTGCCTTACCTCCCTAATCTTACCCCATTTGCACTCACTGTATATAGACTTTTTTGATGTATTATTGACTGTATGTTTGTTTATGTGTAACTCTGTGTTGTTGTTTGTGTCGCACTACTTTGCTTTATCTTGGCCAGGTTGCAGTTGTAAATGAGAACTTGTTATCAACTGGCCTCCCTGGTTAAATAAAGGTGAAAGAAATATGGGTGTTAGTGGGCTCTGTATAGGGGTTAATGGGCTCTATAAAGAGGTTAACAGGCTCTATATAGGGGTTAATGGACTCTATATAGGGGTTAACATGCTCTGTATAGGGGTTAATAGGCTCTATATAGGTGCTAATAGGCTTTATATAGGGGTTAATGGAATGTATATAATGGTTAATGAGCTCTATATAGGGGTTAATGGACTCTATAAAGGGGTTATTGGGCTCTATATAGGGGTTAATGGGCTCTATAAAGGGGTTAACAGGCTCTATATAGGGGTTAATAGGCTCTATATAGGGGTTAATGGGCTCTATACAGGGGTTAACAGGCTCTATATAGGGGTTAATGGGCTCTATATAGGGGTTAATGGGCTCTATATAGGGGTTAATGGAATGTATATAATGGTTAATGAGCTCTATATAGGGGTTAATGGGGTCTATATAGGAGTCAACAGGCTCTATATATGGGTTAACGTGCTCTATATAGGGGTTAATGGCCTGTATATAGGGGTTAATGGGCTCTATATAGGGGTTAATGGGCTCTATATAGGGGTTAATGGACTGTATATAATGGTTAATGAGCTCTATATAGGGGTTAATGGGCTCTATATATGGGTTAATGGGCTCTATATAGGGGTTAATGGAATGTATATAATGGTTAATGAGCTCTATATAGGGGTTAATGGGGTCTATATAGGAGTCAACAGGCTGTATATATGGGTTAACGTGCTCTATATAGGGGTTCATGGGCTGTATATAGGGGTTAATGGGCTCTATATACCGTTTATCGGGCTCTATATTGGGGTTAATGGGCTGTTTATGGGTGTTAATGGGCTCTATATAGGGGTTAATGGGGTCTATACAGGGGTTAATTGACTCTATATACCGGTTATTGGGCTCTGTATTGAGGTTAATGGGATGTTTATGGGTGTTAATGGGCTCTATATAGGGGTTAATGGACTGTATATAGGGGTTAATGGGCTCTATATAGGGGTTAATGGGCTCTATATAGGGGTTCATGGACTGTATATAATGGTTAATGAGCTCCATATGGGGTTAATGGGATCTATATATGGGTTAATGGGCTCTATATAGGTGTTAATGGGATCTCTTTGTAATCAGTTCGGTCCTTGTTTAGGGATATCACCAGTCTAAACCAATCTAGCACCAATCTAAACTAATCTATCACCAATCTAAACCATTCTATCACCAATCTAAACCAATCTATCACCAATTTAAACCAATCTATCACCAATCTAAACCAATCTATCACCAGTCTAAACCAATCTATCACCAATCTATCACCAGTCTAAACCAATCTATCACCAATCTAAACTAATCTATCACCAATCTAAACCAATCTATCACCAATCTAAACCAATCTATCACCAATCTAAACCAATCTATCACCAATCTAAACCAATCTATCACCAGTCTAAACCAATCTATCACCAATCTAAACCAATCTATCACCAGTCTAAACCAATCTATCACCAGTCTAAACCAATCTATCACCAATCTAAACCAATCTATCACCAGTCTAAACCAATCTATCACCAGTCTAAACCAATCTATCACCAATCTAAACCAATCTAGCAGTCTGGCCAGAAGACAGACACACTCCTGCCAAACTACTTACTAAACGCAAACACGAGGTGCACGTAATATGGAATTAGTGATGACAACATGACAGGTAATGTGTTGCCGTCATTGACTATAGTCTCACCTGTCAGACAGGACAAGTATGGTGAATGCCTCCGTCACTGACATCAGTGTAAATCTGCTTTTTTTATTTGACTCTTTATGTGTCTAATTCTTTCCCATCTAGATAATAACAGACCTCTATTTTGTGCCATGACATGAGACTTAAAGCTCTCTACCGCCCTCTTGTGAATAACTACCTTCCCCACGGTTGTACTGGGCTGGAGGAGTAGGGAAAAAGGGGCCCTTTGGGTGTAATATAATTCTGACCTGTAGAGGGAGACATCGGCACATGGAATGGAACTTCCTTCACTGAAAACATCCATTGACTCCAGGTGTTATAACAACTCATAAATAACGATTCATGATACGTTTCGTTAGACTTTGACATGTCGAAAATAGCAAGAACTTATACATTAATATGACACTGGTGCCACCGGTTCCAGTACCCCCTGTATTCATTTCACCTTTATTTAACCAGGTAGGCTAGTTGAGAACAAGTACTCATTTGCAACTGCGACCTGGCCAAGATAAAGCATAGCAGTGTGAACAGACAACACAGAGTTACACATAGAATAACATGGAATAAACAATAAACAAACCAATAACACAATAAACAAGTCAATGACAGTAGAAAAAATAAAGTCTATATACAGTGTGTGCAAAAGGCGTGAGGAGGTAAGGCAATAAATAGGCCATAGTAGTATTTACAATATAGCAGATTAACACTGGAGTGATAAATGAGCAGATGATAATGTGCAAGTAGAGATACTGGTGTGCAAAAGAGCAGAAAGTAAATAAAAAAATATGGGGATGAGGTTGGGTGGGCTATTTACCGATGGACTATGTACAGCTGCAGCGATCAGTTAGCTTCTCAGATAGCTGATGTTTAAAGTTAGTGAGGGAAATATAAGTCTCCAGCTTCAGCGATTTTTGCAATTCGTTCCAGTCACTGGCAGCAGAGAACTGGAAGGAAATGCGGCCAAATTAGGTGTTGGCTTTGGGGATGTCCAGTGAGCTCTAAGTGCTGGAATGTGTGCTACGGGTGGGTGTTGTTATCGTGACCAGTGAGCTGAGATAAGGCAGGGATTTACCTAGCAAAGACTTATAGATGACCTGGAGCCAGTGGGTCTGGCGACGAATATGTTGCGAGGGCCAGCCAACTAGAGCATACAGGTCGCAGTGGTTGGTGGTAAAAGGTGATTTGGTATATAGTCTCCACATTGACTGTTCCGGTACCATCTGTATATAGTCTCCACATTGACTCTGTACCGCTACCCCCTGTATATAGCCTCCACATTGACTCTGTACTGGTACACCATGTATATAGCCTCCACATTGACTCTGTGCCTCCACATTGACTCTGTGCCGGTACCCCCTGTATATAGCCTCCACATTGACTCTGTACCATAACACCCTGTATATAGCCTCCGCAATGACTCTGTACCGGTACCCCGTGTATATAGCCTCCACATTGACTCTGTACCGTAACACCCTGTATATAGCCTCCACATTGACTCTGTACCATAACACCCTGTATATAGCCTCCACATTGACTCTGTACTGGTACCCCCTGTATATAGCCTCCACACTGACTCTGTACCATAACACCCTGTATATAGCTTCCACATTGACTCTGTACCGGTACCCCCTGTATATAGCATCCACATTGACTCTGTACTGGTACCCCCTGTATATAGCCTCCACATTGACTCTGTACCGTAACACCCTGTATATAGCCACCACACTGACTCTGTACCGTAACACCCTGTATATAGCCTCCACATTGACTCTGTACCGGTACCACCTGTATATAGCCTCCACACTGACTCTGTACCGTAACACCCTGTATATAGCCTCCACATTGACTCTGTACCGGTACCCCCTGTATATAGCCTCCACACTGACTCTGTACCGTAACACCCTGTATATAGCCTCCACATTGACTCTGTACCGTAACACCCTGTATAAAGCCTCCACATTGACTCTCTACCGTAACACCCTGTATATAGCCTCCACATTGACTCTCTACCGTAACACCCTGTATAAAGCCTCCACATTGACTCTGTACCGTAACACCCTGTATAAAGCCTCCACATTGACTCTCTACCGTAACACCCTGTATATAGCCTCCACATTGACTCTCTACCGTAACACCCTGTATATAGCCTCCACATATACTCTGTACCGGTACCCCCTGTATATAGCCTTGCTATTGTTATTTACTGCTGCTGTTTAATTAACTCTTTAATCATTTGTTTTTCTTTTCTCTTACTTTGTTTTAGGTATTTTCTTAAAACTGCGTAGTTGGTTAAGGGCTTGTAAGTAAGCATTTCAGCATTACACTGTAAGGTCTACTACATCTGTTGTATTCAGCATTTCACTGTGAGGTCTACTACATCTGTTGTATTCAGCATTTCACTGTGAGGTCTACTACATCTGTTGTATTCAGCATTTCACTGTGAGGTCTACTACACCTGTTGTATTCAGCATTTCACTGTAAGGTCTACTACACCTGTTGTATTCAGCATTTCACTGTAAGGTCTACTACACCTGTTGTATTCAGTATTTCACTGTAAGGTCTACTACACCTGTTGTATTCAGTATTTCACTGTAAGGTGTACTACATCTGTTGTATTCAGTATTTCACTGTAAGGTGTACTACATCTGTTGTATTCAGTATTTCACTGTAAGGTCTACTACACCTGTTGTATTCAGTATTTCACTGTAAGGTCTACTACACCTGTTGTATTCAGCATTTCACTGTAAGGTCTACTACACCTGTTGTATTCAGCATTTCACTGTAAGGTGTACTACATCTGTTGTATTCAGCATTTCACTGTAAGGTCTACTACACCTGTTGTATTCAGTATTTCACTGTAAGGTCTACTACACCTGTTGTATTCAGTATTTCACTGTAAGGTCTACTACACCTGTTGTATTCAGTATTTCACTGTAAGGTCTACTACACCTGTTGTATTCAGTATTTCACTGTAAGGTCTACTACACCTGTTGTATTCAGTATTTCACTGTAAGGTGTACTACATCTGTTGTATTCAGTATTTCACTGTAAGGTCTACTACACCTGTTGTATTCAGTATTTCACTGTAAGGTCTACTACACCTGTTGTATTCAGTATTTCACGTAAGGTCTACTACACCTGTTGTATTCAGCATTTCACTGTAAGGTCTACTACACCTGTTGTATTCAGCATTTCACTGTGAGGTCTACTATACCTGTTGTATTCAGCATTACACTGTGAGGTCTACTATACCTGTTGTATTCAGCATTACACTGTGAGGTCTACTATACCTGTTGTATTCAGCATTTCACTGTGAGGTCTACTATACCTGTTGTATTCAGCATTACACTGTGAGGTCTACTACACCGGTTGTATTCAGCATTTCACTGTGAGGTCTACTATACCTGTTGTATTCAGCATTTCACTGTGAGGTCTACTATACCTGTTGTATTCAGCATTTCACTGTGAGGTCTACTATACCTGTTGTATTCAGCATTTCACTGTGAGGTCTACTACACCTGTTGTATTCAGCATTTCACTGTGAGGTCTACTATACCTGTTGTATTCAGCATTTCACTGTGAGGTCTGCTACACCTGTTGTATTCAGCATTTCACTGTGAGGGCTACACCTGTTGTATTCAGCATTTCACTGTGAGGTCTACTACACCTGTTGTATTCAGCATTTCACTGTAAGGTCTACTACACCTGTTGTATTCAGCATTTCACTGTGAGGTCTACTACACCTGTTGTATTCAGCATTTCACTGTAAGGTCTACTACACCTGTTGTATTCAGCATTTCACTGTAAGGTCTACTACACCTGTTGTATTCAGTATTTCACTGTAAGGTCTACTACACCTGTTGTATTCAGTATTTCACTGTAAGGTCTACTACACCTGTTGTATTCAGTATTTCACTGTAAGGTCTACTACACCTGTTGTATTCAGTATTTCACTGTAAGGTCTACTACACCTGTTGTATTCAGTATTTCACTGTAAGGTCTACTACACCTGTTGTATTCAGCATTTCACTGTAAGGTCTACTACACCTGTTGTATTCAGCATTTCACTGTAAGGTCTACTACACCTGTTGTATTCAGCATTTCACTGTCAGCATTTCACTGTGAGGTCTACTACACCTGTTGTATTCAGCATTTCACTGTGAGGTCTACTATACCTGTTGTATTCAGCATTCACTGTGAGGTCTACTATACCTGTTGTATTCAGCATTCACTGTGAGGTCTACTATACCTGTTGTATTCAGCATTTCACTGTGAGGTCTACTACACCTGTTGTATTCAGCATTTCACTGTGAGGTCTACTATACCTGTTGTATTCAGCATTTCACTGTAAGGTCTACTACACCTGTTGTATTCAGCATTTCACTGTAAGGTCTACTACACCTGTTGTATTCAGCATTTCACTGTAAGGTCTACTACACCTGTTGTATTCAGCATTTCACTGTAAGGTCTACTACACCTGTTGTATTCAGCATTTCACTGTAAGGTCTACTACACCTGTTGTATTCAGCATTTCACTGTAAGGTCTACTACACCTGTTGTATTCAGTATTTCACTGTAAGGTCTACTACACCTGTTGTATTCAGTATTTCACTGTAAGGTCTACTACACCTGTTGTATTCAGTATTTCACTGTAAGGTCTACTACACCTGTTGTATTCAGTATTTCACTGTAAGGTCTACTACACCTGTTGTATTCAGTATTTCACTGTAAGGTGTACTACACCTGTTGTATTCAGTATTTCACTGTAAGGTCTACTACATCTGTTGTATTCAGTATTTCACTGTAAGGTCTACTACACCTGTTGTATTCAGTATTTCACTGTAAGGTCTACTACACCTGTTGTATTCAGTATTTCACTGTAAGGTCTACTACACCTGTTGTATTCAGTATTTCACTGTAAGGTCTACTACACCTGTTGTATTCAGCATTTCACTGTAAGGTCTACTACACCTGTTGTATTCAGCATTTCACTGTGAGGTCTACTATACCTGTTGTATTCAGCATTACACTGTGAGGTCTACTATACCTGTTGTATTCAGCATTCACTGTGAGGTCTACTATACCTGTTGTATTCAGCATTACACTGTGAGGTCTACTATACCTGTTGTATTCAGCATTTACACTGTGAGGTCTACTACACCGGTTGTATTTAGCATTTCACTGTGAGGTCTACTATACCTGTTGTATTCAGCATTACACTGTGAGGTCTACTATACCTGTTGTATTCAGCATTACACTGTGAGGTCTACTATACCTGTTGTATTCAGCATTACACTGTGAGGTCTACTACACCTGTTGTATTCAGCATTTCACTGTAAGGTCTACTACACCTGTTGTATTCAGCATTTCACTGTGAGGTCTACTACACCTGTTGTATTCAGCATTTCACTGTGAGGGCTACACCTGTTGTATTCAGCATTTCACTGTGAGGGCTACACCTGTTGTATTCAGCATTTCACTGTGAGGGCTACACCTGTTGTATTCAGCATTTCACTGTGAGGGCTACACCTGTTGTATTCAGCATTTCACTGTGAGGGCTACACCTGTTGTATTCAGCATTTCACTGTGAGGTCTACTACACCTGTTGTATTCAGCATTTCACTGTAAGGTCTACTACACCTGTTGTATTCAGCATTTCACTGTGAGGTCTACTACACCTGTTGTATTCAGCATTTCACTGTGAGGGCTACACCTGTTGTATTCAGCATTTCACTGTGAGGGCTACACCTGTTGTATTCAGCATTTCACTGTGAGGGCTACACCTGTTGTATTCAGCATTACACTGTGAGGTCTACTACACCTGTTGTACTCAGCATTTCACTGTAAGGTCTACTACACCTGTTGTACTCAGCATTTCACTGTAAGGTCTAATACAACTGTTGTATTCAGCATTTCACTGTGAGGTCTACTACACCTGTTGTATTCAGCATTTCACTGTAAGGTCTACTACACCGGTTGTATTTAGCATTTCACAGTAAGGTCTACTACACCTGTTGTATTCAGCATTTCACCGTAAGGTCTACTACACCTGTTGTATTCAGCATTTCACTGTAAGGTCTACTACACCTGTTGTATTCAGCATTACACTGTGAGGTCTACTATACCTGTTGTATTCAGCATTACACTGTGAGGTCTACTACACCTGTTGTATTCAGCATTTCACTGTGAGGGCTACACCTGTTGTATTCAGCATTTCACTGTGAGGGCTACACCTGTTGTATTCAGCATTTCACTGTGAGGGCTACACCTGTTGTATTCAGCATTTCACTGTGAGGGCTACACCTGTTGTACTCAGCATTTCACTGTAAGGTCTTATACAACTGTTGTATTCAGCATTTCACTGTAAGGTCTACTACAACTGTTGTATTCAGCATTTCACTGTGAGGTCTACTACACCTGTTGTATTCAGCATTTCACTGTAAGGTCTACTACACCGGTTGTATTTAGCATTTCACAGTAAGGTCTACTACACCTGTTGTATTCAGCATTTCACTGTAAGGTCTACTACACCGGTTGTATTTAGCATTTCACTGTGAGGTCTACTACACCTGTTGTATTCAGCATTTCACTGTGAGGTCTACTACACCTGTTGTATTCAGCATTTCACTGTAAGGTCTACATACACCTGTTGTATTCAGCATTTCACTGTAAGGTCTACTACACCTGTTGTATTCAGCATTTCACTGTGAGGTCTACTACACCTGTTGTATTCAGCATTTCACTGTAAGGTCTACTACACCTGTTGTATTCAGCATTACACTGTGAGGTCTACTACACCTGTTGTATTCAGCATTACACTGTGAGGTGTACTACACCTGTTGTATTCAGCATTTCACTGGAAGGTCTACAACACCTGCTGTATTCAGCATTTCACTGTAAGGTGTACTACATCTGTTGTATTCAGCATTTCACTGTGAGGTGTACTACACCTGTTGTATTCAGCATTTCACTGTAAGGTCTACAACACCTGCTGTATTCAGCATTTCACTGTAAGGTGTACTACATCTGTTGTATTCAGCATTTCACTGTGAGGTGTACTACACCTGTTGTATTCAGCATTTCACTGTAAGGTCTACTACACCTGCTGTATTCAGCATTTCACTGTAAGGTGTACTACATCTGTTGTATTCAGCATTTCACTGTGAGGTGTACTACACCTGTTGTATTCAGCATTTCACTGTAAGGTCTACTACACCTGCTGTATTCAGCATTTCACTGTAAGGTGTACTACATGTGTTGTATTCAGCATTTCACTGTAAGGTGTACTACATCTGTTGTATTCAGCATTTCACTGTGAGGTGTACTACACCTGTTGTATTCAGCATTTCACTGTAAGGTCTACTACACCTGCTGTATTCAGCATTTCACTGTAAGGTGTACTACATCTGTTGTATTCAGCATTTCACTGTGAGGTCTACTACACCTGTTGTATTCAGCATTTCACTGTAAGGTCTACTACACCTGTTGTATTCAGCATTTCACTGTAAGGTCTACTACACCTGTTGTATTCAGCATTTCACTGGAAGGTCTTGTTGGCGCATGTGACAACTACAATTTGATTTGATTTGATGTTGATGAACTCCAGTATGAGTTGCATCTCAGATTAAACCCTATTCCCTGTGTAGTGCACTACTTTTGACCAGGTCTAATCAACAGTAGTGCACTATATAGGGGATAGGGAGCCATTTGGGACATAACGTACTGTAGTTATGGTTGAGTTAAATGCCTGAACTCACGGTTGGGGTTAGTCAGGGTTAGGGCATAACCCCCCCCTCCCCTCCCAACAGCATCTACCCCTCACCACTCTCAATCAGGGCAGCCTTCACCCTCCCCCTTTTAGAACAACCTTAACACCCTTCCCTCTCTCCTGACCCCTGACCCCACTCAGGGCAGAGCAGCCGCCCCCTGTGGTGACAGACAGCTGGAAGGAAGGCTATATTTAGCTGGGCTCCTCTAGGCTTTGTGGCTGTGCTACGCTGTGTTGGGCTGCATTGCAGTCTGTCCTCTGGGCTGTGTCAGGGTCTGCGGGTGACCCTGGTCTATCAAACTGTCTCTCCTCGTTAGACATAGCGGAGCTGAGAGGGGCATAGGGACCCTGAGAAAGTCAAACAACCATTTAAACACTTAACAGGTTCCTCTGAACAGGCTCCTCAGAACAAGCTCCTCCTAACAGGCTCTACCGAACAGACCCCTCTGAACAGACTCCTCAGAACAGACCCCTCTGAACAGGCTCCTCAGAACAGACTCCTCAGAACAGACTCCTCAGAACAGACCCCTCTGAACAGACTCCTCAGAACAGACCCCTCTGAACAGACTCCTCAGAACAGACCCCTCTGAACAGGCTCCTCAGAACAGACCCCCCTGAACAGACTCCTCAGAACAGACCCCTCTGAACAGGCTCCTCAGAACAGACTCCTCAGAACAGACTCCTCAGAACAGGCTCCTCCTAACACGCTCTACCGAACAGACTCTTCTGAACAGACTCCTCAGGACAGACTACTCTGAACAGACTCCTCAGGACAGACTACTCTGAACAGACTCCTCAGAACAGACCCCTCTGAACAGACTCCTCAGAACAGACTACTCTGTACAGACTCCTCAGAACAGACTACTCTGAACAGACTCCTCAGAACAGACTCCTCAGAACAGACTCCCCAGAACAGACTCATCTGAACAGACTCATCTGGACAGACTCCCCTGAACAGACTCCTCTAAATAGACTCCTCTGGACAGACTCCTCAGAACAGACTACTCTGAACAGACTCCTCAGAACATACTCCTCAGAACAGACTCCCCAGAACAGACTCCTCTGGACAGACTCTTCCAGAACAGACTCCTCAGAACAGGCTCTGCATACACTATATAGGGAATAGGCTTCCATAGGACTCTGGTCTAAAGTAGTGCACTATATAGGGAATAGGGTTCCATAGGACTCTGGTCTAAAGTAGTGCACTATATAGGGAATAGGGTTCCACAGGGCCCTGGTCTAAAGTAGTGCACTATATAGGGAATAGGGTGCCATAAGGCTCTGGTCTAAAGTAGCAGCTCATCTGGAAACACCTCATCTGGAAATACCTCATCTGGAAAAACCTCATCTGGAAACCCCTCATCTGGAAACCCCTCATCTGGAAATACCTCATCTGGAAAAACCTCATCTGGAAATACCTCATCTGGTAATACCTCATCTGGAAATACCTCATCTGGAAATACCTCATCTGGAAATACCTCATCTGGAAACAGCTCATCTGGAAATACCTCATCTGGAAATACCTCATCTGGAAACAGCTCATCTGGAAATACCTCATCTGGAAATACCTCATCTGGAAACAGCTCATCTGGAAATACCTAATCTTAAGGAGTCCTTATTACAGTGTAAATTCTGGTGTAATTACACTAACGGGCGTTGCAGTTGACTGTAATAACTCATAGTTACACTCTAATACAACACGTAACTGCTGGTAATAATATATAATTAACAATGATTGCTTGTTACAAATGAACAAGTTTCCTCTAAATTCACCAGACGTTTAACTTGGCAGGTCAGGGATTTGATCTTGCAACCTTTCAGTTACTAGTCCAATGCTCTAAACCACTAGGCTATGCTGCCGCCTCTACACTCTAACCACTAGGCTTCCTGCCGCACCATAATAGCTAATACCCTGTATATAGCCGCCACAATGACTCTGTACCGGTACACCCTGTATATAGCCTCCACATTGACTCTGTACCGGTACACCCTGTATATAGCCTCCACATTGACTCTGTACCGGTACCCCCTGTATATAGCCTCCACATTGACTCTGTAGCGGTACCCCCTATATATAGCCTCCACATTGACTCTGTACCGGTACCCCCTGTATATAGCCTCCACATTGACTCTGTACCGGTACCCCCTGTATATAACCTCCACATTGACTCTGTACCGGTACCCCCTGTCTATAGCCCCGCTATTGTTATTTTACTGCTGCTCTTTAGTTATTTATTTTTCTTATCTCTAACTTTCTTTTTAGGTATTTTCTTAAAACGGCGTTGTTGGTTAAGGACTTGTCAGTAACCATTTCACTGTGAGGGCTACACCCTTTGTATTCGGCGCATGTGACAAATAGCATTTGATTTGGTTTGAAAGGGCTGTGTGGAGCGCAATAGAGACGTCATCTGTCGATCTGTTGGGGCCGGTATTCGAATTGGAGTGGGTCTAGGGTTTCTGGGATGATGGTTTTGATGCGAACAGAAGTGAGTGCTACGGGTTGGTCGACATTTAGGCAGGTTACCTTGGCGTTACCTTGGTATATCACTGGCTGTTTAAGATGAGGGAGGAGGAGAATTAGCTGATCTGGGTGTAATCATTAGTCCAACAGTTACAAACAAGTTTTTCTTGGACAAATGCAGGTATGTTTATCCCAGTTTTTGTTCATTTATCCAGGCTGCATCACATCTGGTCGTGATTGGGAGTCCCATAGGGTGGCACACAATCGTCCCAGCGTCGTCAGGGTTTGACCCGGGGTCAAAGGCCGTCATTGTAAATAAGAACTTGTTCTTAACTGACTTCGTTAAATAACGGTTAAATAAAGGTTGAAGAAAAAATAAACGTTTTTCAACAGAATCGGCGCAATTAACGCCCTCCAGAAGCATAATTACTGTGTAAGTCTATGGAATTTGGTAAGAACCATGAGCCTCCTAGGTTTTGTATTGAAGTCAATGTACCCAGAGGAGGACTGAAGTTAGCTGTCCTCCGGCTACACCATGGTGCTACCCTAAAGAGTGCTGCTGAGTCTACTGTAGACCTTCATTGCAAAACAATGTGTTTTAATCAATTATTTGGTGACGTTAATATGTTTAGTATAGTTTTATTTAAAAATAATAACTTTTAATGTTTCACTATTTTTATTTTTATGAAATTCACTGATGAGGATGGTTCTCCCCTTCCTCTTCTGAAGAGCTGGTGCACATACACAAAACTCTAAATACAGAAATGGTCTTTATTTTGTAGATTATCAAAAACATGTCATGATAAAAGATATCCCCCTGATATGGACCCTTTTCGCCCAGTGGTAAAATAAGTTAACATCGATCCGTTGTGGCAAAAAAGGACAATATCTGAGGTAAATATAGAGATGGGAGGGCCAGAAGAGTAATGTTTGGGAAAGATTTGGTGTGGTAAAAGAGGATCATAGCAGTGATATGTTATGTTTGGTGATTGTGTGGCTCTATACAAATTCGCCAGTCAAGACTGGGACTGGTCGTCTGTGCCCAGTGGGATGGCACGTCGAGGCCTGTTTGTTCAGATGAGTTAAAATGGCAACTGACTGTAGGTCTATAAGCTCTCACATAGCCTTAATATTAACTCCTGCAGAAGTAAGCAGTTCTATTACTGTAAAACTATACACCGAATGTAGTGATTTTTGACTAGGGAACAGGAGTGGAAAAATAGGATTTCTTTCTTTCAGCATCTTAAGAGAATGTGAATATGCAGGTAGATACCATCAGTGCACAACACCTAAACGGCTGACGGCAGTATGTGTTGTTTTAGTGTTTCTTTGAGGTTTGGTACGCCAACTGGTTTTGCGTGACAGTGTTGATGACCTCAGCACACTGTGGGCTGTCAGACTGCGCAGTGAATTAAATATCTTCTGACAACAGAGCCGAGCCGTGAGGGACTGGTGACATTCAGTAGGGAACCACAGCAGCTGGTGGGAAGGAGTCAAAACGTGTGTTCCAATGGCACCATTTCCCCTATTCAGTGCACTACTTTTAATTAGGACCCACACGGCTCTAGTGGAAAGCGGTGTACTACGTAAGGAATAGAGTACATTTGAGATGCAATCAAAGCCTTCTGTGCTGGTTTGTTTCATGCCAATCATCCTCAGTCTTCCTTTACATGCGACCCAAATGGACCCCTTTCCCTTAAATAGGGTGCCTATTCACCCATAGGGCTTTGGTTACAAGTAGTGCCCTATGTAAGGAATAGGGTGGCCTTGTCTTACTAGCATAGGAGTGATATGCAGCGTAACATACAGTAGCTGCACCATTTCCTTATTGACCTTATTCAAATGTGATTAAGTATTTGACCTGTGTGCTTTATTGACCTCTATAGGAGCGATATCCAGCATAACATAGTGACACCATTTCCTTATTGACCTTAAGAATTCTTCTCTCCTTGTCCCCATGGCAACCTCTGTTCTGTTTGGTCAGGGTCAGAGGAACAAACAACTTGTAACAGGATTGTTACAGGTTGATTCCCAAATGGCACCCTATTGCCTTCATAGTGCACTATGTGGAATAGGGTGCCATTTAGAATGTATCATACGTTTAAGTTGTTCATTTGTTGTGAGGTGTTATATGTTGTTGGAGGTGTTATATGTTGTTGGAGGTGTTATATGTTGTTGGAGGTGTTATATGTTGTTGGAGGTGTTATATGTTGTTGGAGGTGTTATATGTTGTTGGAGGTGTTATATGTTGTTGGAGGTGTTATATGTTGTTGGAGGTGTTATATGTTGTTGGAGGTGTTATATGTTGTTGTGAGGTGTTATATGTTGTTGGAGGTGTTATATGTTGTTGGAGGTGTTATATGTTGTTGGAGGTGTTATATGTTGTTGGAGGTGTTATATGTTGTTGGAGGTGTTATATGTTGTTGGAGGTGTTATATGTTGTTGGAGGTGTTATATGTTGTTGGAGGTGTTATATGTTGTTGGAGGTGTTATATGTTGTTGGAGGTGTTATATGTTGTTGGAGGTGTTATATGTTGTTGGAGGTGTTATATGTTGTTGTGAGGTGTTATATGTTGTTGGAGGTGTTATATGTTGTTGGAGGTGTTATATGTTGTTGGAGTGTTATATGTTGTTGGAGGTGTTATATGTTGTTGGAGGTGTTATATGTTGTTGGAGGTGTTGTATGTTGTTGGAGGTGTTATATGTTGTTGGAGGTGCTATATGTTGTTGGAGGTGTTGTATGTTGTTGGAGGTGTTATATGTTGTTGGAGGTGTTATATGTTGTTGGAGGTGTTATATGTTGTTGGAGGTGTTATATGTTGTTGGAGGTGTTATATGTTGTTGGAGGTGTTATATGTTGTTGGAGGTGTTATATGTTGTTGTTGTTATATGTTGTTGGAGGTGTTATATGTTGTTGGAGGTGTTATATGTTGTTGTGAGGTGTTATATGTTGTTGGAGGTGTTATATGTTGTTAGGTGTTATATGTTGTTGGAGGTGTTATATGTTGTTGGAGGTGTTATATGTTGTTGGAGGTGTTATATGTTGGTTGGAGGTGTTATATGTTGTTGGAGGTGTTATATGTTGTTGGAGGTGTTATATGTTGTTGGAGGTGTTATATGTTGTTGGAGGTGTTATATGTTGTTGGAGGTGTTATATGTTGTTGTGAGGTGTTATATGTTGTTGTGAGGTGTTATATGTTGTTGTGAGGTGTTATATGTTGTTGGAGGTGTTATATGTTGTTGGAGGTGTTATATGTTGTTGGAGGTGTTATATGTTGTTGGAGGTGTTATATGTTGTTGGAGGTGTTATATGTTGTTGGAGGTGTTATATGTTGTTGGAGGTGTTATATGTTGTTGGAGGTGTTATATGTTGTTAGGTGTTATATGTTGTTGGAGGTGTTATATGTTGTTGGAGGTGTTATATGTTGTTGGAGGTGTTATATGTTGTTGGAGGTGTTATATGTTGTTGGAGGTGTTTATAGGTGTTGTTGGAGGTGTTATATGTTGTTGGAGGTGTTATATGTTGTTGGAGGTGTTATATGTTGTTTGTTATTGTTGAGGTGTTATATGTTGTTTTGAGGTGTTATATGTTGTTGGAGGTGTTATATGTTGTTGGAGGTGTTATATGTTGTTGGAGGTGTTATATGTTGTTGTGAGGTGTTATATGTTGTTGTGAGGTGTTATATGTTGTTGTGAGGTGTTATATGTTGTTGTGAGGTGTTATATGTTGTTGGAGGTGTTATATGTTGTTGGAGGTGTTATATGTTGTTGTGAGGTGTTATATGTTGTTGTGAGGTGTTATATGTTGTTGTGAGGTGTTATATGTTGTTTTGAGGTGTTATATGTTGTTGGAGGTGTTATATGTTGTTGGAGGTGTTATATGTTGTTTTGAGGTGTTATATGTTGTTGGAGGTGTTATATGTTGTTGGAGGTGTTATATGTTGTTGGAGGTGTTATATGTTGTTGGAGGTGTTATATGTTGTTGGAGGTGTTATATGTTGTTGGAGGTGTTATATGTTGTTGGAGGTGTTATATGTTGTTTTGAGGTGTTATATGTTGTTGGAGGTGTTATATGTTGTTGGAGGTGTTATATGTTGTTGGAGGTGTTATATGTTGTTGGAGGTGTTATATGTTGTTGGAGGTGTTATATGTTGTTGGAGGTGTTATATGTTGTTGTGAGGTGTTATATGTTGTTGGAGGTGTTATATGTTGTTGGAGGTGTTATATGTTGTTGGAGGTGTTATATGTTGTTGTGAGGTGTTATATGTTGTTGGAGGTGTTATATGTTGTTGGAGGTGTTATATGTTGTTGGAGGTGTTATATGTTGTTGGAGGTGTTATATGTTGTTGGAGGTGTTATATGTTGTTGGAGGTGTTATATGTTGTTGGAGGTGTTATATGTTGTTGTGAGGTGTTATATGTTGTTGGAGGTGTTATATGTTGTTGGAGGTGTTATATGTTGTTGGAGATGTTATATGTTGTTGGAGGTGTTATATGTTGTTGGAGGTGTTATATGTTGTTGGAGGTGTTGTATGTTGTTGGAGGTGTTATATGTTGTTGGAGGTGCTATATGTTGTTGGAGGTGTTATATGTTGTTGGAGGTGTTATATGTTGTTGGAGGTGTTATATGTTGTTGGAGGTGTTATATGTTGTTGGAGGTGTTATATGTTGTTGGAGGTGTTATATGTTGTTGGAGGTGTTATATGTTGTTGGAGGTGTTATATGTTGTTGTGAGGTGTTATATGTTGTTGGAGGTGTTATATGTTGTTGTGAGGTGTTATATGTTGTTGTGAGGTGTTATATGTTGTTGTGAGGTGTTATATGTTGTTGGAGGTGTTATATGTTGTTGGAGGTGTTATATGTTGTTGTGAGGTGTTATATGTTGTTGGAGGTGTTATATGTTGTTGGAGGTGTTATATGTTGTTGGAGGTGTTATATGTTGTTGTGAGGTGTTATATGTTGTTGGAGGTGTTATATGTTGTTGGAGGTGTTATATGTTGTTGGAGGTGGTATATGTTGTTGGAGGTGTTATATGTTGTTGGAGGTGTTATATGTTGTTGGAGGTGTTATATGTTGTTGGAGGTGTTATATGTTGTTGGAGGTGTTATATGTTGTTGGAGGTGTTATATGTTGTTGTGAGGTGTTATATGTTGTTGGAGGTGTTATATGTTGTTGGAGGTGTTATATGTTGTTTTGAGGTGTTATATGTTGTTGGAGGTGTTATATGTTGTTGGAGGTGTTATATGTTGTTGGAGGTGTTATATGTTGTTGTGAGGTGTTATATGTTGTTGTGAGGTGTTATATGTTGTTGTGAGGTGTTATATGTTGTTGTGAGGTGTTATATGTTGTTGGAGGTGTTATATGTTGTTGGAGGTGTTATATGTTGTTGTGAGGTGTTATATGTTGTTGTGAGGTGTTATATGTTGTTGTGAGGTGTTATATGTTGTTTTGAGGTGTTATATGTTGTTGGAGGTGTTATATGTTGTTGGAGGTGTTATATGTTGTTTTGAGGTGTTATATGTTGTTGGAGGTGTTATATGTTGTTGGAGGTGTTATATGTTGTTGGAGGTGTTATATGTTGTTGGAGGTGTTATATGTTGTTGGAGGTGTTATATGTTGTTGGAGGTGTTATATGTTGTTGGAGGTGTTATATGTTGTTTTGAGGTGTTATATGTTGTTGGAGGTGTTATATGTTGTTGGAGGTGTTATATGTTGTTGGAGGTGTTATATGTTGTTGGAGGTGTTATATGTTGTTGGAGGTGTTGTCTTGGTTAGATTAGATTGGAAAATGCTGCCCTCATCAATCTGCCATCCTAGGCGGCCGCCCGGGAAGCCTTGAACTTGCCTAATGGGCGGGCCAGCCCTGATCCTGCCTAATGGGCGGGCCAGCCATGATCCTGCCTAATGGCTGGAAAGCCCTGAACCTGCCTAATGGGCGGGAAGCCCTGATCCTGCCTAATGGGTGGGCCTGATCCTTCCTAATGGGAGGCCCTGATCCTGCCTAATGGGCTTGGTTGATCCTGCCCAATGGGCATCCCTTATCCTGCCTAATGGGTGGCCATGGCCTAATGGGCAGAATGACCCTGATCCTGCCTAACTGACAGGACAGCCCTAATCCTTCCTAATTGGTGGGCCTGATCCTGCCTAATTGGTGTGTCTGATCCTGCCTAATGGGCAGACCTGGCCTAATGGGCAGACCTGATCCTGCCTAATGAGCAGACCTGATCCTGCCTAATGGGCAGACCTGATCCTGCCTAATGGGCAGACCTGATCCTGCCTAATGAGCAGACCTGATCCTGCCTAATGGGCAGACCTGATCCTGCCTAATGGGCAGAACGACCCTGATCCATCCTAATGGGCAGAACGACCCTGATCCTTCCTAATGGGCAGAACGGCCCTGATCCTGCCTAATGGGCAGAACGGCCCTGATCCTGCCTAATGGGCGAGAAGCCCTGATCCTGCCTAATGGGTGGGCCTGATCCTTCCTAATGGTCAGAACTGGCCTGATCCTGCCTAATAGGCGGCCATGATCCTTCCTAATGGACAGAACTGCCCTGATCCTTCCTAATGGGAGGCCCTGATCCTGCCTAATGGGCTTGGTTGATCCTGCCCAATGGGCATCCCTTATCCTGCCTAATGGGTGGCCATGATCCTGCCTAATGGGCAGAATGACCCTGATCCTGCCTAACTGACAGGACAGCCCTAATCCTTCCTAATTGGTGGGCCTGATCCTGCCTAATTGGTGTGTCTGATCCTGCCTAATGGGCAGACCTGATCCTGCCTAATGGGCAGAACGACCCTGATCCTGCCTAATGGGCAGACCTGATCCTGCCTAATGAGCAGACCTGATCCTGCCTAATGGGCAGACCTGATCCTGCCTAATGGGCAGAACGACCCTGATCCTGCCTAATGAGCAGACCTGATCCTGCCTAATGGGCAGACCTGATCCTGCCTAATGGGCAGAACGACCCTGATCCTTCCTAATGGGCAGAACGACCCTGATCCTTCCTAATGGGCAGAACGGCCCTGATCCTGCCTAATGGGCAGAACGGCCCTGATCCTGCCTAATGGGCAGAACGGCCCTGATCCTGCCTAATGGGCAGAACGGCCCTGATCCTGTCTAATGGGCAGAACGACCCTGATCCTGCCTAATGGGCAGAACGACCCTGATCCTTCCTAATTGTGCGGCCTGGCCCTGATCCTGCCTAATGGGTGGCCCTGGTCCTTCCTGATGGGCGAAGCTGATCCTTCCTAATGGGCGAGGCTGATCCTTCCTAATGGGCGAGGCTGATCCTTCCTAATGGGCGAGTCTGACCCTTCCTAATGGGCGAGGCTGATCCTTCCTAATGGGCGAGTCTGACCCTTCCTAATGGGCGAGGCTGATCCTTCCTAATGGGCGAGTCTGACCCTTCCTATAGGGCGAGGCTGATCCTTCCTAATGGGCGAGTCTGACCCTTCCTAATGGGCGAGGACCCTTCCTAATGGGGGCCCTGGTCCTTCCTAATGGGCAAGGCCGACCCTTCCTAATGGGCGAGGCCGACCCTTCCTAATGGGCGAGGCCGACCCTTCCTAATGGGCGAGGCCGATCCTTCCTAATGGGCGAGGCGACCCTTCCTAATGGGCGAGGCCGACCCTTCCTAATGGGCGAGTCTGACCCTTCCTAATGGGCGAGGCCGACCCTTCCTAATGGGCGAGGCCGACCCTTCCTAATGGGCGAGGCCGACCCTTCCTAATGGGCGAGGCTGATCCTTCCTAATGGGCGAGGCCGACCCTTCCTAATGGGCGAGGCCGACCCTTCCTAATGGGCGAGTCTGACCCTTCCTAATGGGTGAGGCCGACCCTTCCTAATGGGCGAGTCTGACCCTTCCTAATGGGCGAGGCCGACCCTTCCTAATGGGCGAGTCTGATGGGCGAGGCCGACCCTTCCTAATGGGCGAGGCCGACCCTTCCTAATGGGCGAGGCCGACCCTTCCTAATGGGCGAGTCTGACCCTTCCTAATGGGCGAGGCCGACCCTTCCTAATGGGCGAGGCCGACCCTTCCTAATGGGCGAGGCCGACCCTTCCTAATGGGCGAGGCTGATCCTTCCTAATGGGCGAGGCCGACCCTTCCTAATGGGCGAGGCCGACCCTTCCTAATGGGCGAGTCTGACCCTTCCTAATGGGCGAGGCCGACCCTTCCTAATGGGCGAGTCTGACCCTTCCTTCCTAATGGGCGAGTCTGACCCTTCCTAATGGGCGAGGCCGACCCTTCCTAATGGGCGAGGCCGACCCTTCCTAATGGGCGAGGCCGACCCTTCCTAATGGGCGAGGCCGACCCTTCCTAATGGGCGAGGCCGACCCTTCCTAATGGGCGAGGCCGACCCTTCCTAATGGGCGAGGCCGACCCTTCCTAATGGGCGAGGCCGACCCTTCCTAATGGGCGAGGCTGATCCTAACAGTAGATCCAGATGTCCAGTGTTGATATCCTCCCCCTGATGTCATTAGCTCTCATTTATCCAAACCCTCTTGTTTTCTTTCTTCTGTCAATTTAATTAGCTATTATATATTATATTTCACAAGAGACACAAGAGAGGAACGTTTTATTGGAGTAGGACTCTCAAAGGATTGAGCTAATTAATGAAACAAATTAAAGTATTTTATCTCAAAGAAGGACAAAGGACTTATTTCCCCCCTTCCTGGAACAAAGTGTCCAACTTCAATCACCTTAAAGCTATTCAGCGTGGTCTGGGGTAATGGCATAGTAACGATAGATCTCACTGTGGCACAGTAAGTTGTTGCGTTTGAACGTATGTGATTGTCTGGACACTTCTGGGCCATCTAAGGTATCTAGTGTGGAACAGAGCAGAGGCGGTACATTATGCCAGCCAAGCCTCAGGGCTTCACATGCAATTGATCAGGGAAATAACGTGTCATTGTCACCATTACAACAACAGATGAACTGCATTAAACACTAAGCTGTAAGTGTCAAGTATGCAGGTCTGAAGCAAGAAAACAAAGGATATTCACATGAGCACCATAATGCCTACTCCACCCATGCTCTACCAAGGTTTTCCAGCACCATAATGCCTACTCCACCCATGCTCTACCAAGGTTTTCCAGCACCATAATGCCTACTCCACCCATGCTCTACCAAGGTTTTCCAGCACCATAATGCCTACTCCACCCATGCTCTACCAAGGTTTTCCAGCACCATAATGCCTACTCCACCCATGCTCTACCAAGGTTTTCCAGCACCATAATGCCTACTCCACCCATGCTCTACCAAGGTTTTCCAGCACCATAATGCCTACTCCACCCATGCTCTACCAAGGTTTTCCAGCACCATAATGCCTACTCCACCCATGCTCTACCAAGGTTTTCCAGCACCATAATGCCTACTCCACCCATGCTCTACCAAGGTTTTCCAGCACCATAATGCCTACTCCACCCATGCTCTACCAAGGTTTTCCAGCACACAGCTTTGACCTACTACAGTAGCTATGCTGTTCTAGTGTCCTTCAATAATAATGTCATACAGACAGACAGACAGACAGACAGACAGACAGACAGACAGACAGACAGACAGACAGACAGACAGACAGACAGATAGACAGACAGACAGACAGACAGACAGACAGACAGACAGACAGACAGGCATGTGTGGTCAGAGTGAAGCCAGGCTAATGGGACAGAAAGAGTTTCAGGTATCCTGACTAAGTGCCATTTAAATGACATTTTTTCTACACAATTTACAGATGAGCATTTCATTAATGCTTGACATAGTGCATTATCAAACTGAGTGAAAGAAATATAATACCAAAGGCTCTTTTTGTGCCGCCGGGGCTCCTGAATCTCCAGGTTTCAGAGGCAGGTCATTGTGATGAAGGTCATTGACCACATCAGGTTTTTAATGTGAAATGAGAGTGGCGCTTTTTCCTTCCTAACGTTTCAGAGGTAGAGTAAGAGCAGAACACTCCGTGAGCCTCTGTCCATACCAGGCACTTCTGGAGGATGCAACACTAGCTGTGCCTACAGCTCCCACCTCCATCTGCTACCTACAGCTCCCACCTCCATCTGATACCTCCAGCTCCCATCTCCATCTGCTACCTCCAGCTCCCACCTCCATCTGCTACCTCCAGCTCCCATCTCCATCTGCTACCTCCAGCTCCCATCTCCATCTGCTACCTCCAGCTCCCATCTCCATCTGCTACCTCCAGCTCCCACCTCCATCTGCTACCTCCAGATCCCATCTCCATCTGCTACCTACAGCTCCCACCTCCATCTGCTACCTCCAGCTCCCACCTCCATCTGCTACCTACAGCTCCCACCTCCATCTGCTACCTACAGCTCCCACCTCCATCTGCTACCTCCAGCTCCTACTTCCAGCTCCTACCTCCAGCTCTTACCTCCAGCTCCTACCTCCAGCTCCTACATCCAGCTCCTACCTCCAGCTCCTACATCCAGCTCCTACTCCATCTGCTACCTCCATCTGCTACCTCCATACTCCATCTGCTACTTCCATCTGCTACCTCCAGCTCCAGCTCCTACCTCCAGCTCCTACCTCCTGTCTCCTACCTCCTGTCTCCTACCTCTGTCTCCTACATCCTGTCTCCTACCTCCAGCTCCTACCTGCAGCTCCGACCTCCTGTCTCCTACCTCCAGCTCCTACCTCCTGTCTCCTACCTCCAGCTCCTACCTCCATCTGCTACCTCCATCTGCTACCTCCATCTGCCACCTCCAGCTCCTACATCCAGCTCTTACCTCCAACTCTTACATCCAGCTCCTACCTCTAGATCCTACCTCCATCTGCTACCTCCATCTGCCACCTCCAGCTCCTACATCCAGCTCTTACATCCAGCTCTTACCTCCTGTCTCCTACCTCCAGCTCCTACCTCCATCTCCTACCTCCTGTCTCCTACCTCTAGATCCTACCTCTAGATCCTACCTCCAGCTCTTACCTCCAACTCTTACCTCCTGTCTCCTACCTCCTGTCTCCTACCTCCAGCTCCTACCTCCTGTCTCCTACCTCCTGTCTCCTACCTCCATCTCCTACCTCCTGTCTCCTACCTCCAGCTCCTACCTCCAGCTCCTAAATCCAGCTCTTACCTCCAACTCTTACATCCAGCTCCTATCTCCTGTCTCCTACTTCCAGCTCCTACCTCCAGCTCCTACCTCCAGCTCCTACCTCCAGCTCCTACCTCCTGTCTCCTACCTCCTGTCTCCTACCTCCAACTCCTACCTCCTGTCTCCTACCTCCAGCTCCTACCTCCAGCTCCTACCTCCTGTCTCCTACCTCCAGCTCCTACCTCCAGCTCCTACCTCCAGCTCCTATCTCCTGTCTCCTACTTCCAGCTCCTACCTCCTGTCTCCTACCTCCAGTCTCCTACCTCCTGTCTCCTACCTCCTGTCTCCTACCTCCAGCTCCTACCTCCTGTCTCCTACCTCCTGTCTCCTACCTCCAGCTCCTACCTCCTGTCTCCTACCTCCAGCACCCACCTCCAGCTCCCACCTCCAGCTCCTACCTCCAGCTCCTACCTCCTGTCTCCTACCTCCAGCTCCTACCTCCTGTCTCCTACCTCCAGCTCCTACCTCCTCTCTCCTACCACCAGCTCCTACCTCCTGTCTCCTACCTACAGTCTCCTACCTCCTGTCTCCTACCTCCTGTCTCCTACCTCCAGCTCCTACCTCCTGTCTCCTACCTCCAGCTCCTACCTCCTGTCTCCTACCTCCAGCTCCTACCTCCTGTCTCCTACCTCCAGCTCCTACCTCCTGTCTCCTACCTCCAGTCTCCTACCTCCTGTCTCCTACCTCCTGTCTCCTACCTCCAGCTCCTACCTCCTGTCTCCTACCTCCTGTCTCCTACCTCCAGCTCCTACCTTCTTTCTCCTACCTCCAGCTCCTACCTCCTGTCTCCTACCTCCAGCACCCACCTCCAGCTCCCACCTCCAGCTCCTACCTCAAATCAAATCAAATCAAATCAAATTTTATTTGTCACATACACATGGTTAGCAGATGTTAATGCGAGTGTAGCGAAATGCTTGTGCTTCTAGTTCCGACAATGCAGTAATAACGAACAAGTGATCTAACTAACAATTCCAAAAAAACTACTGTCTTATACACAGTGTAAGGGGATAAAGAATATGTACATAAGGATATATGAATGAGTGATGGTACAGAGCAGCATAGGCAAGATACAGTAGATGATATCGAGTACAGTATATACATATGAGATAAGTATGTAAACCAAGTGGCATAGTTAAAGTGGCTAGTGATACATGTATTACATAAGGATGCAGTCGATGATATAGAGTACTGTATCAACGTATGCATATGAGATGAACAATGTAGGGTAAGTAACATTATATAAGGTAGCATTGTTTAAAGTGGCTAGTGATATATTTACATCATTTCCCATCAATTCCCATGATTAAAGTGGCTGGAGTAGAGTCAGTGTCATTGACAGTGTGTTGGCAGTAGCCACTCAATGTTAGTGGTGGCTGTTTAACAGTCTGATGGCCTTGAGATAGAAGCTGTTTTTCAGTCTCTCGGTCCCAGCTTTGATGCACCTGTACTGACCTCGCCTTCTGGATGACAGCGGGGTGAACAGGCAGTGGCTCGGGTGGTTGATGTCCTTGATGATCTTTATGGCCTTCCTGTAGCATCGGGTGGTGTAGGTGTCCTGGAGGGCAGGTAGTTTGCCCCCGGTGATGCGTTGTGCAGACCTCACTACCCTCTGGAGAGCCTTACGGTTGAGGGCGGTGCAGTTGCCATACCAGGCGGTGATACAGCCCGCCAGGATGCTCTCGATTGTGCATCTGTAGAAGTTTGTGAGTGCTTTTGGTGACAAGCCGAATTTCTTCAGCCTCCTGAGGTTGAAGAGGCGCTGCTGCGCCTTCCTCACGATGCTGTCTGTTTGAGTGGACCAATTCAGTTTGTCTGTGATGTGTATGCCGAGGAACTTAAAACTTGCTACCCTCTCCACTACTGTTCCATCGATGTGGATGGGGGGTGTTCCCTCTGCTGTTTCCTGAAGTCCACAATCATCTCCTTAGTTTTGTTGACGTTGAGTGTGAGGTTATTTTCCTGACACCACACTCCGAGGGCCCTCACCTCCTCCCTGTAGGCCGTCTCGTCGTTGTTGGTAATCAAGCCTACCACTGTTGTGTCGTCCGCAAACTTGATGATTGAGTTGGAGGCGTGCATGGCCACGCAGTCGTGGGTGAACAGGGAGTACAGGAGAGGGCTCAGAACGCACCCTTGTGGGGCCCCAGTGTTGAGGATCAGCGGGGAGGAGATGTTGTTGCCTACCCTCACCACCTGGGGGCGGCCCGTCAGGAAGTCCAGTACCCAGTTGCACAGGGCGGGGTCGAGACCCAGGGTCTCAAGCTTGATGACGAGCTTGGAGGGTACTATGGTGTTGAATGCCGAGCTGTAGTCGATGAACAGCATTCTCACATAGGTATTCCTCTTGTCCAGATGGGTTAGGGCAGCTCCTACCTCCAGCTCCTACCTCCTGTCTCCTACCTCCAGCTCCTACCTCCAGCTGGTGGTGGGTGCCTACCTCCTGTCTCCTACCTCCAACTCCTACCTCCAGCTCCTACCTCCTGTCTCCTACCTCCTGTCTCCTACCTCCTGTCTCCCACCTCCAGCTCCTACCTCCAGCTCCTACCTCCTGTCTCCTACCTCCTGTCTCCTACCTCCAGCTCCTACCTCCAGCTCCTACCTCCAGCTCCTACCTCCTGTCTCCTATCTCCTGTCTCCTACCTCCAGCTCCCACCTCCTGTCTCCTACCTCCTGTCTCCTACTTCCAGCTCCTACCTCCAGCTCCTACCTCCTGTCTCCTACCTCCTGTCTCCTACCTCCAGCTCCTACCTCCTGTCTCCTACCTCCTGTCTCCTGTATCCTACCTCCAGCTCCTACCTCCCCATCCCCACTACTGCCTTTGTCCCCGTCCCCACTGCTCTGTTTGTCTCAGCCACTAGAAACCTGGCTTCATCTCTGGGGATATCTCATCACATGCAGCCAGGGTTTGAGGCTGGAGGCTGGAGCAGCTCTCCCATCCCAACAGGCAGTGAGACTGGGTCTGACATGAACAGAGACAGAGAGAGGTAGAGGCAGGATCTGAGGATCCCTGGCACCAGCCAGCGGTATCATGTGTCAGTTAAAAGGCCTGGCCATCTGGAGACTGTGTTGATACAGTTTTTGGTATTTTATTAGGAACCCCATTAGCTGTTGCGAAAGCAGCAGCTACTCTTCCTGTGGTCCATACAGAACATGAAACATGACATAATTTAGAACATTAATAGACAAGAACAGCTCAAGGACAGAACTACATAAAAATGTATAATAATAATAATAATTTAAAAAACTACATACATTTAAAAATGGCACACATAGCGGCACACACATTTGGGATTTTCAACACATGAATGTTTCTCACAAAGAGAAGAAACGGTGCAGTCAGTCTCTCCTCAACTCTTAGCCAAGAGAGACTGGGCATACATAGTATTTATATTAGCACTCTGATTACAAAGACAAGCAAGACATGCCGCTCTGTTCTGGGCCAGCTGCAGCTTAACTAGGTCTTTCATTGCAGCACTTAACCACATGACTGGACAATAATCAAGGTAAGACTAGAGCCCGCAGGACTTGCTTTGTCGGGTGTGCTGTCAAAAAAGCAGAGCATCTCTTTTTTACAGACAGATCTCTCCCCGTCTTTACAACCATAAAATCTACAGTTTTGACCATGACAGTTCACAATCTAAGGTAACACCAAGTAATTTAGTCTTCGCAACTTGTTCAACAGCCACACCATTCATTACCAGATTCAGCTAAGGTCTACCTTAGGGAATGATTTGTCCCAAATACGATGCTCTTAGTTTTAGAGATGTTCAGGACCAGTTTATTACTGACCATCTTGAACGAGGGTAACTCAAGTGTACTGTTTGTTAGAGGCGCGTGACCAGAAAGCTACAGTTTGTTTTCCTCCTGTAATGAACACAGATCATCCCGTCTTCAATTTATCAATTATTTACATTAAAAAATACCTAAAGATGTATTACAAAAGTAGTTTGAAATGTTTTGGCAAAGTTTACAGGTACATTTTGAGATATTTTCTAGTGACGTTGCGCAAGTTGGAACCAGTGTTTTTCTGGATCAAACGCGCCAAATAAATTGACATTTTTTATATATATCGACGGAATTAATCGAACAAAAGGACAATTGTGATGTTTATGGGACATATTGGAGTGCCAACAAAAGAAGCTCGTCAAAGGTAAGGCATGTTTTATATTTTTATTTCTGTGTTTTGTGTCGCACCTGCAGGGTTGAAATATGCTTTCTCTCTTTGTTTACGGAGGTGCTATCCTCAGATAAGCCTTTTTGAAATCTGACATGTTGGCTGGATTCACACAAGTGTAGCTTTAATTTGGTATCTTACATGTGTGATTTCATGAAAGTTAGATTTTTATAGTAATTTAATTGAATTTGGCGCTCTGCATTTTCACTGGCTTTTGGCCAGGTGGGACGCTACCGTCTACCTATGTTAGAGAGGTTAAAATGTTGTGGTCATACAGTCAATCAACGAAACAGCGGGCAAATCATTGGTGCACAATGATGTCATTACTTGTTGTCTTCAAATCGGTTTCTTTCAGTCAGTACGTCCCGCGAAATGGCCCATCCTTTTGGTTGTGTTACAAACAAAACAGTTGATTGCAATGAAATCAAACATGACTGGAACAGTCACGTCCTGTGTGTGTATTTACCTCGAGTGTGTCGTCGAAAATGTAATGAGACTGAATTCACGACACAAGCGGTTCACAAAATGTTTCGTGTTAGGCTTTAAAAATGGATTTTATCAAACAATAGACCATTCATTATGTAACAATGAGCATTGGGATTGCAAACAGAGGAAGATCGTCAAAGGTAAACTATTTATTTTATTGCAGTTTGTGATTTTGTTACGCCTGTGCTGGTTGAAATAGTTGTTTTTTATGGGGCTCTATGCTCAGATAATCGCATCGTATTCTTTCGCAGTAAATCCTTTTTAAAATCTGACAACGCAGTTGGATTATCAAGATTCTAGGTTTTCGACCCATGTGAGACACTTGTATTTTCATGAAAGTTTAATATGATTATTTATGTAGTGATCACCGTATGTTGTCTAATTTCATCCCGCTACCGGGTTCACCGAGAGGTTAAAGAAAACCTTCTGAGAAAGATGGCTATGAATCCACAATATGGCAGAGGTTGAAAAGCCATAAAACATTAGTTTTTTTCAACAACAGGTTAAGGTCAATAATATCAAAGCACTGAAATCTAATAGTACCGCTCCCACAATCATTATATTATAAACTTATTTCAACCAATCATCAGGCATTTGTGTCAGTGCAGTACATGTTGAGTGCCCTTCTCTATAAGCATGCTGAAAGTCTGTTGTTAATTTGTTTACAGCGAAATGGCATTGTATTTGTTCATACACAATTGCTACAACACTTTGCTAAGAGCTGGCAGCAAGCTGATCGGTCTGCTATTAGAAGCCGTAAAGGCTGCTTTGCAACTCTTGGGTATCGGAATGACTTTGGCTTCCCTCCAGGCCAGAGACAAACACCTTCCTCTAGATTAAAGATATGACAGATAGCAGTGGCTATAGAGTCAGCTATAGTTTTTATTTAAAAAAAAAACATTTTAACAAGGCAAGTCAGTTAAGAACAAATTCTTATTTACAACGACAGCCTACCCCGGCCAAACCTGGACGACGCTGGGCCAAACCTGGACGACGCTGGGCCAAACCTGGACGACGCTGGGCCGGTTGTGCGCTGCCCTATGGGACTCACGGCACAATTGTCCAGGCTTCATGTGAAGAATCTGCAATTCCTTCCACAACAATGTTGTTCTGCTTTGATTGTCCCTCGAGATAATCTGATTTCTCTGTCATCGTTAACATGGATTCACATACAGAACTAATGTCCTCTCTCAATGACTTACAGATCGCTGTCATCTTGTCGTTCTCCTGTTTAAATTCATCCTTCTGAGCCTGGGATAACTCCATACAGTTCTTCTGGTCCTTGACCTCTCTGGTCATCAAATAAAAAATCTAATGAAATGTGTTTGTCAAGTGCGCCGAATACAACAGCTGTTGGTTGACCTTACCATGAAATGCTTACTTACAAGCCCTTAACCAACAGGTAGACCTTACCATGAAATGCTTACTTACAAGCCCTTAACCAACAGGTAGACCTTACCATGAAATGCTTACTTACAAGCCCTTAACCAACAGGTAGACCTTACCATGAAATGCTTACTTACAAGCCCTTAACCAACAGGTAGACCTTACCATGAAATGCTTACTTACAAGCCCTTAACCAACAGGTAGACCTTACCATGAAATGCTTACTTACAAGCCCTTAACCAACAGGTAGACCTTACCATGAAATGCTTACTTACAAGCCCTTAACCAACAGGTAGACCTTACCATGAAATGCTTACTTACAAGCCCTTAACCAACAGGTAGACCTTACCATAAAATGCTTACAGTTCAAGAAAGAGTTAATTAAGAAAGTATTTTAATGTAAAAAAACTTGGTGTTCTGGTACCGCTTGGTGTTCTGGTACCGCTTGGTGTTCTGGTACCGTTTGCCGTGTGGTACCAGACAGAATAGTCTATGACTTGGTGTTCTGGTACCGCTTGCCGTGTGGTAGCAGAGAGAACAGTCTATGACTTGGTGTTCTGGTACCGCTTGCCGTGTGGTAGCAGAGAGTACAGTCTATGACCTGGGTGACTGGAGTCTTTGACTATTTTTTGGGGCCTTTCTCTGACACCGGCTAGTATATAGGTCCTGGATGGCAGTAAGCTTGGCCCCAGTGATGTACTGGGCAGTTCGCACTACCCTCTGTAACGCCTTGCGATCAGCTTTTCAGTCTCCTGAGGGGGAAAAGGTGTTGTCGTGCCCTCTTCATGACTGTCTTGGTGTGTTTGAGCCATGATAGTTTGGTGAAGTGGACCCCAAAGAACATGAAACTCTCGACCCCCTCCACTACAGCCCCGTCAATGTGAATGGGGGCCTGTTCGGCCCGCCGTTTCCTGTAATCCACGATCATCTCCTTTGTCTTGCTCACGTTGAGAGAGAGGTTGTTGTCCTGGCACCACACTGCCAGGTCTCTGACCTCGTCAATATGGGCTGTATCATAATTGTTGGTGATCAGGCCTCACTGTTGTGTCATCAGCAAACTTAATGATGGTTTTGGGCACTATGGTGTTGAACGCTGAGCTGTTGTCAATGAACAGCATTCTCACATAGGTGTTCCTTTTGTCCAGGTGGGAAAGGGCAGTGTGGAGTGCGATCAAGATTGCTTCATGTGTGAATCTGTTGGAGCAGTATGTGGATTGGAGATTGCTTCATGTGTGAATCTGTTGGAGCAGTATGTGGATTGGAGTGGGTCTAGGGTTTCCATGATGATGGTTGACTCCACCAGTACTTGGACAAAACACTTGAAGCTATTTTCTTATTGTTTTAACAACTGCTTGACTAATTATTTCTGTTCATTTAAAAGATCCTTCACTTGTGATAGAGAGACACCACTTTCCTCAACAATACTCCCACTGGCTTTGGTCTTTGTCATGGTAGCAACGTAGGCTACACTGTTACTCCTCACCGTTGTCATGGTAGCAACGTAGGCTACGCTGTTACTCCTCACCGTTGTCATAGTAGCAACGTAGGCTACGCTGTTACTCCTCACCGTTGTCATGGTAGCAACGTAGGCTACGCTGTTACTCCTCGCCGTTGTCATGGTAGCAACATAGGCTACGCTGTTACTCCTCACCGTTGTCATGGTAGCAACGTAGGCTAGGCTGTTACCAGTGGAGGAGCTAGAGGTTTATACATGGGCTGACAGGGGGTGGCCAAGGCTAGTTCAGGGGGTCCATAGACCATGACAGAACATTACTGTGTAACCCTAACCTGGCATCTAAGGAGCATGAATGAATCCTATGATTGCTGATTAGAGGTAGAAGTGATAATTCACTGAACCCGGAGTTCTTCAATGTAGCAGATAGTGAGGTCCATAAGGGTTACTTCACTAGAATTCAATGTGTCAGATAGTGAGGTCCATAAGGGTTACTTCACTAGAATTCAATGTGAGGTCCATAAGGGTTACTTCACTAGAATTCAATGTGTCAGATAGTGAGGTCCATAAGGGTTACTTCACTAGAATTCAATGTGAGGTCCATACGGGTTACTTCACTAGAATTCAATGTGCCAGATAGTGAGGTCCATAAGGGTTACTATACTAGAACTCAATGTGAGGTCCATAAGGGTTACTTCACTAGAATTCAATGTGCCAGATAGTGAGGTCCATAAGGGTTACTTCACTAGAATTCAATGTGCCAGATAGTGAGGTCCATAAGGGTTACTACACTAGAATTCAATGTTAGTTCCATAAGGGTTACTACACTAGAATTCAATGTTAGTTCCATACGGGTTACTTCACTAGAATTCAATGTGGCAGATAGTGAGGTCCATAAGGGTTACTTCACTAGAATTCAATGTGAGGTCCATAAGGGTTACTTCACTAATTGGTTTGTAAGGGCACCTACTAGATCCACAGGCCTTCCTGTAATGTGTCTGTAAGGGCACCTACTAGATCCACAGCCCTTCCTGTAATGTGTCTGTAAGGGCACCTACTAGATCCATATCCCTTCCTGTAATGTGTCTGTAAGGGCACCTACTAGATCCACAGCCCTTCCTGTAATGTGTCTGTAAGGGCACCTACTAGATCCACAGCCCTTCCTGTAATGTGTCTGTAAGGGCACCTACTAGATCACACAGACAGCATCGTGAGGAAGGCGCAGCAGCGCCTCTTCAACCTCAGGAGGCTGAAGAAATTCGGCTTGTCACCAAAAGCACTCACAAACTTCTACAGATGCACAATCGAGAGCATCCTGGCGGGCTGTATCACCGCCTGGTATGGCAACTGCACCGCCCTCAACCGTAAGGCTCTCCAGAGGGTAGTGAGGTCTGCACAACGCATCACCGGGGGCAAACTACCTGCCCTCCAGGACACCTACACCACCCGATGCTACAGGAAGGCCATAAAGATCATCAAGGACATCAACCACCCGAGCCACTGCCTGTTCACCCCGCTGTCATCCAGAAGGCGAGGTCAGTACAGGTGCATCAAAGCTGGGACCGAGAGACTGAAAAACAGCTTCTATCTCAAGGCCATCAGACTGTTAAACAGCCACCACTAACATTGAGTGGCTACTGCCAACACACTGTCAATGACACTGACTCTACTCCAGCCACTTGAATCATGGGAATTGATGGGAAATGATGTAAATATATCACTAGCCACTTTAAACAATGCTACCTTATATAATGTTACTTACCCTACATTGTTCATCTCATATGCATACGTTGATACTGTACTCTATATCATCGACTGCATCCTTATGTAATACATGTATCACTAGCCACTTTAACTATGCCACTTGGTTTACATACTTATCTCATATGTATATACTGTACTCGATATCATCTACTGTATCTTGCCTATGCTGCTCTGTACCATCACTCATTCGTATATCCTTATGTACATATTCTTTATCCCCTTACACTGTGTATAAGACAGTAGTTTTTTTGGAATTGTTAGTTAGATTACTTGCTCGTTATTACTGCATTGTCGGAACTAGAAGCACAAGCATTTCGCTACACTCGCATTAACATCTGCTAACCATGTGTATGTGACAAATAAAATTTGATTTGATTTGATTTGACTTGATTTGATTTAGATCCACAGCCCTTCCTGTAATGTGTCTGTAATGGCACCTACTAAATCCACAGGCCTTCATGTAATGTGTCTGTAAGGGCACCTACTAGATCCACAGCCCTTCCTGTAATGTGTCTGTAATGGCACCTACTAGATCCACAGCCCTTCCTGTAATGTGTCTGTAATGGCACCTACTAGATCCACAGGCCTTCCTGTAATGTGTCTAAGGGCACCTACTAGATCCACAGCCCTTCCTGTAATGTGTCTGTAAGGACACCTACTAGATCCACATCCCTTCCTGTAATGTGTCTGTAAGGGCACCTACTAGATCCACAGCCCTTCCTGTAAATGTGTCTGTAAGGGCACCTACTAGATCAACAGCCCTTCCTGTAATGTGTCTGTAATGGCACCTACTAGATCCACAGCCCTTCCTGTAATGTGTCTGTAAGGGCACCTACGAGAACCACAGTCCTTGCTTGGTCAAGAGAGTTTGATTGGAGCATGTCAGAAAGACATTTTGCATCACCAAGAACTTTACAAAAGGTAACCAAAAGCCTGATGAAAAGTAAATCTGAGAACGAAGGCCCCTTGCCACCACTGATCTATCACCACTATTTTCAAGTGTGATATCCTGTAACACTCTCAGAACTGCAGGAAGCCTGCCCCTCAGATTACGGCATGCCATGTATCTGCAGGCCCACCTTACATCCGTAAGTCTCTGTAGTTCTCTGGGCTGCTGCTGTGGATACAGCTCTTTCCGAACAGCAAGACACTTGAGATGAGTCAGATACAACGTTAGAAAATTTCTGCAGGAGAGTAAAAAAGTAAACTGTCTCATTTTACAGCATTGACAAGACCCAAATTCAAACAATGTGATTACAGTGCCCTCAGCTCACAGCGGTTAATTTATTCATCTCTCCAGAAATAAGTCTCTCACTGTTGCCGCCTGTTATAGACCCCCCTCAGGTCCCAGCTGTGCCCTGGACATCATATGTGAATTGATTCCCCCCCATCTATCTTCAGAGTTCGTTCTGTTAGGTGACTTGGGATATGCTTAACACCCCGGCAGTCCTACAATCTAAGCTTGATGCCCTCAATCTCACACAAATCATCAAGGAACCCATCAGGTACAACCCTAAATCTGTAAACATGGGCGCGCTCATAGATATTATCCTGACCAACTTGCCCTCCAAATACACCTCTAATGTTTTCAATCAGGATCTCAGTGACCACTGCCTCAATGCCTGCATCCACTATGGGTCCGCAGTCAAACGACCACCCCTCATCACTGTCAAACGTTCCCTAAAACACTTTTGTGAGCAGGCCTTTCTAATCGACCTGGACCGGGTATCCCGTCAGTAGAGGATGCCTGGTTGTTCTTTAAAAGTGATTTCCTCACCATCTTAAATAAGCATGCCCCTTTCAAAAAATGTATAACTAAGAATAGATATAGTCCTTGGTTCACTCCAGACCTGACTGCCCTTGACCAGCACAAAAACATCCTGTGGTGTACTGCGTTAGCATCGAATAGCCCCCGTGATATGCAACTTTTCAGGAAAGTCAGGAACCAATACACGCAGTCAGTCAGGAAAGCAAAGGCTAGCTTTTTCAAGCAGAAATTTGTATCCTGTAGCTCTAACTCCAAAAACTTCTGGGACACTGTAAAGTCCATGGAGAACAAGAGCACCTCCTCCCAGCTGTCCACGGCACTGAGGCTAGGAAACACTGTCACCACCGATAAATCCATGATAATCGAGAATTTCAAGAAGCATTTCTCTACGACTGGCCATGCTTTCCTCCTGGCTACCCCAAACCCGGGCAACAGCTCCGCACCCCCCGCAGCTACTTGCCCAAGCCTCCCCAGCTTCTCCTTCACCCAAACCCAGATAGCAGATATCTGAAAGAGCTGCAAAACCTGGACCCGTACAAATCAGCTGTGCTAAACAATCTGGACCCTCTCTTTCTAATATTATCCACCGCCATTGTTGCAACCCCTATTACCGGTTTGTTCAGCCTCTCTTTCGTATCATCCAACATCCCTAAAGATTGGAAAGCTGCCACCCCCTCTTCAAAGGGGGTTACATTCTAGACCTGAACAGTTTTAGACCTATATCCATCCTGCCCTGCCTTTCTAAAGATTTCAAATGTCAATAACCGTATTCTTATCGACAGACTCATCAGCCTTGGTCTCTCAAATGACTGCCTCGCCTGATTCACCAACTACTTCTCAGACAAAGTTCAGTGTGTCAAATCGGAGGGCCTGTTGTCCGGAACTCTGGCAGTTTCTATGGGGGTACCACAGGGTTTAATTCTCGGGCCGACTCTTTTCTCTGTAAATATCAACGATTTCGCTCTTGCTGCGGGTGATTCCCTGTTCCACCTCTACGCAGATGACACCATTCTGTATACATCTGGCCCTTCTTCGAACACGGTGTTAACTAACCTCCAGACGAGCTTCAATGCCATACAACACCCCTTCCGTGGCCTCCAACTGCTCTTAAACGCTAGTAAAACCAAATCCATGCTTTTCAACCGTTCGCTGCCTCCGCCCGCCCTACTAGCATCACTTCTCTGGACGGTTCTGACTTAGAATATGTGGACAACTACAAATACCTTGGTGTCTGGCTAGACTGTAAACTCTCCTTCCAGACTCATATAAAACATCTCTCATTCAAAATTAAATCTAGCATTGGCTTCCTATTTCGCAACAAAGCCTCCTTCACTCACTCCGTCAAACATACCCTCGTAAAACTGACTATCCTACCAATCCTCGACTTCGGCGATGTCATTTACAAAATAGCTTCCAATGCTCTACTCAGCAAACTGGATGCAGTCTATCACAGTGCCATCCGTTTTGTCACCAAATCCCCTTATACCACCCACCACAGCGACCTGTATGCTCCCACTGGCTCCAGGTCATCTATAAGTCTATGCTAGGTAAAGCGCCGTCGTATCTCAGCTCACTGGTCACAATAACAACACCCACCCGTAGCACGCGCTCCAGCAGGTATATCTCACTGGTCATCCCCAAAGCCAACACCTACTTTGGCTGCCTTTCCTTCCAGTTCTCTGCTGTCAGTGACTGGAACGAATTGGAAAAATCGCTGAAAAAATCGCTGGAGACTTATATTTCCCTCACTAACTTTAAACATCAGCTATCTGAGCAGCTAACCGATCGCTGCAGCTGTACATAGCCCATCTGTAAATAGCCCACCTGTAAATATCTACCTACCTCATCTACATATTTTTTTATTTACTTTTCTGCTCTTTTGCACACCAGTATCACTACTTGCACATCATCATCTGCTCATCTATCACTCCAGTGTTAATCTTCTAAATTGTAATTACTTCCCTCCTATGGCCTATTTATTGCCTTACCTCCTCACGCCATTTGCACACACTGTATATAGATGTTCTTTTTTCTCTATTGTGTTATTGACTGTACGCATGTTTACTCCATGTGTAACTCTGTGTTGTTGTCTGTGTCGTAACGCTTTGCGTTATCTTGGCCAGGTCGCAGTTGTAAATGAGAACTTGTTCTCAACTCGTTTACCTGGTTAAATAAAGGTGAAATGAAATAAACAAATAAAAAGTAAATGCACCTTTTTAATCCGTGCAGACACACCAGAATGCTTTCCACTCATGACAGATGCACCGTCACAGCCTTGCCACACAAGATCATTTATGTATTCCAGACCATGTTTTTCAAAGCAATCAATTATCATTTTTGTGAGACCTGCTGCATCTAAGCTTTCAGCTGACTGAAAGTGTAAAATGCTGTCGTGGATGGCCTCGTTGTAATAGTACCTCACAACTAAAGACATTTGTTCTTTTTCTCTTTAAATCTTTGGTTTCATCTGAAAATACACTAAAAACTTCACTGTCTTTTACTTCTCTTATTAGTTCGCTCTGTACCATCTCAGCTAAGCCCTAAAGAACCTCCTTCTGGGTTTGGTGGCTTGTCTACTTAGCATTGCCACATGCATTCATCCTTTTCTCTACGAGACTCTCGATGACCTCTCTGCTCTATATTTTGAGTAGCAGTTAATAGGAGCACCTCTGCAATTGTTTTAATGTAAATTACAGTTTTCCTCCACTTTCTTCATTTATGACATCTAACATTGATGAGTTGCTGTCAATAGCCCTTTTATGCTGATTCCAAGCACACATACATTGATGATGCTCTGCCTTCAAATGGAGCTTAAACCCAGAACCTTTAAACAGCCTTTTCCCAGTTAAAAAAACCTGACTGAGATGTGAAGGCAGATACAGGTGATGGGCAAAGGAAAATCCAGGTGAAAAATAAGTCGAATCTTGACTTACAGAATGTTCAAGCCATGAATTGTCTTTATTCCAGGAGCTGATGAAAGCCCTTTTCCTAGTACCATGCTGAGTTCTGGGAAATGTTTTCAAACACGGCTGTACAGGACCCTCTTCTCTGGATCTTGTAATGTCTGAAATACACGTTGAATAATGTGTCATAGCTCCATGGAAATGAATAGTTATGGAATCCACAAGATTAGATACTAACAGCTGCTAACTAAAATGTCTAGATTAAAGTATAGGCCTGGCCTACCATTGGGTCCTTTTGGAAAAGCACATCTGTTTCTTGATACAGTTGGGAGGGGCTCGATGACATCTCCTAGCAGCTCTGGCTCACTGTATTGCTCAGAGCCAGAGGTCTCTGTATCATCTCTACATTAGAATAACACAAGAACCATTAGTGTATATTCACAAAAAAAATGCCACAGCCATCAAAACAAGAACACACATGAATCAACAACCAACATGCTACGCTAAGCAGCTACTGTATCAGTGGCAGCTAGGCTAGCTGCTACGCTAAGCAGCTACTGTATCAGTGGCAGCTAGGCTAGCTGCTACGCTAAGAAGCTACTGTATCAGTGGCAGCTAGGCTAACTGCTACGCTAATCAGCTACTGTATCAGTGGCAGCTAGGCTAGCTGCTACGCTAAGCAGCTACTGTATCAGTGGCAGCTAGGCTGACTGCTACGCTAAGCAGCTACTGTATCAGTGGCAGCTAGGCTAACTGCTACGCTAAGCAGCTACTGTATCAGTGGCAGCTAGGCTAACTGCTACGCTAAGCAGCTCATCAGACATTTGGCCGTTTCGTGAACGGGGTTGTACTTTATAAACTGAGAGGTGAGTGTATACGAAATGTACAGGATCGAGCATTTCATTTAAGCTGCAATTATGGCGTAATGGCAACCACCAAGGGATGTCAAAATATCTACCGACCTAACTAGCTATCTGTCTAGGGATGGTTAAACAGCTGTGGGGTGTGGAATGATAATTACGGATTCATTGGCCATTCATGCCATTAGTGATCTGAAATGGGTTAGGGATCCAGATAGATAATACTCTGTCCATTTTGTCACCTGTTCAGACAGAACATCCTAGGGAAATCTACCTACCTAACCAGCTACCTGTATGTCTGGGGTGGTAATACAGCTCAGGGGGGTAGATAGATAATTAGGTCCATCGCTGGCCATTAATGTCATTAATACTTTGAGTAGATAGACGAGGGGAAAATTACACAGATTTCCATGAACATGTTAATGTTGTGATGAGAGACAGCAATCTATTAAATTAGGACAGAGAGCCGTGCATCGCCTGAGACCTCTAACGCAGGATGCCACCAGTGATCAGATTACTGTGTTACTAACTAAGTCAGGGTCACACAGTGATCAGCCTTCTGTGTTACTAACTAAGTCAGGGTCACACAGTGATCAGCCATCTGTGTTACTAACTAAGTCAGGGTCACACAGTGATCAGCCTTCTGTGTTGCTAACTAAATCAGGGTCACACAGTGATCAGCCTTCTGTGTAACTAACTAAATCAGGGTCACACAGTGATCAGCTTTCTTTCTGTGTTACTAACTAAATCAGGGTCACACAAAATCAAATCAAATCAAATCAAATCAAATTTTATTTGTCACATACACATGGTTAGCAGATGTTAATGCGAGTGTAGCGAAATGCTTGTGCTTCTAGTTCCGACAATGCAGTAATAACGAGCAAGTAATCTAACTAACAATTCCAAAAAAAAACTACTGTCTTATACACAGTGTAAGGGGATAAAGAATATGTACATAAGGATATATGAATGAGTGATGGTACAGAGCAGCATAGGCAAGATACAGTAGATGATATCGAGTACAGTATATACATATGAGATAAGTATGTAAACCAAGTGGCATAGTTAAAGTGGCTAGTGATACATGTATTACATAAGGATGCAGTCGATGATATAGAGTACAGTATCAACGTATGCATATGAGATGAACAATGTAGGGTAAGTAACATTATATAAGGTAGCATTGTTTAAAGTGGCTAGTGATATATTTACATAATTTCCCATCAATTCCCATGATTAAAGTGGCTGGAGTAGAGTCAGTGTCATTGACAGTGTGTTGGCAGTAGCCACTCAATGTTAGTGGTGGCTGTTTAACAGTCTGATGGCCTTGAGATAGAAGCTGTTTTTCAGTCTCTCGGTCCCAGCTTTGATGCACCTGTACTGACCTCGCCTTCTGGATGACAGCGGGGTGAACAGGCAGTGGCTCGGGTGGTTGATGTCCTTGATGATCTTTATGGCCTTCCTGTAGCATCGGGTGGTGTAGGTGTCCTGGAGGGCAGGTAGTTTGCCCCCGGTGATGCGTTGTGCAGACCTCACTACCCTCTGGAGAGCCTTACGGTTGAGGGCGGTGCAGTTGCCATACCAGGCGGTGATACAGCCCGCCAGGATGCTCTCGATTGTGCATCTGTAGAAGTTTGTGAGTGCTTTTGGTGACAAGCCGAATTTCTTCAGCCTCCTGAGGTTGAAGAGGCGCTGCTGCGCCTTCCTCACGATGCTGTCTGTGTGAGTGGACCAATTCAGTTTGTCTGTGATGTGTATGCCGAGGAACTTAAAACTTGCTACCCTCTCCACTACTGTTCCATCGATGTGGATGGGGGTGTTCCCTCTGCTGTTTCCTGAAGTCCACAATCATCTCCTTAGTTTTGTTGACGTTGAGTGTGAGGTTATTTTCCTGACACCACACTCCGAGGGCCCTCACCTCCTCCCTGTAGGCCGTCTCGTCGTTGTTGGTAATCAAGCCTACCACTGTTGTGTCGTCCGCAAACTTGATGATTGAGTTGGAGGCGTGCATGGCCACGCAGTCGTGGGTGAACAGGGAGTACAGGAGGGGGCTCAGAACGCACCCTTGTGGGGCCCCAGTGTTGAGGATCAGCGGGGAGGAGATGTTGTTGCCTACCCTCACCACCTGGGGGCGGCCCGTCAGGAAGTCCAGTACCCAGTTGCACAGGGCGGGGTCGAGACCCAGGGTCTCGAGCTTGATGACGAGCTTGGAGGGTACTATGGTGTTGAATGCCGAGCTGTAGTCGATGAACAGCATTCTCACATAGGTATTCCTCTTGTCCAGATGGGTTAGGGCAGTGTGCAGTGTGGTTGAGATTGCATCGTCTGTGGACCTATTTGGGCGGTAAGCAAATTGGAGTGGGTCAAGGGTGTCAGGTAGGGTGGAGGTGATATGGTCCTTGACTAGTCTCTCAAAGCACTTCATGATGACGGATGTGAGTGCTACGGGCGGTAGTCGTTTAGCTCAGTTACCTTAGCTTTCTTGGGAACAGGAACAATGGTGGCCCTCTTGAAGCATGTGGGAACAGCAGACTGGTATAGGGATTGGTTGAATATGTCCGTAAACACACCGGCCAGCTGGTCTGCGCATGCTCTGAGGGCGCGGCTGGGGATGCCGTCTGGGCCTGCAGCCTTGCGAGGGTTAACACGTTTAAATGTCTTACTCACTTCGGCTGCAGTGAAGGAGAGACCGCATGATTCCGTTGCAGGCCGTGTCAGTGGCACTGTATTGTCCTCAAAGCGGGCAAAAAGTTATTTAGTCTGCCTGGGAGCAAGACATCCTGGTCCGTGACTGGGCTGGGTTTCTTCCTGTAGTCCGTGATTGACTGTAGACCCTGCCACATGCCTCTTGTGTCTGAGCCGTTGAATTGAGATTCTACTTTGTCTCTGTACTGGCGCTTAGCTTGTTTGATAGCCTTGCGGAGGGAATAGCTGCACTGTTTGTATTCAGTCATGTTACCAGACACCTTGCCCTGATTAAAAGCAGTGGTTCGTGCCTTCAGTTTCACACGAATGCTGCCATCAATCCACGGTTTCTGGTTAGGGAATGTTTTAATCGTTGCTATGGGAACGACATCTTCAACGCACGTTCTAATGAACTCGCACACCGAATCAGCGTATTCGTCAATGTTGTTGTCTGACGCAATACGAAACATCTCCCAGTCCACGTGATGGAAGCAGTCTTGGAGTGTGGAATCAGCTTGGTCGGACCAGCGTTGGACAGACCTCAGCGTGGGAGCTTCTTGTTTTAGTTTCTGTCTGTAGGCAGGGATCAACAAAATGGAGTCGTGGTCAGCTTTTCCGAAAGGGGGGCGGGGCAGGGCCTTATATGCGTCGCGGAAGTTAGAGTAACAATGATCCAGGGTCTTTCCACCCCTGGTTGCGCAATCAATATGCTGATAAAATTTAGGGAGTCTTGTTTTCAGATTAGCCTTGTTAAAATCCCCAGCTACAATGAATGCAGCCTCCGGATAAATCGTTTCCAGTTTGCAGAGAGTTAAATAAAGTTCGTTCAGAGCCATCGATGTGTCTGCTTGGGGGGATATATACAGCTGTGATTATAATCGAAGAGAATTCTCTTGGTAGATAATGCGGTCTACATTTGATTGTGAGGAATTCTAAATCAGGTGAACAGAAGGATTTGAGTTCCTGTATGTTTCCTTCATCACACCATGTCACGTTGGCCATAAGGCATACGCCCCCGCCCGTCTTCTTACCAGAGAGATGTTTGTTTCTGTCGGCGCGATGCGTGGAGAAACCCGCTGGCTGCACCGCTTCGGATTGCGTCTCTCCAGTGAGCCATGTTTCCGTGAAGCAGAGAACGTTACAGTCTCTGATGTCCCTCTGGAATGCTACCCTTGCTCGGATTTCATCAACCTTGTTGTCAAGAGACTGGACATTGGCAAGAAGAATGCTGGGGAGTGGTGCACGATGTGCCCGTCTCCGGAGTCTGACCAGAAGACCGCTTCGTTTCCCTCTTTTTCTGAGTCGTTTTTTTTTTTTTGGTCGCTGCATGTGATCCACTCGGTTACACTGGTTGTAAGGCAGAACTCAGGATCCGCATCGCGAAAAACATATTCTTGGTCGTACTGATGGTGAGTTGACGCTGATCTTATATTCAGTAGTTCTTGTCGGCTGTATGTAAAGAAACCTAAGATGACCTGGGGTACTAGTGTAAGAAATAACACGTAAAAAAACAAAAAACTGCATAGTTTCCTAGGAACGCGAAGCGAGGCGGCCATCTCTGTCGGCGCCGGAAGTACATAAGTGATCAGCCTTCTGTGTTACTAACTAAATCAGGGTCACACAGTGATCAGCTTTCTTTCTGTGTTACTAACTAAATCAGGGTCACACAGTGATCAGCCTTCTGTGTTACTAACTAAATCAGGGTCACACAGGGATCAGCCTTCTGTGTTACTAACTAAATCAGGGTCACACAGGGATCAGCCTTCTGTGTTACTAACTAAATCAGGGTCACACAGTGATCAGCCTTCTGTGTTACTAACTAAATCAGGGTCACACAGGGATCAGCCTTCTGTGTTACTAACTAAATCAGGGTCACAGAGTGTTTCTTGGAAGTCTTAAACACATCTACTTTGAAACAGAAGTATCCACCTCACACACATGGTTATGGGTTTAAAATAAAGAAGACATCTATTTCATGTCAGATATATAGAGTTGACATGTATTACATTTTGAGTTTGCATCCCAATATTACACTTATTACACTATTACAATATTACACTATTACATTTTTTAAAATAATGTTTATTATTGATTAAATTATAAAAAATTGTAATTATATTCCACACATGAGGCCACTAGAGGGCGATTTAGTCATTTGACCGCAGGAAAGGGCCATGTCAACAGTTAACGGCCAGGGTTAAAGGGAGTAATAGTTTTGTGATATCTGAGCCCCTGCCAGTAGGATCAGGAAACCCCAGGGGGATAGAAAAAGAGCCGAGGGGAGGGAGGGAACTGGCTGCCTCGTGTGTGTGTGTGTGTGTGTGTGTGTGTGTGTGTGTGTGTGTGTGTGTGTGTGTGTGTGTGTGCATGTATACAGTAGCCTGCTCTGTCCCGCTACTGTCAGTTAAAGTAACCCTGAAGGACTCTGACTGAGTAGGCTCTTTGAACCTCTTCTCCTCTGTCATAATAACCTGGCAGCCACTTAGTTCAGGATTACTAGACCCTTCCTCTGAAGCATCGCACACTGGATGCATCCCAAAAGGCACCCTATTCCCAGGCCTATATCGTGCACTACTTTTGACCAGGGCATATTCCCTGGCCTATATCGTACACTACTTTTGACCAGGGCCTATTCCCAGGCCTATACCGTGCACTACTTTTGACCAGGGCCAATTCCCTGGCCTATATCGTGCACTACTTTTGACCAGGCCCTATTCCCTGGCCTATATCGTGCACTATGGACGAAATAGGGTGCCAGTTGGGACTCTCCTTCGACACTACAGCTAATTAGAGGGTGACTCCGGCCAATCTGAGGGTGACTCCGGCCAATCTGAGGGTGACTCCGGCCAATCAGAGGGTGACTCCGGCCAATCAGAGGGTGACTCCGGCCAATCTGAGGGTGACTCCGGCCAATCTGAGGGTGACTCCGGCCAATCTGAGGGTGACTCCGGCCAATCTGAGGGTGACTCCGGCCAATCTGAGGTGCAGCAGGGTAGCCTAGTGGTTAGAGCGTTGGACTAGTAACTGAAGGGTTGCAAGTTTAAATAAAGGTTAAAAAAATAAAAATAAAATAATAATAATAATCTGAGGGTGACTCTCCGGCCAATCTGAGGGTGAACTGAAGTAAAATTAGCATGTATAAGACAGCAAGGCCACCTTGATCCAGAGGGAGTCAGATATGACCCTGGAACAACATCCCTTCTCCTGGTAGCAGGGTTCTTTAAAATACTATTTTATCCCCTCAGGTTTTGGACAATTATTTCATTAATGTGATGAGGTGACTGTCAGTACTGGGTAATGGTTCTGCTGTGATGAGTGACTGTCAGTACTGGGTAATGGTACTGCTGTGATGAGGTGACTGTCAGTACTGGGTAATGGTACAGCTGTGATGAGGTGACTGTCAGTACTGGGTAATGCTACTGCTGTGATGAGGTGACTGTCAGTACTGGGTAATGGTACAGCTGTAATGAGGTGACTGTCAGTACTGGGTAATGGTACAGCTGTGATGAGGTGACTGTCAGTACTGGGTAATGCTACTGCTGTGATGAGGTGACTGTCAGTACTGGGTAATGGTACTGCTGTGATGAGGTGACTGTCAGGACTGGGTAATGATTCTGCTGTGATGAGGTGACTGTCAGTACTAGGTAATGGTATTGCTGTGATGAGGTGAGGTGACTGTCAGTACTGGGTAATGGTACAGCTGTGATGAGGTGACTGTCAGTACTGGGTAATGCTACTGGTGTGATGAGGTGACTGTCAGTACTGGGTAATGGTACAGCTGTGATGAGGTGACTGTCAGTACTGGGTAATGATTCTGCTGTGATGAGGTGACTGTCAGTACTGGGTAATGATTCTGCTGTGATGAGGTGACTGTCAGGACTGGGTAATGATTCTGCTGTGATGAGTGACTGTCAGTACTGGGTAATGGTACTGCTGTGATGAGGTGACTGTCAGTACTGGGTAATGATTCTGCTGTGATGAGGTGACTGTCAGTACTGGGTAATGGTTCTGCTGTGATGAGGTGACTGTCAGGACTGGGTAATGATTCTGCTGTGATGAGTGACTGTCAGTACTGGGTAATGGTACTGCTGTGATGAGGTGACTGTCAGTACTGGGTAATGGTACAGCTGTGATGAGGTGACTGTCAGGACTGGGTAATGATTCTGCTGTGATGAGTGACTGTCAGTACTGGGTAATGGTACTGCTGTGATGAGGTGACTGTCAGTACTGGGTAATGATTCTGATGTGATGAGGTGACTGTCAGTACTGGGTAATGGTACAGCTGTGATGAGGTGACTGTCAGTACTGGGTAATGGTACAGCTGTGATGAGGTGACTGTCAGTACTGGGTAATGGTACAGCTGTGATGAGGTGACTGTCATGACTCTGTAATTGTGTTAGCATTGGGGAAAACATTAGTAGGTCTTTCAGCTAGGCTACCATGTTCCAAATAGAACCCTATTCCCTATATAGTGCACTACTTTATACCAGAGCCCTATAGAGCCCTATTCCCTATATAGTACACTACTTTAGACCAGAACCCTATAGAACCCTATTCCCTATATAGTGCACAACTTCAGACCAGAGTCCTATAGAACCCTATTCCCTGTATAGTGCACAACTTTAGACCAGATCTCTATGGAACCTTATCCCCTATAATGTGCATTACTTTACCAAAGCTCTGTGGGCCCTGTTCAAAGCAGTTCTGTTCAAAGCAGCCTCCTGTACCCCAGGAGTTCATTAATACCTCCTGTACCCCAGCAGTTCATTATAACCTCCTGTACCCCAGCAGTTCATTATAACCTCCTGTACCCCAGCAATTCATTATAACCTCCTGTAAGTTAGCAGTTCATTATAACCTCCTGTACCCCAGCAGTTCATTACAACCTCCTGTACCCCAGCAATTCATTATAACCTCCTGTACCCCAGCAATTCATTATAACCTCCTGTACCCCAGCAGTTCATTATAACCTCCTGTACCCCAGCAGTTCATTATAACCTCCTGTATCCCAGCAGTTCATTATAACCTCCTGTACCCCAGCAGTTCATTATAACCTCCTGTACCCCAGCAGTTCATTATTACCTCCTGTAACCCAGCAGTTCATTATAACCTCCTGTACCCCAGCAGTTCATTATAACCTCCTGTACGCCAGCAGCTCATTATAACCTCCTGTACCCCAGCAGTTCATTATAACCTCCTGTACCCCAGCAGTTCATTATAACCTCCTGTACCCCAGCAGTTCATTATAACCTCCTGTACCCCAGCAGTTCATTATAACCTCCTGTACCCCAGCAGTTCATTATAACCTCCTGTATCCCAGCAGTTCATTATAACCTCCTGTACCCCAGCAGTTCATTATAACCTCCTGTACACCAGCAGTTCATTATAACCTCCTGTACCCCAGGAGTTCATTATAACCTCCTGTACCCCAGCAGTTCATTATAACCTCCTGTATCCCAGCAGTTCATTACAACCTCCTGTACCCCAGCAGTTCATTATAACCTCCTGTACCCCAGCAGTTCATTATAACCTCCTGTAACCCAGGAGTTCATTATAACCTCCTGTAAGTTAGCAGTTCATTATAACCTGTACCCCAGCAGTTCATTATAACCTCCTGTACGCCAGCAGCTCATTATAACCTCCTGTACCCCAGCAGTTCATTATAACCTCCTGTACCCCATCAATTCATTATAACCTCCTGTAAGTTAGCAGTTCATTATAACCTCCTGTACCCCAGCAGTTCATTATAACCTCCTGTACCCCAGCAGTTCATTATAACCTCCTGTACCCCAGCAGTTCATTACAACCTCCTGTACCCCAGCAGTTCATTATAACCTCCTGTATCCCAGCAGTTATTATAACCTCCTGTATCCCAGCAGTTCATTATAACCTCCTGTACCCCAGCAGTTCATTATAACCTCCTGTAACCCAGCAGTTCATTATATCCTCCTGTACCCCAGCAGTTCATTATATCCTCCTGTATCCCAGCAGTTCATTTAAACCTCCTGTAACCCAGCAGTTCATTATAACCTCCTGTATCCCGGCAGTTCATTATAACCTCCTGTACCCCAGCAGCTCATTATAACCTCCTGTACCCCAGGAGTTCATTATAACCTCCTGTACCCCAGGAGTTCATTATAACCTCCTGTACCCCAGGAGTTCATTATAACCTCCTGTACCCCAGCAGTTCATTATAACCTCCTGTACCCCAGCAGTTCATTATAGACTCCTGTATCCCAGCAGTTCATTTATAACCTCCTGTACCCCAGGAGTTCGTTATAGACACCTGTACCCCAGCAGTTCATTATAGACTCCTGTATCCCAGCAGTTCATTATAACCTCCTGTACCCCAGCAGTTCATTATAGACTCCTGTATCCCAGCAGTTCATTATAACCTCCTGTATCCCAACAGTTCATTATAACCTCCTGTACCCCAGGAGTTCATTATAACCTCCTGTACCCCAGCAGTTCATTATAACCTCCTGTACCCCAGCAGTTCATTTTAACCTCCTGTACCCCAGCAGTTCATTATAGCCTCCTGTAAGTTAGCAGTCATTGTTGTCCTATCTCGTTGTCTATAGTTCCTGGTCCGTATCACTGAGGTAATCCATGCCACTGTATTAACTTATCCCTTTGAGAGGACACTCTGGGCTTTCCAATGACATCATGTGTTGGGGGGTGTGACCTTGACAACATTCTCTTCCTGTTTCTTAACCAAATGGCTACCGTCAAAATTAGCCCATTTTATAGAAGGTTGAAAATTAGTTTGTGTAATGATTGTGTCATTTATTATATTTTGTTTTGAGTTTGAAATTCAAATAGTTTCCAGTAAGTGAATATCTTAGAAATAGTAAATAGCAAAGTGAGTTGTGTAATCATTATTTCACATAAAATAAGAGCTTATGAAGAAATGTCCTCTGTAGTGGACACCCTGATGATGCAACTATGTAGTGGACACCCTGATGATGCAACTATGTAGTGGACACCCTGATGATGCAACTATGTAGTGGACACCCTGATGATGCAACTATGTAGTGGACACCCTGATGATGCAACTATGTAGTGGGACACCCTGATGATGCAACTATGTAGTGGACACCCTGATGATGCAACTATGTAGTGGACACCCTGATGATGCAACCATGTAGTGGACACCCTGATGATGCAACTATGTAGTGGACACCCTGATGATGCAACTATGTAGTGGACACCCTGATGATGCAACTATGTAGTGGACACCCTGATGATGCAACTATGTAGTGGACACCCTGATGATGCAACTATGTTTTTCACCATTGACTGTAATGATAATGTCTTAATCTACTGTACCCATTGACTGTAATGATAATGTCTTAATCTACTGTACCCATTGACTGTAATGATAATGTCTTAATCTACTGTACCCATTGACTGTAATGATAATGTCTTAATCTACTGTACCCATTGACTGTAATGATAATGTCTTAATCTACTGTACCCATTGACTGTAATGATAATGTTTTCACCTACTGTACCCGTTGACTGTAATGATAATGTCTTAATCTACTGTACCCATTGACTGTAATGATAATGTCTTAATCTACTGTACCCATTGACTGTAATGATAATGTCTTAATCTACTGTACCCATTGACTGTAATGATAATGTCTTAATCTACTGTACCCATTGACTGTAATGATAATGTTTTCACCTACTGTACCCGTTGACTGTAATGATAATGTCTTAATCTACTGTACCCATTGACTGTAATGATAATGTCTTAATCTACTGTACCCATTGACTGTAATGATAATGTCTTAATCTACTGTACCCATTGACTTTAATGTTAATTACGTCTTCATGATGACTACAGAGCATCATTTTGCACTCTCAATAACGACTAACAAAGCTATCTCCTCATTTACACACAGTGAGCAGACCACATGCTAAAGACTAACAAAGCTATCTCCTCATTTACATACTGGAGTCAGACAGAAGCTCTGACATATGATGAGTCCTGGGTGACGATTTATAACCCCATGAGAGGAGCTATTGTCTGCAGTCTGGAGAACAGTCCCTCCTCTGTCTGTCTGTGTGTGTGTGCGCGCGCATGTGTCTAGGAGGGACGGGAAGTGTAATTGCTTGTGCAGTTACACTGATGTGACAGCGCAAGGCTTTAGCTTTGCAATTGTGTGTGTCGTAATGTACCATCATTCATTATAAACGGCTGTAGCATCAACACAGTGCTAACACTGACTCCACCACACCTGTCTGTCACCTTGGAAACAGACCTCACATCTCCCTGGTATTGTCACGGTGCAGGGCTGACCACCCTCTCAGGGGAAACAGACCTCACATCTCCCTGGTGCAGGGCTGACCACCCTCTCAGGATGAAACAGACCTCACACCTCCCTGGTATTGTCACGGTGCAGGGCTGACCACCCTGTCAGGGGAAACAGACCTCACATCTCCCTGGTATTGTCACGGTGCAGGGCTGACCACCCTCTCAGGGGAAACAGACCTCACATCTCCCTGGTATTGTCACGGTACAGGGCTGACCACCCTGTCAGGGGAAACAAATATATGGGGCTTTATTAGCACGGTAAACATGTGTTAACATTGCCAAAGCAAGTGAGGTAGATAATATATAAAAAATGAACAATAAACATTACACATACAGAAGTTTCAAAACAATTGAAGACATTACAAATGTCAAATCTCTCTCTCTGTGATTCTTTGTCTCTCGCTCCCCTAGTCTGCCTCAGACCAAATTAGTTAGTTGAAACCTCTACGGGATCAGTGTCCCTTCCGCTGGACGGTTGAGCTAACGTAGGCTAATGGGATTAGCATGAGGTTGTAAGTAACAAGAACATTTCCCAGCATATAGACATATCTGATATGGGCAGAAAGACTAAATATTTTATTGTTTGAGGAGAGTGCTTAGTTATATACTTGAAAATGTATAAATAAACCAATTAGGGACATTTGGGCAGTCTTGATATAACATTTTCAACAGAAATACAATGGTTCATTGGATCAGTCTAAAAGTTTGCAGATACAAATGTAAATTGCACCTAACCTGGAAAAGTACATTATGGCCTTTCTCTTGCATTTCAAAGATAATGAGGGGGAAAAAACATTGTTTTTGTTTGTATTGTCTAATACCAATACCAGTATGATATACTCCTACATTCCTTTTACATTTCCACAAACGTAAAAGTGTTTCCTTTCTAATGGTACCAATAATATGCATATCCTTGCTTCAGGTCCTGAGCTACAGGCAGTTAGATTTGGGTATGTCATTGAAGGAGACAATTGAAAAAAAGGGTCTGATCCTTAAAAGGTTTTTAAATGGTCTAATTCAGTGGATGACCCTTTTTAAATTCCACATTACTGCTGTCTGAGCATCTGGAAGGCAAATATAGCATTTCAAGGTCAAGATACAGTTTGATCTGATTTAAATAATCTGTTCGTTTCTGGAGTACCCCCATTTGAAATGAGAAAGTACAAATGAAAGACCCAGCGGTAAGACAGCCAGTCCTACTGAATAAAATTATGGCATACCATTACAGCTAGCCTGAGGTCTTCATACAACAACATGGCATACCATTACAGCTAGCCTGAGGTCTTCATACAACAACATGGCATACCATTACAGCTAGCCTGAGGTCTTCATACAACAACATGGCACCTGAGGTCTACATACAACAACATGGCATACCACTACACCTAGCCTGAGGTCTTCATACAACAAGATGGCACCTGAGGTCTACATACAACAACATGGCATACTACTACACCTAGCCTGAGGTCTTCATACAACAAGATGGCATACCACTACACCTACCTGAGGTCTCCTCATCCTCCCCTCCTCATCCTCTTCCTCCCCACCTCTTTCCTCCTCCTCCCCTCCTTCTCCTTCCTCCAAATTCTCCTCCTTCCACCTCCTCCTCCTCCTTCCTCACCTCCTCCTCCTCCTACTCCTTCCTCCTCTTCCTCCACCTCCTCCTCTTTCCTCCTCTTCCTCCTTCCTCCTCTTCCTCCATTTCATCCTCCTCCTTCCTCCTCTTCCTTCCTTCCCTCCTCCTCCTCCTCCTCAGTGAGGCAGATTGATTACCTATAGCAGTAGCATCACAGTGAAGATCTGACCTTTCAGACATCCCTCTACAGACTCTGACATTAGCATTCCTGATCACACACCCACACACACACACACACACACACACACACACACACACACACACAGCTACAGCGTCCAGTATTCCCTAATTATTTTATCCTTTTTCCCAAAGTCATGGATCACAGTGCTTGGTCTGTTTGCTTTGTGCTGGTTAAAATACTATTTGGGGGTTTTAAAACAGCTACTAGTGCTGTGTGGTTCTAGTAGCATTCATTAATTTGATTAACTTCAAGAGAAAGAAGATCGAGAGAGAGATAGCAAGTAAGACACATGACAGGGAGCGATAGCGAGTAAAACACGTGACAGAGAGAGATAGCGAGTAAGACACGTGACAGAGAGCGATAGCGAGTAAGACACGTGACAGAGAGAGATAGCGAGTAAGACACGTGACAGAGAGAGATCGCGAGTAAGACACGTGACAGAGAGAGATAGCGAGTAAGACACGTGACAGAGAGAGATAGCGAGTAAGACACGTGACAGAGAGATAGCGAGTAAGACACGTGACAGAGAGAGGGAGGGATAGCGAGTAAGACGTGAGAGAGAGAGAGAGATAGCGTGTAAGACATGTGACAGAGAGAGATAGCGAGTAAGACATGTGACAAAGAGAGAGAAGGAGAGAGAGAGAGAGTGAGTAAGACAAGTGACAGAGAGAGAGAGAGAGAGAGAAGAAAATGGAGTGAGAAAGATGGGGGGGAAACAAAAGAGAAGAGTGATCATTCCCAGGATGGTCCAATAGAAGGTTTAGTGTGTATGTGACGGACAGACAGACGGATGGACGGACAGTCAAAGTCGCTCTTCTGATTTGTATTGGAGGCTTATGAAGGGACTGAGAAGGAGAGCTGGAGCGGGAATAACAGCTAGCTACCCCCTTCTAATATGTGGAAAAACAGTGACTAGCTACCCCTTCTTGACTAATAATATGTGACTATGTGCTAGCTACCCCCTTCCCTTCTAATATGTGACTAGCTACTGCATGTGACTAGCTACCCCCTTCTAATATGTGACTAGCTACCCCCTTCTAATATGTGACTAGCTACCCCCTTCTAATATGTGACTAGCTACCTTCTAATATGTGACTAGCTAGCCCCTTCTAATACTGCATGTGACTAGCTACTAGCCCCCTTCTAATATGTGACTAGCTACCCCCTTCTAATATGTGACTAGCTACCCCCTTCTAATATGTGACTAGCTACCCCCTTCTAATATGTGAATAGCTACCCCCTTCTAATATGTGACTAGCTACCTCCTTCTAATATGTGACTAGCTACCCCCTTCTAATATGTGACTAGCTACCCCCTTCTAATATGTGACTAGCTACCCCCTTCTAATATGTGACTAGCTACCCCCTTCTAATATGTGACTAGCTACCCCCTTCTAATATGTGACTAGCTACCCCCTTCTAATATGTGACTAGCTACCACCTAATAAGGAATTAGCTACCCCCTTCTAACATGTAGCTAGGTAGCCTAGTGGTTAGAGCATTGTGCCAGTAACTGAAATGTTGCTGGATCGTCCTGCTCCTGAGCAGGGCCGTTAACCCACTGTTCCCAGGGATCCGAAGACGTGGATGTCGATTATGGCAGCCCCCGTGCACCTGATTCAGAAGGGTTGGGTTAAATGCGATTTCAGCTAATGCATTCAGTTGTGCGACTGAAGTTATTCCACTTATAACATGTAGCTAGCTACCTCTTTCTAACATCTAGCAAACTACCCCCTCATAACATGTTGCTAGCTACCTCTTTCTAACATCTAGCAAACTACTCCCTTATAACATGTAGCTAGCTCCCACCTTTCAACATGCATCTAGCTAACCCATTCTAATATGTAGCTGCCTACCCCCTTCTAACATGTAGCTACCTACCTACCCCCTTCTAACATGTAGCTTCTCACCCCCTCCTAACATGTTGAAGCAAGGTATTCCTTCTAACATGTGGTTAGCTACACCCTTCAAACATGTTTTTATTTGATTTATTTTTTTAAATTTTACCTTTATTTAACAAGGCAAGTCAGTTAAGAACACATTCTTATTTTCAATGACGGCCTGGGAACAGTGGGTTAACTGCCTGGTCAGGGGTAGAACAGCAGATTTGTACCTTGTCAGCTCGGGGGTTTGAACTCGCAACCTACCGGTTACGCTCTAACCACTAGGCTACCCTCCGCCCCATGTACCTGGTTGTCACTTCTAACATGTAGCTAGAAACCCCTGTATCTAGCTACCCCTTCACAGCATGTTGTTAGCTACCACCCCACACAGCATGTTGCTAGCTACCCCCTTCTAACATGTAGCTAGCTACCCCTTTTTAACATGTTGCTGGTTGAAGTTAGCTACCCTCTTCTAAATTGTAGGTAGTTGGCCTCCTTCTAACATGTAGCTGCCCACCCCCTTCTAACATGTAGCTACCCACCCCCTTCTAACATGTAGCTACCCACCCCCTTCTAACATGTAGCTACCCACCCTCTTCTAACATGTAGCTACCCACCCCCTTCTAACATGTAGCTACCTACCCCTTCTAACATGTAGCTAATTACCCCCTTCTAACATGTAGCTACCCACCCCTTCTAACATGTAGCTAATTACCCCCTTCTAACATGTAGCTACCTACCCCCTTCTAACAAGTAGCTAATTACCCCCTTCTAACATGTAGCTAACACCCCTTCTAAAATGTAGCTCCCACCCCCTTCTAACATGTAGCTAATTACCCCTTCTAACAGTAGCTACCTACCCCCTTCTAACATGTAGCTAATTCACCCCTTTCTAACATGTAGCTACCTACCCCCTTCTAACATGTACCTACCTGCCCCTTCTAACATGTAGCTACCTACCCCCTTCTAACATGTAGCTACCTACCCCCTTCTAACATGTAGCTACCCACCCCCTTCTAACATGTAGCTAATTACCCCCTTCTAACATGTAGCTACCACCCCCTTCTAACATGTAGCTAATTAACCCCTTCTAACATGTAGCTACCTACCCCTTCTAACATGTAGCTCCCTACCCCCTTCTGACATGTAGCTAATTACCCCTTCTAACATGTAGCTACCTACCCCCTTCTAACAAGTAGCTACCTTCCCCTTCTAACATGTAGCTACCTACCCCCTTCTAACATGTAGCTCCTTACCCCTTCTAACAAGTAGCTACCCACCCACTTCTAACATGTAGCTACCCACCCCCTTCTAACATGTAGCTACCCACCCCCTTCTAACAAGTAGCTACCTACCCCCTTCTAACATGTAGCTACCCACCCCCTTCTAACATGTAGCTAATTACCCCCTTCTAACAAGTAGCTACCTACCCCTTCTAACATGTAGCTAATTACCCCCTTCTAACAAGTAGCTACCTACCCCCTTCTAACATGTAGCTATTTTACCCCCTTCTAACATGTAGCTATTTTAGCTCCCTACCCCCTTCTAACATGTAGCTACCTACCCCCTTCTAACATGTAGCTACCCACCCCCTTCTAACATGTAGCTACCACCCCCTTCTAACATGTAGCTAATTACCCCCTTCTAACAAGTAGCTACCTACCCCCTTCTAACATGTAGCTACAGACCCCCTTCTAACATGTAGCTACCCACCCCCTTCTAACATGTAGCTACTCACCCCCTTCTAACAAGTAGCTACCTACCCCCTTCTAACATGTAGCTACAGACCCCTTCTAACATGTAGCTAATTACTCCCTTCTAACAAGTAGCTACCTACCCCCTTCTAACATGTAGCTACCCACCCCCTTCTAACATGTAGCTAATTACCCCCTTCTAACAGTAGCTACTCACCCCTTCTAACAAGTAGCTACCTACCCCCTTCTGACAAGTAGCTACCTACCCCTTCTAACATGTAGCTACCCACCCCTTCTAACATGTAGCTACCTACCCCTTCTAACATGTAGCTACCTACCCCCTTCTAACATGTAGCTACCCACCCCTTCTAACAAGTAGCTACCTACCCCCTTCTAACAAGTAGCTACCTACCCCCTTCTAACATGTAGCTACTCACCCCCTTCTAACATGTAGCTATTTACCCCCTTTTAACAAGTAGCTACCTACCCCATTCTAACATGTAGCTACCTACCCACTTCGAACGTGTAGCTCCCTACCCCCTTCTAACAAGTAGCTAGCTGCCCCTTTTTAACATGTAGCAAATTACTGTTTTTAACATGTAGGTAGCTGCTCCCTTCTAACATGTAACTAGCTACCCCTTTCTAACACTTTGATTGTTGTAGCTAGCGTCCCCCTTTCTAACACTTTGATTGTTGTAGCTAGCGCCCCCCTTTCTAACATTTAACTAGCTACCCCTTCTAACATGTAGCCAACTACCCTTCTAACATGTAGCTAGCTAACCCATTCTAACATGCAGCTAGCTACCCCTTTCTAACATGTAGCTTGTTGTAGCTGGCTACCCCCTTTCTAACATATAGCTAGCTACGTCGTTTCTAACATGTAGTTTGTTGTAGCTAGCTACCCCTTTCTAACATGTAGCTTGTTGTAGCTAACTTCCCCCTTCTAACATGTAGCTTGTTGTAGCTAGCTACCCCTTTCTAACAACATGCTACCCCTTTCTAACATGTAGCTTGTTGTAGCTAGCTTTCCCATTTCTAATATGTAGTTTGTTGTAACTACCTACCCCATTTCTAACATGTAGCTTGCATGTAGCTAGCTAATCCTTTCTAACATGTAGTTTGTTGGAGCTAGCTAACCCATTTCTAACATGTAGTTTGTTGGAGCTAGATACCCCCTTTCTAACATGTAGGTAGCTACCAATTTCTAACACGTAGCTTTTTGTAGCTAACTTCCCCATTCTAACATGTAGCTAGCTAACCCATTATAACATGTAGCTAGCTAACCCATTCTAACATGTAGCTAGCTAACCCATTCTAACATGTAGCTAGCTAACCCATTATAACATGTAGCTAGCTAACCCATTCTAACATGTAGCTAGCTGCCTCCTTCTAACATGTAGCTAACCCATTCTTGCATGTTGCTAGCTAATCCATTCTAACATGTAGCTAGCTGCCTCCTTCTAACATGTAGCTAGCTAACCCATTCTAACATGTAGCTAGCTAATCCATTCTAACATGTAGCTAGCTGCCTCCTTCTAACATGTAGCTAGCTAACCCATTCTAACACGTAGCTAGCTAACCCATTCTAACATGTAGCTAGCTGCCTCCTTCTAACATGTAGCTAACCCATTCTAACATGTAGCTAGCTAACCCATTCTAACATGAAGCTAACCCCTTCTAACATGTAGCTAGCTAACCCATTCTAACATGAAGCTAGCTGCCTCCTTCTAACATGTAGCTAACCCATTCTTGCATGTTGCTAGCTAATCCATTCTAACATGTAGCTAGCTGCCTCCTTCTAACATGTAGCTAGCTAACCCATTCTAACATGTAGCTAGTGTTCTAAATGATATTTCTTATACAGGTGACCAAACATTGTTAATACAGGGCTACAACTCAAAGTAAAAGTATGGGGTCCCCTACAGGATAGCTCCGCATTACACTAATTGCCAAAACCAGCGCACACACACATAATCTCCTTTGTAGCTGAACATTGTGTGCCCGAAGAGGATTCTACGATGACGGACAGACAACTGAGCCAATGGCGGAAGACTACAGACTACACCCCAGCTGAACCAATCCAAAGATCCGATCTTCCAGAATCAACCTACTTTCTGTTCTATAATAAGTGGTGTATTGATTTGTAACGGCTCTTTGCCTGCAGTTCCGTACGAATCCAACAGGAGCCGTAATTACGCTGTTCTAGATATCTTCACTCTGAATAAACTGTCGCTTGTCATACAATTTACCACCTTGTCTGAATCGATCCTGACCGACTCGCGCGTCTACATATCTAATTTCTAACACTAGCTAACCCATTCTAACATGTAGCTAGCTGCCTCCTTCTAACATGTAGCTAGCTAACCCATTCTAACATGTAGCTAGCTGCCTCCTTCTAACGTGTAGCTAGCTAACCCATTCTAACATGTAGCTAGCTAACCCATTTTAACAAGTAGCTAGCTAGAACTCTCTTTCTCTACTCTCTCATCCTGTAAACGTAAGCCTTTATTGATTACACACGAATCAAACAGTGGTAAATTGTGTGTAAAAAAAAAAGTTTGTGTGCATGTGTGTGAATCTGATCTCCTCTCTCCTCAGAGATAGGTCTGACTAAGTGCTGCTGAAAAGGTCAAGTGAGATCAAGTGATGTCACAGGATCAGGAAGTGATGCCAAGTCAATAACCTAATCGATAATGGATGCCCTGGTGGGTATTGATATCAAACACAGAATGGCATGTCACTGGAATGCAAACTGATATACTCTGTTTAGTGGTGAAATAAGTATGGGATCAAATCAGATGTTATTTGTCACATGCGCCGAATACAACAGGTATTCACCTTACAGTGAAATGCTGAATACAACAGGTGTAGTAGGCCTTACAGTGAAATGCTGAATAGAACAGGTGTAGTAGACCTTACAGTGAAATGCTGAATACAACAGGTGTAGTAGGCCTTACAGTGAAATGCTGAATACAACAGCTGCAGTAGACCTCACAGTGAAATGCTGAATAGAACAGGTGTAGTAGACCTTACAGTGAAATGCTGAATACAACAGGTGTAGTAGACCTCACAGTGAAATGCTGAATACAACAGGTGTAGTAGACCTTACAGTGAAATGCTGAATACAACAGGTGTAGTAGACCTCACAGTGAAATGCTGAATACAACAGGTGTAGTAGACCTTACAGTGAAATGCTGAATACAACAGGTGTAGTAGACCTTACAGTGAAATGCTGAATACAACAGGTGTAGTAGACCTTACAGTGAAATACTGAATACAACAGGTGTAGTAGACCTCACAGTGAAATGCTGAATACAACAGGTGTAGTAGACCTTACAGTGAAATGCTGAATACAACAGGTGTAGTAGACCTCACAGTGAAATGCTGAATACAACAGGTGTAGACCTCATAGTGAAATGCTTACTTACTTACAAGCCTTTAACAAACAATGCAGTTTTAAGAAAAATACCTAAAAAAATAACAAATAATTAAACAGCAGCAGTAAAATAACTATAGCGGTGCTATATACAGGGTGTTACGGTAGAGAGTCAATGTGGAGGCTATATACAGGGTGTTACGGTAGAGAGTCAATGTGGAGGCTATATACAGGGTGTTACGGTAGAGAGTCAATGTGGAGGCTATATACAGGGTGTTACGGTAGAGAGTCAATGTGGAGGCTATATACAGGGTGTTACGGTAGAGAGTCAATGTGGAGGCTATATACAGGGTGTTACGGTACAGAGTCAATGTGGAGGCTATATACAGGGGTACCGGCACAGAGTCAATGTGGAGGCTATATACAGGGGTACCGGTACAGAGTCAATGTGGAGGCTATATACAGGGGTACCGGTACAGAGTCAATGTGGAGGCTATATACAGGGGTACCGGTACAGAGTCAATGTGGAGGCTATATACAGGGTGTTACCGGTACAGAGTCAATGTGGAGGCTATATACAGGGTGTTACGGTACAGAGTCAATGTGGAGGCTATATACAGGGTGTTACGGTAGAGAGTCAATGTGGAGGCTATATACAGGGGTTACCGGTACAGAGTCAATGTGGAGGCTATATACAGGGTGTTACGGTACAGAGTCAATGTGGAGGCTATATACAGGGGGTACCGGCACAGAGTCAATGTGGAGGCTATATACAGGGGTTCGGCGGTACAGAGTCAATGTGGAGGCTATATACAGGGGGTACCGGTACAGAGTCAATGTGGAGGCTATATACAGGGGTACCGGTACAGAGTCAATGTGGAGGCTATATACAGGGGGTACCGGTACAGAGTCAATGTGGAGACTATATACAGGGGTACCGGTACAGAGTCAATGTGGAGGCTATATACAGGGGGTACCAGTACAGAGTCAATGTGGAGGCTATATACAGGGGGTACGGTACAGAGTCAATGTGGAGGCTATATACAGGGGTACCGGTACAGAGTCAATGTGGAGGCTATATACAGGGGTACCGGTACAGAGTCAATGTGGAGGCTATATACAGGGGTACCGGTACAGAGTCAATGTGGAGGCTATATACAGGGGAACCGGTACAGAGTCAATGTGGAGGCTATATACAGGGGGACTGGTACAGAGTCAATGTGGAGGCTATATACAGGGGGACTGGTACAGAGTCAATGTGGAGGCTATATACAGGGGGGACTGGTACAGAGTCAATGTGGAGGCTATATACAGGGGGTACCGGAACAGAGTCAATGTGGAGGCTATATACAGAGGGTACCGGAACAGAGTCAATGTGGAGGCTATATACAGGGTGTACCGGTACAGAGTCATTGTGGAGGCTATATACAGGGTGTTACGGTACAGAGTCAATGTGGAGGTTATATACAGGGGTACCGGTACAGAGTCAATGTGGAGGCTATATACAGGGGGTACCAGTACAGCGTCAATGTGGAGGCTATATACAGGGGTACCAGTACAGAGTCAATGTGGAGGCTATATACAGGGGTACCGGTACAGAGTCAATGTGGAGGCTATATACAGGGGGTACCAGTACAGAGTCAATGTGGAGGCTATATACAGGGGTACCAGTACAGAGTCAATGTGGAGGCTATATACAGGGGTACCGGTACAGAGTCAATGTGGAGGCTATATAGAGAGGGTACCGGAACAGAGTCAATGTGGAGGCTATATACAGGGGTACCGGTACAGAGTCAATGTGGAGGCTATATACAGGGTATTACGGTACAGAGTCATTGCGGAGGCTATATACAGGGGTACCGGTACTGAGTCAATGTGGAGGCTATATACAGGGGGTACCAGTACAGAGTCAATGTGGAGGCTATATACAGGGGGTACCGGTACAGAGTCAATGTGGAGGGTATTACGGTACAGAGTCATTGCGGAGGCTACATACAGTGTGGAGGGGGTACCGGTACAGAGTCAGTGTGGAGGCTATATACAGGGGGTACCGGTACAGAGTCAATGTGGAGGCTATATACAGGGGGACCGGTACAGAGTCAATGTGGAGGCTATATACAGGGGGTACCGGAACAGAGTCAATGTGGAGGCTATATACAGAGGGTACCGGAACAGAGTCAATGTGGAGGCTATATACAGGGTGTACCGGTACAGAGTCATTGTGGAGGCTATATACAGGGTGTTACGGTACAGAGTCAATGTGGAGGCTATATACAGGGGGTACAGGTACAGAGTCAATGTGTAGGGGCACTGGATAGTTAACTGTTCTTCAACAGATGATCATGATATAATTATTCTTACATTAGTAATAGAAAGGAAACACAGACTTTTTGTTTAAGTATTAAAATACTCCTTTAATAATACAATTGTAGACACAAGTTAGTAAAAGAGTAAAGTATAACAGTATATGATAGTTCTCTCCAAGTTCTGCAAAAATGTCTTAAACATTGTGTAGCTCATATACTGTAGCCTCTCCCAGTCCTCCTTGCATGAATTTCCCTGGCAACAACATTTTAGTAAATCTTAACGTCCCCCTGACAGCAGGAACCATCTTGTCCATGGTTCTTCTTTGACCGAAACATCTTCGACCCGAAACTTGACCTTTCATCACAAGTATAGAGTCATAACAATGTGAACGAGTCCAAGCAGCTTCTGAAACCAGGTGGCTGGTTTCATCAGGTCTGTGGCAGCCTTGTGTTCTCAGTAAACCAGACAACCACGGTGGGATCCAGACAGGAGGAGTCTGAATGTAGACGCCTTATGATAGTGCCTGAAGGGCACAACACTCAAAAACAGGTTTCAACAAACACACAGAGTTCTCCTAGAAGAGGAGACCTTATAGTTTATCATAACATACCTTTTTAAAAGGTTTAATAAATTATGAGGCCTTGGTTTAATCCTCCTCATTCCCCTCTTTGAGGCCACCAGGCCACAACAAAAGCAAAGCAACTCAAGCATAGCATTTATAAGAAACATCCATAAAAGGTGCGTTAGATTGAAAAACAATCCTCAGGAGATTGAGGGTGGAAATAAGGGCCTGGGAGATGAGGAACATGAAGGATAAGCATGCCTGGCATAGTCTTATGAGGAACACGTTTGCCAGCTGCACAGAATGCACAAATGCAGATCAGTAGAACAAGCACGGGAGCCAATGATGGAACTAAAATCGGAAAACGACTTAAATTCAAAATGTCCTAGTTAATCTTTCAACCACCCAAATGGGAGCCAGGAGTCATCTCCTGTAGGGGTGTAGGTAACAGCCAATTGAGTCAATTCCGTGAGAATCTCTGTCATATTATCAGAGGAGTCAGGGAGAAGCATAACACATTCAGTGGGGGAAATAGAATTTAGGGCCCTGCAATATCCCCCCCTCCTTATCCAGGATGCAGTCTAAAGCCGGGCTATACCTGGCTGTAACAGCTTTAAGACTCTGATCATCAGTAGAAAGAATGGCAAAACCAGCAATGGTCAAATTCATAAGGGCCTGCATGGAGTAGGTGACGTTGTTAATCCAATCACCTACGACAATTGATCCAAACAACTCACAACTCCTGTGACGTCTCCTGGCAGTGTGAGGGGAGACAATGGGGGCTGTGACGTCTCCTGGCAGTGTGAGGGGAGACAATGGGGACTGTGAGATGGGCTGTGACGTCTTCTGGCAGTGTGAGGGGAGACAATGGGGGGGATGGGCTGTGACGTCTCTGGTAGTGTGAGGGGAGACAATGGGGGCTTTGACGTCTCCTGGCAGTGTGAGGGGAGACAATGGGGGCTGTGACGTCTCCTGGCAGTGTGAGGGAGACAATGGGGCTGTGACGTCTTCTGGCAGTGTGAGGGGAGACAATGGGGGCTGTGAGGGGAGATGGGGGTTGTGGCGTCTTCTGGTAGTGTGAGGGGAGACAATGGGGGCTGTGACATCTTCTGGTAGTGTGAGGGGAGACAATGGGGGCTGTGACATCTTCTGGTAGTGTGAGGGGAGACAATGGGGGCTGTGACGTCACCTGGTAGTGTGAGGGGAGACAAAGGGGCTGTGACATCTTCTGGTAGTGTGAGGGGAGACAATGGGGGCTGTGACGTCTCCTGGCAGTGTGAGGGGAGACAATGGGGGCTGTGCCATCTTCTGGCAGTGTGAGGGAGACAATGGGGCTGTGACGTCTTCTGGTAGTGTGAGGGAGACAATGGGGGCTGTGGCGTCTCCTGGCAGTGTGAGGGGAGACAATGGGGGTTATGACATCTTCTGGTAGTGTGAGGGGAGACAATGGGGGCTGTGCCATCTCCTGGCAGTGTGAGGGGAGACAATGGGGGCTGTGACATCTCCTGGTAGTGTGAGGGGAGACAATGGGGGCTGTGACATCTTCTGGCAGTGTGAGGGGAGACAATGGGGGCTGTGACATCTCCTGGCAGTGTGAGGGGAGACAATGGGGGCTGTGACGTCACCTGACAGTGTGAGGGAAGACAATGGGGGCTGTGACGTCTCCTGGTAGTGTGAGGGGAGACAATGGGGGCTGTGGCGTCTCCTGGCAGTGTGAGGGGAGACAATGGGGGCTGTGGCGTCTCCTGGCAGTGTGAGGGGAGACAATGGGGGCTGTGACGTCTCCTGGTAGTGTGAGGGGAGACAATGGGGGCTGTGACGTCTCCTGGCAGTGTGAGGGGAGACAATGGGGGGGACTGGTAGTGTGAGGGAGACAATGGGGGCTGTGGCGTCTCCTGGCAGTGTGAGGGGAGACAATGGGGGGGACATCTTCTGGTAGTGTGAGGGGAGACAATGGGGGCTGTGACGTCTCCTGGCAGTGTGAGGGGAGACAATGGGGGCTGTGACATCTCCTGGCAGTGTGAGGGGAGACAATGGGGGCTGTGCCGTCTCCTGGCAGTGTGAGGGGAGACAATGGGGGCTGTGACGTCTCCTGACAGTGTGAGGGGAGACAATGGGGGCTGTGACGTCTCCTGGTAGTGTGAGGGGAGACAATGGGGGCTGTGACGTCTCCTGGCAGTGTGAGGGAGACAATGGGGGCTGTGACGTCTCCTGGTAGTGTGAGGGGAGACAATGGGGGCTGTGACGTCTCCTGGCAGTGTGAGGGGAGACAATGGGGACTGCTGTGACGTCTTCTGGCAGTGTGAGGGAGACAATGGGGCTGTGAGAGATGGGCTGTGACGTCTCCTGGTAGTGTGAGGGGAGACAATGGGGGCTGTGACGTCTCCTGGCAGTGTGAGGGGAGACAATGGGGGCTGTGACGTCTCCTGGCAGTGTGAGGGAGACAATGGGGCTGTGCGTCTTCTGGTAGTGTGAGGGGAGACAATGGGGGCTGTGACGTCTCCTGGCAGTGTGAGGGGAGACAATGGGGGCTATGACATCTCCTGGTAGTGTGAGGGGAGACAATGGGGGCTGTGACATCTTCTGGTAGTGTGAGGGGAGACAATGGGGGCTGTGACATCTTCTGGCAGTGTGAGGGGAGACAATGGGGGCTGTGACGTCACCTGGTAGTGTGAGGGGAGACTTTGAGAGGGGCTGTGACGTCTCCTGGTAGTGTGAGGGGAGACAATGGGGGCTGTGACGTCTCCTGGCAGTGTGAGGGGAGACAATGGGGGCTGTGACGTCTCCTGGTAGTGTGAGGGGAGACAATGGGGCTGTGGCGTCTCCTGGTAGTGTGAGGGAGACAATGGGGGCTGTGGCGTCTCCTGGCAGTGTGAGGGAGACAATGGGGGCTGTGACATCTTCTGGTAGTGTGAGGAGACAATGGGGGCTGTGACGTCTCCTGGCAGTGTGAGGGAGACAATGGGGACTGCGGCGTCTCCTGGTAGTGTGAGAGACAATGGGGGCTGTGACGTCTTCTGGCAGTGTGAGGGGAGACAATGGGGGCTGTGAGAGACGTCTCCTGGCAGTGTGAGGGGAGACAATGGGGGCTTTGACGTCTCCTGGCAGTGTGAGGGGAGACAATGAGAGGGGCTTTGACGTCTCCTGGCAGTGTGAGGGGAGACAATGGGGCTGTGATGTCTTCTGGTAGTGTGAGGGGAGACAATGGGGGCTGTGACGTCTCCTGGCGGTGTGAGGGGAGACAATGGGGGCTGTGACATCTTCTGGTAGTGTGAGGGGAGACAATGGGGGCTGTGACGACTCCTGGCAGTGTGAGGGAGACAATGGGGGCTGTGGCGTCTCCTGGTAGTGTGAGGGGAGACAATGGGGGATGTAACGTCTTCTGGTAGTGTGAGGGGAGACAATGGGGGCTGTGACGTCTCCTGGCAGTGTGAGGGGAGACAATGGGGATTGTGACGTCTCCTGGCAGTGTGAGGGGAGACAATGGGGGCTGTGACGTCTCCTGGTAGTGTGAGGGGAGACAATGGGGGCTGTGGCGTCTCCTGGCAGTGTGAGGGGAGACAATGGGGGCTGTGACGTCTCCTGGCAGTGTGAGGGGAGACAATGGGGGTTGTGACATCTTCTGGCAGTGTGAGGGGAGACAATGGGGGTTGTGACGTCTTCTGGTAGTGTGAGGGGAGACAATGGGGGCTGTGACATCTCCTGGTAGTGTGATGGGAGACAATGGGAGCTGTGACGTCTCCTGGTAGTGTGAGGGGAGACAATGGGGGCTGTGACGTCTTCTGGTAGTGTGAGGGGAGACAGTGGGGGCTGTGACGTCTCCTGGCAGTGTGAGGGGAGACAATGGGGACTGTGACGTCTCCTGGTAGTGTGAGGGGAGACAATGGGGGCTGTGGCGTCTCCTGGCAGTGTGAGGGGAGACAATGGGGGCTGTGACGTCTCCTGGCAGTGTGGGGAGACAATGGGGGTTGTGACATCTTCTGGCAGTGTGAGGGGAGACAATGGGGGCTGTGACGTCTCCTGGTAGTGTGAGGGAGACAATGGGGGCTGTGATGTCTCCTGGTAGTGTGAGGGGAGACAATGGGGGCTGTGCCATCTCCTGGCAGTGTGAGGGGAGACAATGGGGGCTGTGACGTCTCCTGGTAGTGTGAGGGGAGAGAATGGGGGCTGTGAGAGATGGGCTGTGAAGTCTTCTGGCAGTGTGAGGGGAGACAATGGGGGCTGTGACGTCTACTGGTAGTGTGAGGGGAGACAATGGGGGCTGTGACGTCTCCTGGCAGTGTGAGGGGAGACAATGGGGGCTGTGACGTCTCCTGGCAGTGTGAGGGGAGACAATGGGGGCTGTGACGTCTCCTGGTAGTGTGAGGGGAGACAATGGGGGCTGTGGCGTCTCCTGGCAGTGTGAGGGGAGACAATCGGGGCTGTGACATCTCCTGGTAGTGTGAGGGGAGACAATGGGGGCTGTGCCATCTCCTGGCAGTGTGAGGGGAGACAATGGGGGCTGTGCCGTCTCCTGGTAGTGTGAGGGGAGAGAATGGGGGCTGTGAGAGATGGGCTGTGAAGTCTTCTGGCAGTGTGAGGGGAGACAATGGAGGCTGTGATGGGCGTCTTCTGGTAGTGTGAGGGGAGACAATGGGGGCTGTGACGTCTCCTGGCAGTGTGAGGGAGACAATGGGGGCTGAGAGATGGGCGACGTCTTCTGGTAGTGTGAGGGAGACAATGGGGGCTGTGACGTCTCCTGGCAGTGTGAGGGGAGACAATGGGGGCTGCGGCGTCTCCTGGTAGTGTGAGGGGAGACAATGGAGGCTGTGACGTCTTCTGGTAGTGTGAGGGGAGACAATGGGGGCTGTGACGTTTCCTGGCAGTGTGAGGGGAGACAATGGGGGCTGTGGCGTCTCCTGGCAGTGTGAGGGGAGACAATGGGGCTGTGACGTCTCCTGGCAGTGTGAGGGGAGACAATGGGGGTTGTGACATCTTCTGGCAGTGTGAGGGGAGACAATGGGGGCTGTGACGTCTTCTGGCAGTGTGAGGGGAGACAGTGGGGGCTGTGACGTCTCCTGGCAGTGTGAGGGGAGACAATGGGGGCTGTGACGTCTCCTGGCAGTGTGAGGGGAAACAATGGGGGCTGTGACGTCTCCTGGCAGTTTGAGGGGAGACAATGGGGGCTGTGGCGTCTCCTGGCAGTGTGAGTGGAGACAATGGGGTCTGTGACGTCTCCTGGCAGTGTGAGGGGAGACAATGGGGGCTGTGAGGGGAGACAATGGGGGCTGTGACGTCTCATGGCAGTGTGAGGGGAGACAATGGGGGCTGTGACGTCATTTATCGATCGCACGACAAAACATTAAGTACACTTAGCATCAGGAAAATCAGAAAAGCAATCAAATGAATTGTTTACTTTTGATGATCTTCGGAAATTTTCACTGACGAGACTCCCAGTTACACAACAAACTTTCCTTTTGTTCCATAAAGATTATTTTTATATCCAAAATGACTCCATTTGTTTGTCGCGTTATGTTCATAAATCCACAGGAAAGAGCGGTCATGACAACGCAGACGAAAATTCCAAATAGTTTCCATAATGTCCACAGAAACATGTCAAAGTTTTTATAATCAAACCTCAGGTTGTTTTTAAAATATATAATCGATAATATATCAACCGCAAATGTCTTTCACGGTAGGAGATGGAAAAGCAATACCTATCCAAACTCTGTTGCCCGAGCAAAACTCATGTGACCACTTGCAGCGATGTTAACATTCTGGCTAATTTTTCAAAATAAAAGCCTGAAACTATGTCTGAAGACTTTTGACACCTTGAGGAAGCGATAGAAAAAGGAATCTGGTTCATATCCCTTTAAATCCAGCAAAGGGAGGCTATGGAACATGGAGTTTTCAAAATAGAAGCCACTTCCTGTTTTGATTTTCCTCAGGGTTTCGTCTGCAATATCAGTTATGTTATACACATAGACAATATTTTGACAATTTTGGAAACTTTAGGGTGTTTTCTATCCAATACTACTAATAATATGCATATATTAGCAACTGAGACTGAGGAGCTGGCCGTTTACAATGGCACCTTTTCATCCAAGCTACTCAATACTGCCCCTGCAGCCAATCAACAATGACCTATCCAGTGAGACCATACCAAACCCTGCATGTTTCCTACCAATCTCCCTATCAATAAAGGCAGAGCCGTCAACAAAGAGAGTAAGATTAGCGAGCTCAAGAGGTTCATCATAAAGGCCTTTGAATCTCGTTGAACTTGATCAGGAAATTGTCTCTACTCAGTAGGCTAACGGGAGTGGCCGGAGAGTTCAGAAAGGGATCCTTAATAGTATTACCTGTTGTATCTTCAGTCCAGTACAACGTTTGAGATATCCCAGCGACTCCCATCATCCTCACTCACTTAGATGTGAGCCCCAGGCCGAGGTGTTGGCCTGTAGATCCAATGCAGGAGGTGTGAGCCCCAGGCCGAGGTGTTGGCCTGTAGATCCAATGCAGGAGGTGTGAGCTCCAGGCCGAGGTGTTGGCCTGTAGATCCAATGCAGGAGGTGTGAGCCCCAGTATCTATTAAAAATGGTACCTCTTGATCGTTGACCTTCAGAGTAATGATTGGTTCTATGGTCTAATCCAGAAATATGTACTGTTGACACTGGAGAAGGGGGTCAGGGCATCCCTATTGTTGATTATTCTGCGGTGGGAACCATGCCTGGTTTGTCACAGGAGGCTGTTGGGGCCATCCATATTTTTTATCATTTGTTGGTTGAGAAAAGCCAGGTTGAGGCTGTCCTGCCTATCTCCCGCCTCGTCCTCCTTGGAAGTTCCCCCTGCCAGCATTCCCTCACAATTTCCCTCTTCCCCTCTGCTGCCAAGGTTGCTGCTGTGGTTGTTGTGGGCACATGTTTCTTATATGACCTGCCACACTGCAGTACCAGCACACCAGCGGTTGTCTCAGTGTGGGTAAGTATGGTTGTGGGTTCCCATATGGTTGAGGAGGGAACTGAGAAGCAGGTGCTTGGCTAAACTATGGAGCAGGTGGTGGAGGAGGCTGTTGCTGCAGAGCAGCTGGGGTTACAGCCACCATTAGATTGCTGGCCTTCCCTTTGTCCAGCTGGGCCAGCTGGGCCTTCTTGAGCTGTGTGTCAAGTGATGGGCTTTATCCACTGACTGCGTGTATTGGCGGTGTCTCTGGTGGTTTTATCCATTTCCTGATTGACTGCGTGTATTGGTGGTATCTCTGGTGGTTTTATCAATTTCCTGACTGACTGCGAGTATTGGTGGTGTCTCTGGTGGTCTTATCCATTTCCTGACTGACTGCGTGTATTGGTGGTGTCTCTGGTGGGCTTTATCCATTTCCTGACTGACTGCGTGTGTTGGTGGTGTCTTTGGTGGTGGGATTTATCCATTTCCTGACTGACTGCTTGTATTGGTGGTGTCTCTGGTGGTTTTATCAATTTCCCTCTGCATCTTCTTTTCATGAGCTTTCCATGAGGTCCTTTGCCGTGAAAACTCTAGGGTAGAGAGGTGTTGATTGTGTCTTGGCATCATTCCATATTTCCATAAGTTCTTGATACATTCTACCCGGTGCCGGTGGTGGAGAAGAATTATAGCCTGGAGCTACTAGTTTGTATGAGAGTAGTGGATCAATTCCTTTAAACCTCCGCAGGAGGGAGGGGGCGTTGGAGCATATGGTGGTGCGCTGCATTCTAGAGGAATCTTCTCTGTCTTGACAGAGACTTTCATCTTTGTCAATTCCTTTTTCAAACAGTAGCTTTCTGTTGAGTCCAGGTTTTTAACATCTACAGTCAGACAGTAGCTTTCTGTTGAGTCCAGGTTTTTAACATCTACAGTCAGACAGTAGCTTTCTGTTGAGTCCAGGTTTTTAACATCTACAGTCAGACAGTAGCTTTCTGTTGAGTCCAGGTTTTTAACATCTACAGTCAGACAGAGCTTTCTGTTGAGTCCAGGTTTTTAACATCTACAGTCAGACAGTAGCTTTCTGTTGAGTCCAGGTTTTTAACATCTACAGTCAGACAGTAGCTTTCTGTTGAGTCCAGGTTTTTAACATCTACAGTCAGACTGTTGAGTCCAGGTTTTTAACATCTTTCTGTTGAGTCCAGGTTTTTAACATCTACAGTCAGACAGTAGCAGGTTTTTTTCTCAGACAGTAGTTGAGTCCAGGTTTTTAACATCTACAGTCAGACAGTAGCTTTCTGTTGAGTCCAGGTTTTTAACATCTACAGTCAGACAGTAGCTTTCTGTTGAGTCCAGGTTTTTAACATCTACAGTCAGACAGTAGCTTTCTGTTGAGTCCAGGTTTTTAACATCTACAGTCAGACAGTAGCTTTCTGTTGAGTCCAGGTTTTTAACATCTACAGTCACAGCAAACAGGGTGGATTCTTCTTTTTCTTTTCTCTTTGTCTTCCTGTCTTTCTTTTCACAATGTCCTGCACATGTTGATATTTGGTTTTATTAAACGACCCGTCCGTAGGGACATATTCAGTGGCGTCCTTAAGTCCTATCATGCCTTTTCATGAAAACCCATGTTAAGTCATTTTCCATAGTGGGGTATTTCCCAATTAAAAACCACAGAGGGGTGGCGGGTTTCATTGTGACCTTGTCCCTCAGAACACTCTGAGCTCCCGTTGGCCACGTCTCAATTGTATTTTTATTTGTTTTACTTTTCATTAATTAGGCTCTACTAATGTGAATACAGATAAATATATGCAACAAAAAAACTAAACTATTTGTATAGTCTATCCCTTATTAACTCACATGAGTTGATTTAAAGCAGGGTGATACGTAAATGGTAACTAAATACCATGTAATGTACGGGTGGTGTAAAATAATCGTCCTCTATGGAGCAACGATTTATTTTTAAAATAACATGGGTCAGTACCACACGGGTAGGTCTATATACAGCAAGGGTGTATGCATTAAGGTTTATACCCCAAACAGGCAACTCTTAGAGCATCTGATCCGAATGTCAACTCAATCAATTCTAATACACATTATATTGTTTATAACTAACTCCTGATTTAACGTCCCACCATCCAGTCATACCACACAGAAGACATGATACATAGAACAATTACAAAATAAATAGAGCAATTATCAGAAACATTTTCAAACCCTTTATCACAACAATTAGCGTTTATACTTGGAATTTCGCCCTAAACGCATCTCCAAAACTCACAATAATAATAATAATAATAATAATAATAACAATCAGTGTTTATGTTTGTATTTTCGCCCTAAACCTATCACCAAGTCTCACAATATTATATTAAAAAAAATATATATATTTATTTAACCAGGTTGGCCAGTTGAGAACAAGTTCTCATTTACTACTGTGACCTGGCCAAGATAAAGGAAAGCAGTGTGACACAGACAACAACACAGAGATACACATGGAATAAACAAACGTACAGTCAATAACACAATAGAAAAATCTATACACAGTGCGTGCAAATGTAGTAAGATTAGGGAGGTAAGGCAATAAATAGGCCATAGTGGCGAAATAATTACAATTTACCATTAACACTGGAGTGATAGATGTGCAGATGATGATGTGCAAGTAGAGATACTGGGGTGCAAAAGAGCAAAGAAAAATAACAATATGGGGATGAGGTAGTTGGGTGGGATATTTACAGATGGGCTATTTACAGGTACAGTGATCTGTAAGCTGCTCTGACAGCTGATGCTTAAAGTTAGTGAGGGAGATATGAGTCTCCAGCTTCAGTGATTTGTGCAATTCGTTCCAGTCATTGGCAGCAGAGAACTGGAAGGAAAGGCGGCCAAAGGAAAGTGTTGGCTTTGGGAATGACCAGTGAAATATACCTGCTGGAGCACGTGCTATGGGTGGGTGCTGCTATGGTGACCAGTGAGCTGAGATAAGGCAGAGCTTTACCTAGCATAGACTTATAGATGACCTGGAGCCAGTGCGTCTGGTGACGAATATGCAGCGAGGGCCAGCCGACTAGAGCATACAGGTCGCAGTGGTGGTTGTTATAAAGGGCTTTGGTGACAAAAGGGATGGCACTGTGATTGACTACATCTAATTTGCAATTATAATTATTGTTTGAAGAATGCTTTGTTTGTATAATAATTATTTAACCAGGAATGTCTAACCTATTGATCTATTGATCCAACCTGCACGTGGATCAATGGTCAGTCCAGAGAAGTGGTCACTCGCTCCTGGCAAGATAGCCAAACTGTTGGTCAATTTCTTCAACAGATGATCAGGTCTGATTGTGGAGATGATTGTGGACTTCAGGAAACAGCAGAGGGAACACCCCCCTATCCACATCGATGGAACAGTAGTGGAGAGGGTAGCAAGTTTTAAGTTCCTCGGCATACACATCACAGACAAACTGAATTGGTCCACTCACACAGACAGCATCGTGAAGAAGGCGCAGCAGCGCCTCTTCAACCTCAGGAGGCTGAAGAAATTCGGCTTGTCACCAAAAGCACTCACAAACTTCTACAGATGCACAATCAAGAGCATCCTGGCGGGCTGTATCACCGCCTGGTATGGCAACTGCTCCGCCCTCAACCGTAAGGCTCTCCAGAGGGTAGTGAGGTCTGCACAACGCATCACCGGGGGCAAACTACCTGCCCTCCAGGACACCTACACCACCCGATGCTACAGGAAGGCCATAAAGATCATCAAGGAAATCAACCACCCGAGCCACTGCCTGTTCACCCCGCTATCATCCAGAAGGCGAGGTCAGTACAGGTGCATCAAAGCTGGGACCGAGAGACTGAAAAACAGCTTCTATCTCAAGGCCATCAGACTGTTAAACAGCCACCACTAACATTGAGTGGCTGCTGCCAACACACTGACACTGACTCAACTCCAGCCACTTTAATAATGGAAATTGATGGGAAATGATGTAAATATATCACTAGCCACTTTAAACAATGCTACCTTATATAATGTTTACATACCCTACATTATTCATCTCATATGCATACGTATATACTGTACTCTATATCATCGACTGCATCCTTATGTAATACATGTATCACTAGCCACTTTAACTATGCCACTTTGTTTACATACTCATCTCATATGTATATACTGTACTCGATATCAGCTACTGTATCTTGCCTATGCTGCTCTGTACCATCACTCATTCATATATCCTTATGTACATATTCTTTATCCCCTTACACTGTGTATAAGACAGTAGTTTTGGAATTGTTAGTTAGATTACTTGTTGGTTATTACTGCATTGTCGGAACTAGAAGCACAAGCATTTCGCTACACTCGCATTAACATCTGCTAACCATGTGTATATGACAAATAAAATTTGATTTGATTTGATAATTGTCAAACATACGTTGGTAATGGAAAACACAGACTCTTTATCTAAGTATTAAAACACTCCTTTAGTAATACAATTGTAGGCACAAGTTGGTACAGAGTACAGTATTTTATTTGTACTGGTACTGTGTCTCTAACCACTAGGCTACCCTGTTACTGTGTCTCTAACCACTAGGCTACCCTGTTACTGTGTCTCTAACCACTAGGCTACCCTGTTACTGTGTCTCTAACCACTAGGCTACCCTGTTACTGTGTCTCTAACCACTAGGCTACCCTGTTACTGTGTCTCTAACCACTAGGCTACCCTGTTACTGTGTCTCTAACCACTAGGCTACCCTGTTACTGTGTCTCTAACCACTAGGCTACCCTGGTACTGTGTCTCTAACCACTAGGCTACCCTGTTACTGTGTCTCTAACCACTAGGCTACCCTGTTACTGTGTCTCTAACCACTAGGCTACCCTGTTACTGTGTCTCTAACCACTAGGCTACCCTGTTACTGTGTCTCTAACCACTAGGCTACCCTGTTACTGTGTCTCTAACCACTAGGCTACCCTGTTACTGTGTCTCTAACCACTAGGCTACCCTGTTACTGTGTCTCTAACCACTAGGCTACCCTGGTACTGTGTCTCTAACCACTAGGCTACCCTGGTACTGTGTCTCTAACCACTAGGCTACCCTGGTACTGTGTCTCTAACCACTAGGCTACCCTGTTACTGTGTCTCTAACCACTAGGCTACCCTGGTACTGTGTCTCTAACCACTAGGCTACCCTGTTACTGTGTCTCTAACCACTAGGCTACCCTGGTACTGTGTCTCTAACCACTAGGCTACCCTGGTACTGTGTCTCTAACCACTAGGCTATCCTGGTACTGTGTCTCTAACCACTAGGCTACCCTGTTACTGTGTCTCTAACCACTAGGCTACCCTGGTACTGTGTCTCTAACCACTAGGCTACCCTGTTACTGTGTCTCTAACCACCAGGCTACCCTGTTACTGTGTCTCTAACCACTAGGCTACCCTGTTACTGTGTCTCTAACCACTAGGCTACCCTGGTACTGTGTCTCTAACCACTTAGGCTACCCTGTTACTGTGTCTCTAACCACTAGGCTACCCTGTTACTATGTCGCTAACCACTAGGCTACCCTGTTACTGTGTCTCTAACCACTAGGCTACCCTGTTACTGTGTCTCTAACCACTAGGCTACCCTGTTACTGTGTCTCTAACCACTAGGCTACCCTGGTACTGTGTCTCTAACCACTAGGCTACCCTGTTACTATGTCGCTAACCACTAGGCTACCCTGTTACTGTGTCTCTAACCACTAGGCTACCCTGTTACTGTGTCTCTAACTACTAGGCTACCCTGTTACTGTGTCTCTAACCACCAGGCTACCCTGTTACTATATCTCTAACCACTAGGCTACCCTGTTACTGTGTCTCTAACCACTAGGCTACCCTGCCAACCCTGCCGTATAACAGTATATGATAGTCCTCCCCAAGTTCTGCAAAATGTCTCAGATATCCTGTAACTCATACAGCCTCTCCCAGTCCTCCTTGCGTGAGTTTCCCTGGCAACAACATTTTAATAAATCTAACTTGTCAGCAAGTAAAAACTCAGAAGTGGGTTTTACCGAAACTTGACCTTTCATCACAAGTATAGAGTCATAACAAGGTGACCGAGTGTAAGCATCTTCTGACAGGTGGCTGAACTTGTTTGAACCTTTCTAGGGCAGGTGTTCCGCTAGCGGAACCCCTCGACAACATTCCTCTGAAAAGGCAGTGTGCAAAATTCTAAAATATTTTTTTGAAATATGTCACTTTCACACATTAACAAGTCCAATACAGGAAATGAAAGAGAGACTTCTAGGTAATCTACGCATCGTGTCCGATTTAAAAAATGCTTTACAGCGAAAGCACAACATATGATTATGTTAGATGACCGCCAATTCAAAAAAACACAGCCATTTTTCCAGACAAAGATAGGAGTCACAAAAAGCAGAAATATAGATCAAATTAATCACTAACCTTTGATGATCTTCATCAGATGACACTCATAGGACATCATGTTACACAATACATGTATGTTTTGTTCGATAATGTGCATATTTATATCCAAAAAACTCAGTTTACATTAGCGCGTTACGTGCAGTAATCTTTTGATTCCAAAACATCCAGTGATTTTGCAGAAATACTCATAATAAACATTGATAAATGATACAAGTGTTATGCACAGAATTAAAGATGGACTTCTCCTTAATGCAACCACTGTGTCAGATTTCAAAAAAACTTTACGGAAAAAGCATAATCTGAGAAAGGCGCTCAGAGCCCAATCCAGCCAAAGAAACATCCGCCATTTTGGAGTCAACAGAAGTTAGAAATAACACCATAAATATTCACTTACCTTTGATGATCTTCATCAGAAGGCACTCCCAGGAATCCCATTTCGACAATAAATGACTGATATGTTCCATAAAGTTCCATAAAGCCCATCATTTAGGTCCAAATAGCCACTTGTTGTTAGCGTGTTCAGCCCAGTAATCCATGTAGGTAGAGTTATTAAAGTGACTATGCATATATAATAACAGAGAGTATCAGCAGCGTAAAAGAGTGGGGGTGGTCTGGGTAGCCATTTGATTCGATTTTCAGGAGTCTTATAGCTTGGGGGTAGAAGCTTTTTAGAAACCTCTTGGATGCTCCGGTATCGCCCGCTGTGCGGTAGCAGAGAGAATAGTCTATGATTAGAGTGGCTGGAGTCCTTGACAATTTATAGGGCCTTCGTATGACACCACCTGTGTAGAGGTGGCAGGAAGTTTGGCCCCAGTGATGTACTGGGCCGTATGCACTACCCTAAAAATGCTGAGCAACCCATCAGGATGCTCTCGATGGTGCAGCTGTAAAACCTTTTGAGGATCTGAGGAACTATGCCAAATCTTTTCAGTCTCCTGAAGGGGAATAGGTTTTGTCGTGCCCTCTTCACGACTGTCTTGGTGTGTTTGGACCATGTTACTTTGTTGGTGATGTGGACACCAAGGAACTTGAAGCTCTCAATCTGCTCCACTACAGCCCCGTCGATGAGAATGGGGGAATACACTGTCCTCCTTTTCCTGTAGTCCACAATCACACAAACAATCACACAGGCAAAGCGTCAATACAGGACTAATATCGAATCGTACTATACCGGAATCGTACTATGCTCATCGGATGTGGCAGGGCCTGCAAACTATTACAGACTACAAAGGAACGCCCAGCCGAGAGCTGCCCAGTGACACGAGCATACCAGACAAGCTAAATTACTTCTATGCTCGATTCGAGGCAAGTAACACAGAAACATGCATGAGAGTATCGGCTGCTGTACGACTGTGTGATCACGCTCTCCATAGCCGATGTGTTTAAGATCTTTAAACAGGTCAACATTCTCAAGGCCACAGGGCTAGACGGATTACCGTACCAGACGTATACTCCGAGCATGCGCTGACCAACCTGCAAATGTCTTCACTGACATGTTCAACCTCTCACTGTCTGAGACTGTAATACCAACATGTTTCAAGCAGACCACCATAGTCCCTGTGCCCAAGAACACTAAGGTAACCTGCCTAAAGGACTACCGACCCGTAGCATTCACATCCGTAGCCATTGAAGTGCTTTGAAAGGCTGGTCATGGCTCACATCAACACCATTATCCCAGAAGCCCACTCTAATTTGCCTACCGCCCCAACAGATCCACAGATGATGCAACTTCTATTGCACTCCACACTGCCCTTTCACACCTGGACAAAATAAACACCTATGTGAGAATGCTGTTCATTGACTACAGCTCAGTGTTCAACACCATAGTCCCCTCAAAGCTCATCACTAAGCTAAGGACTCTGGGACTAAACACCTCCCCCTGCAATTGGATCCTGGACTTCCTGACGGGCCGCCCCCAGGTGGTAAGGGTAGGTAACAACACATCCACCACGCTGATCTTCAACACGGGGGCCCCTCAGGGGTGCATGCTCAGACCCCTCATGTACTCCCTGTTCTCTCATGACTGCATGGCCAGACACAACTCTAACACCATCATTAAGTTTGCGCTGACACAACAGTGGTAGGCCTGATCACCGACGACGACGAGACAGCCAATAGGGAGGAGGTCAGAGACCTGACAGTGTGGTGCAAGGACAACAACCTCTCCCTCAAAGTGATCAAAGGTCCATTGATAATCAGTCTTTACACCTTACAGTACTAGTGTCCATGGATAATCCGTCTTTACCCCTTAGAGTACCAGTGTCCATGGGGAACCAGTCTTTACCCCTTACAGTACCAGTGTCCATGGAGAACCAGTCTTTACCCCTTACAATACCAGTGTCCATGGATAACCAGTCTTTACCCCTTACAGTACCAGTGTCCATGGAGAACCAGTCTTTACTCCTTACAGTACCAGTGTCCATGGAGAACCAGTCTTTACCCCTTACAGTACCAGTGTCCATGGAGAACCAGTCTTTACCCCTTACAGTACCAGTGTCCATGGAGAACCAGTCTTTACCCCTTACAGTACCAGTGTCCATGGAGAACCAGTCTTTACCCCTTACAGTACCAGTGTCCATGGAGAACCAGTCTTTACCCCTTACAGTACCAGTGTCCATGGAGAACCAGTCTTTACCCCGTACAGTACCAGTGTCCATGGAGAACCAGTCTTTACCCCTTACAGTACCAGTGTCCATGGAGAACCAGTCTTTACCCCTTACAGTATCAGTGTCCATGGAGAACCAGTCTTTACCCATAACAGTACCAGTGTCCATGGAGAACCAGTCTTTACCCCTTACAGTACCAGTGTCCATGGAGAACCAGTCTTTACACCTTACAGTACCAGTGTCCATGGAGAACCAGTCTTTAACCCTTACAGTACCAGTGTCCATGGAGAACCAGTCTTTACCCCTTACAGTACCAGTGTCCATGGAGAACCAGTCTTTACCCCTTACAGTACCAGTGTCCATGGAGAACCAGTCTTTACCCCGTACAGTACCAGTGTCCATGGAGAACCAGTCTTTACCCTGTACAGTACCAGTGTCCATGGATAATCCGTCTTTACCCCTTACAGTACCAGTGTCCATGGAGAACCAGTCTTTACCCCGTACAGTACCAGTGTCCATGGATAATCCGTCTTTACCCCTTACAGTACCAGTGTCCATGGAGAACCAGTCTTTACCCCGTACAGTACCAGTGTCCATGGAGAACCAGTCTTTACCCCGAACAGTACCAGTGTCCATGGAGAACCAGTCTTTACCTCGTACAGTACCAGTGTCCATGGAGAACCAGTCTTTACCCCTTACAGTACCAGTGTCCATGGAGAACCAGTCTTTACCCCTTACAGTACCAGTGTCCATGGAGAACCAGTCTTTACCCCTTACAGTACCAGTGTCCATGGAGAACCAGTCTTTACCCCTTACAGTACCAGTGTCCATGGAGAACCAGTCTTTACCCCTTACAGTACCAGTGTCCATGGAGAACCAGTCTTTACCCCTTACAGTACCAGTGTCCATGGAGAACCAGTCTTTACCCCTTAACAGTACCAGTGTCCATGGAGAACCAGTCTTTACCCCTTAACAGTACCAGTGTCCATGGATAACCAGTCTTTACCCCTTACAGTACCAGTGTCCATGGAGAACCAGTCTTTACCCCTTACAGTACCAGTGTCCATGGAGAACCAGTCTTTACCCCTTACAGTACCAGTGTCCATGGAGAACCAGTCTTTACCCCTTACAGTACCAGTGTCCATGGAGAACCAGTCTTTACCCCTTACAGTACCAGTGTCCATGGAGAACCAGTCTTTACCCCTTACAGTACCAGTGTCCATGGAGAACCAGTCTTTACCCCTTACAGTACCAGTGTCCATGGAGAACCAGTCTTTACCCCGTACAGTACCAGTGTCCATGGAGAACCAGTCTTTACCCATTACAGTACCAGTGTCCATGGAGAACCAGTCTTTACCCCTTACAGTATCAGTGTCCATGGAGAACCAGTCTTTACCCATAACAGTACCAGTGTCCATGGAGAACCAGTCTTTACCCCTTACAGTACCAGTGTCCATGGAGAACCAGTCTTTACACCTTACAGTACCAGTGTCCATGGAGAACCAGTCTTTAACCCTTACAGTACCAGTGTCCATGGAGAACCAGTCTTTACCCCTTACAGTACCAGTGTCCATGGAGAACCAGTCTTTACCCCTTACAGTACCAGTGTCCATGGAGAACCAGTCTTTACCCCTTACAGTACCAGTGTCCATGGAGAACCAGTCTTTACCCCGTACAGTACCAGTGTCCATGGATAATCCGTCTTTACCCCTTACAGTACCAGTGTCCATGGAGAACCAGTCTTTACCCCGTACAGTACCAGTGTCCATGGAGAACCAGTCTTTACCCCGTACAGTACCAGTGTCCATGGAGAACCAGTCTTTACCCCTTACAGTACCAGTGTCCATGGAGAACCAGTCTTTACCCCTTACAGTACCAGTGTCCATGGAGAACCAGTCTTTACCCCTTACAGTACCAGTGTCCATGGAGAACCAGTCTTTACCCCTTACAGTACCAGTGTCCATGGAGAACCAGTCTTTACCCCTTACAGTACCAGTGTCCATGGAGAACCAGTCTTTACCCCGTACAGTACCAGTGTCCATGGAGAACCAGTCTTTACCCCTTAACAGTACCAGTGTCCATGGAGAACCAGTCTTTACCCCTTACAGTACCAGTGTCCATGGATAATCTCTTGTCAACATGTCTCCGTTTATTTTCAGTGTAATATCACTGAATGAGAGTCAGCTGTTAAAGGAATGTGGTGATATCCTCCCTACATTTCATTCACACTCACAGGTGATGTCGGTAGTCAGAGAAAATTAATGCACTGCTTTCCTTTCTATATATTCATCTTTCATGTCAGAAGTCAGGCATAGAGGAAAAGGAATGTGTTTTAAAGTTTCCAGATTCCCAGCCTGGCATATTTAAAATGTTACCGGCCAGTTAAACTAATGTAAAGTGATCAGTGTCAGGGATCTTTTGCCTCTTTGTTAGCCCAACATGTTGCAGTAGAGGAGTCATTGTCGTGTTATTGATGAATTCCTGGGGAAAAACACAGTTAGTGTGTCCCAAAATGGAACCCTATTACCTACACAGTGCTCTACTTTAGACCAGTTCCTTATAGGCCTATATTCTCTATAGGGTGCTTTTTGGGACACAGCCAGTGTTTTAGAGGCGTTTCAGCTGACGACAGTTCTATTATAATGCTGAGGGGAGCATATCTTTCTTTCTCTCTCTCTCTCTCTCTCTCTCTCTCTCTGTCTCTCTCTCTCTCTCTCCTTGGTTCCACTGGGGGAATTATAATGAGGGACCAACAGCAGACATCAACCATCGTCATCACCGCCTGCTGAATTCATCTCATTTAATTAAGTCATCTCTACTCTAAGTCACACACACCACACATACAAACTCTCACACACACACACACACACACACACACACACACACACACACACACACACACACACACACACACACACACACACACACACACACACACACACACACACACACACACACACACACACACACACATGGAGGACATGGAGGAACGGTATGTTGGGTAAGTAACATGAACCATAATGCTAATTTGTGTTTCATTATGTAAAGCAATTTTAGGAGTGGATCTGCCCCCAAAATCCTCTTCTCTGCTGTGGTTTAGAGACTAGGAGGAGGAGGAGGAGGATCACTACTATACGGTAGAAAAGGAGGTTACTATGGGACATGTAGGAGAGGAGGAAGAGGACGAGAGGAGGCTTTCTATTGTATTGACGGCAGTGTAGGAGAAATCTAGGTCATTTGCAGGCGAGAAGAGGAAAGGAGAGGAGGAGGAGGAGATGAGGAAAGGAGAGGAGACATTCTATGGTATGAAGTGTGATGTCATACTTACAGGAGGAGCGGAGGAGAGGAAAGGAAAGGAGGAGACGAGGCAGAGTGGAGTAGGTAGTTTGAAATGTTATGTCATTTTTAGAGAATGAGGAGGAGGCTCTGCGGTATGGAGGTTGTGCAGCATAGAGAAAGAAGAGAAATGGAAGCTCTCCCAGTCTCTGTTTCTCTGTGAGGCTGCAGACACAGGAGGAGAACAGGAGATAAATGGAAGCTCTCCCAGCCTCTGTTTCTCTGTGAGGCTGCAGACACAGGAGGAGAACAGGAGATAAATGGAAGCTCTCCCAGCCTCTGTTTCTCTGTGAGGCTGCAGACACAGGAGGAGAACAGGAGATAAATGGAAGCTCTCCCAGTCTCTGTTTCTCTGTGAGGCTGCAGACACAGGAGGAGAACAGGAGATAAATGGAAGCTCTCCCAGTCTCTGTTTCTCTGTGAGGCTGCAGACACAGGAGGAGAACAGGAGATAAATGGAAGCTCTCCCAGTCTCTGTTTCTCTGTGAGGCTGCAGACACAGGAGGAGAACAGGAGATAAATGGAAGCTCTCCCAGTCTCTGTTTCTCTGTGAGGCTGCAGACACAGGAGGAGAACAGGAGATAAATGGAAGCTCTCCCAGCCTCTGTTTCACTGTGAGGCTGCAGACACAGGAGGAGAACAGGAGATAAATGGAAGCTCTCCCAGTCTCTGTTTCTCTGTGAGGCTGCAGACACAGGAGGAAAACATTGTAGATAGATAGAAGTCTGCAGCCAGCTATACTGAGATACAGCCAGCTACACTGAGTTACAGCCAGCTACACTGAGATACAGCCAGCTACACTGAGATACAGCCAGCTACACTGAGATGCAGCCAGCTACACTGAGATGCAGACAGCTAAACTGCGATACAGCCAGCTACACTGAGATAAAGCCAGCTACACTGAGATACAGCCAGCTATACTGAGATGCAGCCAGCTAAACTGCGATACAGCCAGCTACACTGAGATACAGCCAGCTACACTGAGATACATTATACATTATCCTTCACTTGTGCATGTCCTGTGTGTGTGTCTTCTCTGTGTGTGTCTTCTCTGTGTGTGTGTGTGTGTGTGTGTATGTGTGTGTGTGTGTGTGTGTGTGCGTGTGCTTGTACACAGTGCCCTTCACACTCCCTCCCCTCTCCCTGTCCTCTCAGGTAGAAGGGTCTTCATCAGGATCTCCATTAGGTTATTTTGATGTTTTTATCTTTTCGTGATTGGAGCTCGTCCTCCACAGCCCAAACAGACAGGCTTCTGGAGGCCTTGAGTGAATTTCTCGCTATCCTCAGAGGAGCTGGGCTTCAATAAAACATTAGGCCAGGGCAGCATCAGCCAGCCTCCGAGCTGCGGTGTTCAGAACAGCTCAAGCGACGACTCATGCCTCTCCCTCGTGTGAACATCAGCTGTGCTGGAACTCTAAGTGAAGGTTTGCACGCAAACATGGCCACTACCGGAGTCACCTCGGGTTAACGTGCTGCCGTCATCAACGAAATGAAATGATGAGCTGCGTCCCTGGTGAAGATCAGTGACTCTGATTAGACTGTGCTGCATGGTAATTTGATGAGGTGTCTGTCCTTTTATACCCTAGCTGCTCTGAGGGCTCTTGGGCTCTGATGGTTCTGAGGGCTCTGATGGTTCTGAGGGCTCTTGGGCTCTGAGGGATCTGAGGGATCTGAGGGCTCTGAGGGCTCTGAGGATTATTAGGGTTCTTAGGGCTCTGAGGGTTATTAGGGCTCTGAGGGCTCTGAGAGCTCTGAGGGTTATTAGGGCTCTGAGGGCTCTGAGGGTTATTAGGGTTATTAGGGCTCTGAGGATTATTAGGGTTCTTAGGGCTCTGAGGGCTCTGAGGGCTATTAGGGTTCTTAGGGCTCTGAGGATTATTAGGGTTCTTAGGGCTCTGAGGGCTCTGAGAGCTCTGAGGGTTATTAGGGTTCTTAGGGCTCTGAGGGTTATTAGGGCTCTGAGGGCTCTGGGAGCTCTGAGGGTTATTAGGGCTCTGAGGGCTCTGAGGGTTATTAGGGTTATTAGGGTTCTTAGGGCTCTGAGGGTTATTAGGGCTCTGAGGGCTCTGAGAGCTCTGAGGGTTATTAGGGTTATTAGGGTTCTTAGGGCTCTGAGGGTTATTAGGGCTCTGAGGGCTCTGAGGGTTATTAGGGTTATTAGGGTTCTTAGGGCTCTGAGGGTTATTAGGTCTCTGAGGGCTCTGAGGGTTATTAGGGCTCTGAGGGCTCTGAGGGTTATTAGGGTTATTAGGGTTCTTAGGGCTCTGAGGGTTATTAGGGCTCTGAGAGCTCTGAGGGTTCTGAGCGTTCTGATGTTTCTGAGGGTTCTGAGGGCTCTGAGGGCTCTGACAGTTTGTTGAGGGGGCAGAGAGGGAAGAGGGGATGACTGTTGGTACAACACCCGACAGTTTGTTGAGAGGGAAGAGGGGCTGACTGTTGCTATAACACAATACAGTTTGTTGAGAGGGAAGAGGGGATGACTGTTGGTATAACACCATACAGTTTGTTGAGGGGGCAGAGAGGGAAGAGGGGATGACTGTTGGTACAACACCAGACAGTTTGTTGAGAGGGAAGAGGGGATGACTGTTGGCACAACACCAGACAGTTTGTTGAGAGGGAAGAGGGGATGACTGTTGGTACAACACCAGACAGTTTGTTGTGGGGGCAGAGAGGGAAGAGGGGATGACTGTTAGTATAACACCATACAGTTTGTTGAGGGGGCAGAGAGGGGATGACTGTTGGTATAACACCAGACAGTTTGTTGAGGGGGCAGAGAGGGGATGACTGTTGGTATAACACCATACAGTTTGTTGAGAGGGCAGAGGGGATGACTGTTGGTATAACACCATACAGTTTGTTGAGAGGGCAGAGGGGATGACTTTGGTATAACACCAGACAGTTTGTTGAGGGGGCAGAGAGGGGATGACTGTTGGTATAACACCAGACAGTTTGTTGAGGGGGCAGAGAGGGGATGACTGTTGGTATAACACCAGACAGTTTGTTGAGGGGGCAGAGAGGGGATGACTGTTGGTATAACACCAGACCAGTTTGTTGAGGGGGCAGAGAGGGGATGACTGTTGGTATAACACCAGACAGTTTGTTGAGGGGGCAGAGGGGATGACTGTTGGTATAACACCATACAGTTTGTTGAGAGGGCAGAGGGGATGACTGTTGGTATAACACCAGACAGTTTGTTGAGGGGGCAGAGAGGGGATGACTGTTGGTATAACACCAGACAGTTTGTTGAGGGGGCAGAGGGGATGACTGTTGGTATAACACCAGACAGTTTGTTGAGGGGGCAGAGAGGGGATGACTGTTGGTATAACACCAGACAGTTTGTTGAGAGGGCAGAGGGGATGACTGTTGGTATAACACCAGACAGTTTGTTGAGGGGGCAGAGAGGATGACTGTTGGTATAACACCAGACAGTTTGTTGAGGGGGCAGAGAGGGGATGACTGTTGGTATAACACCAGACAGTTTGTTGAGGGGGCAGAGGGGATGACTGTTGGTATAACACCAGACAGTTTGTTGAGGGGAGAGGGGATGACTGTTGGTATAACACCAGACAGTTTGTTGAGGGGGCAGAGAGGGGATGACTGTTGGTATAACACCAGACAGTTTGTTGAGAGGGCAGAGGGGATGACTGTTGGTATAACACCAGACAGTTTGTTGAGGGGCAGAGAGGATGACTGTTGGTATAACACCAGACAGTTTGTTGAGGGGGCAGAGAGGGGATGACTGTTGGTATAACACCATACAGTTTGTTGAGAGGGCAGAGGGGATGAGTGTTGGTATAACACCAGACAGTTTGTTGAGGGGGCAGAGAGGGGATGACTGTTGGTACAACACCATACAGTTTGTCAAACGCGCCAAATAAATAGATATTTTGGATATATATGGACTGAATTAATCGAACAAAAGGACCACTTGTGATGTTTATGAGACATGTTGGAGTGCCAACAAAAGAAGCTCGTCAAAGGTAAGGCATGAATAATATTTTATTTCTGCGTTTTGTGTAGCGCCTGCAGGGTTGAAATATTATTTATCTCTTTGTATACTGTTGTGCTATCATCAGATAATAGCTTCTTATGCTTTCGCCGAAAAGTCTTTTTGAAATCTGACATGTTGGCTGGATTCACAACGAGTGTAGCTTTAATTTGGTATCTTACATGTGTGATTTAATGAAAGTTTGAATTTAATAGAATTTTATTTGAATTTGGCGCGCTGCATTTTCCCTGGCAATTGGCCAAGTGGGACATTTGTGTCCCCCTATCCCAGAGAGGTTATCGTCCCTTCCATCCCTTTCCCAACTTCCCTCTCTCATCCTCAATGCCTCTCTCATCCTCAATGCCTCTCTCTCTCATCCTCTATAACTTTCTTATACTCTATCCCTCTCTCATCATCTATTCAATTCAATTCAAGGGGCTTTATTGGCATGGGAAACATATGTTAACATTGCCAAAGCAAGTGAGGTAGATAATATACAAAAGTGAAATAAACAATAAAAATTAACAGTAAACATTACACATACAGAAGTTTCAAAACAATAAAGACATTTCAAATGTCATATTATGTATATATACAGTGTTGTAACGATGTAGAAATGGTTAAAATATACAGTATTGTAATAAATAAGCATAAATATGGGTTGAATATGCTCTATCATCCTCTATCCCTCTCTCATCCTCTATCCCTCTCTCATCCTCTATCCCTCTCTCATCCTCTATCCCTCTCTCATCCTCTATCCCTCTCTCATCATCTATACCTCTATCATCCTCTATCCCTCTCTCATCCTCTATCCCTCTCTCATCCTCTATACCTCTCTCATCCTCTATCCCTCTCTCATCCTCTATCCCTCTCTCATCCTCTATACCTCTCTCATCCTCTATCCCTCTCTCATCCCATCTATCCCTCTCTCATCCTCTATCCCTCTCTCATCCTCTATCCCTCTCTCATCCTCTATCCCTCTCTCATCCTCTATCCCTCTCTCATCCTCTATACCTCTCTCATCCTCTATCCCTCTCTCATCCTCTATCCCTCTCTCATCCTCTATCCCTCTCTCATCCTCTATACCTCTCTCATCCTCTATCCCTCTCTCATCCTCTATCCCTCTCTCATCCTCTATCCCTCTCTCATCCTCTATCCCTCTCTCGTCCTCTATACCTCTCTCATCCTCTATACCTCTCTCATCCTCTATCCCTCTCTCATCCTCTATCCCTCTCTCATCCTCTTTCCCTCTCTCATCCTCTATACCTCTCTCATCCTCTATCCCTCTCTCATCCTCTATACCTCTCTCATCCTCTATCCCTCTCTCATCCTCTATACCTCTCTCATCCTCTATCCCTCTCTCATCCTCTATCCCTCTCTCATCCTCTATCCCTCTCTCATCCTCTATCCCTCTCTCATCCTCTATCCCTCTCTCATCCTCTATCCCTCTCTCATCCTCTATCCCTCTCTCATCCTCTATACCTCTCTCATCCTCTATCCCTCTCTCATCCTCTATCCCTCTCTCATCCCATCTATCCCTCTCTCAAACTCTCTATCCTTCTCTCATCCCCTATCCTTCTCTCATCCTCTATCCCTTTCTCATCCTCTATCCCTCTCTCATCCTCTATCCCTCTCTCATCCTCCAACCCTCTCTCATCTTCTATAACTCTCTTATCCCCTATCCCTCTCTCATCCTCTATCCCTCTCTCATCCTCTATCCCTCTCTCATCCTCTATCCCTCTCTCATCCCATCTATCCCTCTCTCAAACTCTCTATCCTTCTCTCATCCCCTATCCTTCTCTCATCCCCTATCCTTCTCTAATCCTTTATCCCAATCTCATCCAATATATCCCTCTCTCATCTCCTATCCTACTCTCATCCCCTCCAACCCTCTTCTATAACTCTGTTATCCCCTATCCCTCTATCATCCTCTATCCCTCTCTCATCCTCTATCCCTCTCTCATCCTCTATACCTCTCTTATCCCCTATCCCTCTCTTATCCTCTATCCCTTTCTCATCCTCTATCCCTCTCTCATCCTCTATCCCTCTCTCATCCTCTATCCCTCTCTCATCCCATCTATCCCTCTCTCAAACTCTCTAGCCTTCTCTCATCCCCTATCCTTCTCTCATCCTCTATCCCGATCTCATCCAATATATCCCTCTCTCATCTCCTATCCTTCTCTCATCCCCTCCAACCCTCTCTCATCTTCTATAACTCTCTTATCCCCTATCTCTCTCTCGTCCTCTATCCCTCTCTCATCCTCTATCCCTCTCTCATCCTGTATCCATCTCTCATCCCATATATCCCTCTCTCATCTCCTATCCTTCTCTCATCCCATATATCCCTCTCTCATCCTCTGTCCCTCTCTCATCCTCTATCCCTCTCTCATCCCATATATCCCTCTCTCATCCCATCTATCCCTCTCTCATCCCATCTATCCCTCTCTCGTCGTCTATGTATTCATGATCCTAAAATTCTAAATCAAATTGCTAAATGATCCATCATGTTAAAACATATGTCAGCTAAGATGGCTGCCGTTTTTTGGTCTACTGACCAATTGTCTACTGACCAATTCTATTTTGTGAGTGTTTTTTGCTCTGTTTTTTACTTTGTTAATACATCATGTGTCCGCCATCGTTTCCTATGACTGAAAAGAGCTTCCGGACGTCAGAACACCTACATCTGGATAAGGATGTTTTATTTAATGAGTCGGATGTGAAGGACATACTGTTCTTCCCCGACCCGGCCCAAATCCCGCAAAACATTTCATATGCAACGACTACTTTTGTATGTCAGGGAAAATGTATGGAGTAAAAAGTACATTATTTTCTTTAGAAATGTAGCAGAGTAAAAGTTATCAAAAATATATATAGTAATGTACAACTACCCCCAAAAACTACCCAAGTAGTGCTTTCTAGTATTTTTACTTAAGTAATGTACTGGCATTAAAGACTGTAATATCTTATGTTTCACCAAACAAAGACATGGATAATATACAGTTAGCTGGATTTTCCACAGAGAGCCATCCTCTGTATCGGCAGGACAGAACAGAGAGCCATCCTCTGTATCGGCAGGACAGAGCAGAGAGCCATCCTCTGTATCGGCAGGACAGACCAGAGAGCCATCCTCTGTATCGGCAGGACAGAACAGAGAGCCATCCTCTGTATCGGCAGGACAGAACAGAGAGCCATCCTCTGTATTGGCATAGGCAGGACAGAACAGAGAGCCATCCTCTGTATCGGCATCGGCTGGACAGAACAGAGAGCCATCCTCTGTATCGGCAGGACAGAACAGCAGCTTCTGGTAAAATCAGTGGGGGTGGTCTGTGTGTCTTTAGCGATCACCAACACTGTATTAAGGAAGTCTCTAGGTTTTTCTCACCCGAGGTAGAGTAGCTCATGATAAGCTGTAGACCACATTATTTACCAAGAGAGTTTTCATCTATATTCTTCCTATCTGTCTGTTTACCACCATAAACCGATACTGGCACTAAGACAGCACTCAAACAAGCAGTATAAGGCCATAATCAAACAAGAGAATACTCATCCAGAAGAGGCGGTAGTCATTTAGTCAGGTTTGTGTTCATGGGCACATGCACTATGGTGGTCTGGTTGAAACATTGTTGGTATTACAGACTCGGTCAGGGAGAGGTTGAACTGGACTTCCTGACGGGCCGCCCCCAGGTGGTGAGGGTAGGCAACAACATCTCCTCCCCGCTGATCCTCAACACTGGGGCCCCACAAGGGTGCGTTCTGAGCCCTCTCCTGTACTCCCTGTTCACCCACGACTGCGTGGCCATGCACGCCTCCAACTCAATCACCAAGTTTGCAGACGACACAACAGTGGTAGGCTTGATTACCAACAACGACGAGACGGCCTACAGGGAGGAGGTGAGGGCCCTCGGAGTGTGGTGTCAGGAAAATAACCTCACACTCAACGTCAACAAAACTAAGGAGATGATTACGGACTTCAGGAAACAGCAGAGGGAACACCCCCATCCACATCGATGGAACAGTAGTGGAGAGGGTAGCAAGTTTTAAGTTCCTCGGCATCACAGACAAACTGAATTGGTCCACTCACACAGACAGCATCGTGAGGAAGGCGCAGCAGCGCCTCTTCAACCTCAGGAGGTTGAAGAAATTCGGCTTGTCACCAAAAGCACTCACAAACTTCTACAGATGCACAATCGAGAGCATCCTGGCGGGCTGTATCACCGCCTGGTATGGCAACTGCACCGCCCTCAACCGTAAGGCTCTCCAGAGGGTAGTGAGGTCTGCACAACGCATCACCGGGGGCAAACTACCTGCCCTCCAGGACACCTACACCACCCGATGCTACAGGAAGGCCATAAAGATCATCAAGGACACCAACCACCCGAGCCACTGCCTGTTCACCCCGCTGCCATCCAGAAGGCGAGGTCAGTACAGGTGCATCAAAGCTGGGACCGAGAGACTGAAAAACAGCTTCTATCTCAAGGCCATCAGACTGTTAAACAGCCACCACTAACATTGAGTGGCTACTGCCAACACACTGTCAATGACACTGACTCTACTCCAGCCACTTTAATCATGGGAATTGATGGGAAATGATGTAAATATATCACTAGCCACTTTAAACAATGCTACCTTATATAATGTTACTTACCCTACATTGTTCATCTCATATGCATACGTTGATACTGTACTCTATATCATCGACTGCATCCTTATGTAATACATGTATCACTAGCCACTTTAACTATGCCACTTGGTTTACATACTTATCTCATATGTATATACTGTACTCGATATCATCTACTGTATCTTGCCTATGCTGCTCTGTACCATCACTCATTCATATATCCTTATGTACATATTCTTTATCCCCTTACACTGTGTATGACAGTAGTTTTTTTTGGAATTGTTAGTTAGATTACTTGCTCGTTATTACTGCATTGTCGGAACTAGAAGCACAAGCATTTCGCTACACTCGCATTAACATCTGCTAACCATGTGTATGTGACAAATAAAATTTGATTTGATTTGATTTGATTTTGAAAATGTCAGTGAAGACACTTGCCAGTGGGTCAACGCATGCTCGGCGTACACGTCCTGGTAATCCGTCCGGCCCCGTGGCCTTGAGAATGTTGACCTATTTACAGGTCTTACTCACATCGGATGTGGAGAGAGTGATCACACAGTTGTCCGGAACAGCTGATGCTCTCATGCATGCTTCAGTGTTGCTTGCCTCGAAGCGAGCATAGAAGTAATTTAGCTCGTCTGGTAAGCTCGTGTCACTGGGCAACTTGGAGCTGTGCTTCCCTTTGCAGTCTGTAATAGTTTGCCCTGCAACATCCCTTATTTCTCTGACTGGTTATGTGGCACACTGCTTCCGTGTCTGACTAGTTCTGTGGTTCTCGAATGAGAACTAGTCTGGTTTTGTGATTGGACATTAACGTTTTCATTAAGAACTAAAGACTTTATTAAGGCCAGCCTTTATCATTTAATTGAGCTGTTGGATTAAAGGTGGTGTCCAAAAGACACAGGTTCAGAGAAGTGGAGGAATTCACTCTGAATAACTGAAGTTTACAATTGAATCCACTTCCTGTTGAGCAGCTGTATAATGTGGGACAGTTTCACAGACACAGATGAAGCCTAGTGCTGGACTAAAAATGTATATCTTTATTCATATACTATATGTACAAAAGCATGTGGACACCCCTTCAAAATGAGTGGATTCGGCTATTTCAGCCACACTCATTGCTGACAGGTGTTTTTTCAATTGAGCTCTCAGCCATGACAAACACTGGCAATAGATTTACGGACTTTCAACGTGGCACTGTCGTAGGATGCCACCTTTTCAAAAAGTCAGTTCATCAAATTTCTGCCCTGTTAGAGCTGCCCCGGTCATCTGTATGTGCTGTTATTGTGCAGTGGAAACGTCTAGGAGCAACAACGGCTCAGCCGCAAAGTGGTAGGCCACACAAGCTCACAGAACAGGACTGCAGAGTGTTGAAGCGTATAGTGTGTAAAAATAGTCTGTCCTCGGTTGCAACACTCACTACCAAGTTCCAAACTGCCTCTGGAAGCAACAACGTCAGCACAAGAACTGTTCGTCATGAGCTTCATGAAATGGGTTTCTATGGCCGAGCAGCCGCACACAAGCCTAAGATCACCATCAGTCCTATTGGTTTCTGGAGCAGTGGAAACCTGTTCTCTGGAGCAGTGGAAACCTGTTCTCTGGAGCAGTGGAAATGCGTTCTCTGGAGTGGTGACTCACGCTTCACCATCTGGTAGTCCGACAGATGAATCTGGGTTTGATGTTGTAATATTACCGCCAGTTTTGTGATATCCAATTGGTAGTTATGTTGTGTTGTCTCATCGCTGCAACTCCCCAAAGGGCTCAGGAGAGGTGAAGGTCTGGTCATGCATCCTCTGAAACAGCCAAGTCGCGCTGCTCACTCAAGTAGGAAGCCAGCCGTACCAATATTTAGGAGGAAACACAGTTCAACTGACAACTGAAGTCAGCTTGACGACGCCCGGCCCGCCACAAGAAGTTGCTAGAGTGTGATAAGCCGGACAAACCCTCCCCTAAGCCGGACGACGCTGAGCCAATTGTACGCAGTCCTAATGGCTGTAGTGATACACAGCATTGCAGTGCTGTAGAACACTTGGGAAGCAGCGAGTAAAAAAGGATCTGGGTTTTTCATAGTTCCAGGCCCCTTAGTTCCAGTGAAGGGAAATAGATGATTCTGTGCTTCCAACTTTGTGGTAACAGTTTGGGGAAGGCTCTTTCCTGTTTCAGCATGACAATGCCCCCGTACACAAAGCGAGGTCCATACAGAAATGGTTTGTCGAGATCAGTGTGGAACAACTTGACTGTCCTGCACAGATCCTTGACCTCTACCCCATCAAAAACCTTTCGGATTAATTGGAATGCCGACTGTGAGCCAGGCCTAATCCCCCAACGTCCGTGCCTGACCTCAGTAATGCTCTTGTGGCTGAATGGAAGCAAGTCCCTGAAGCAATGTTCCAACATCTAGTGGAAGGCCTTCCCAGAAGAGTGGAGGCTGTTATAGCAGCAAAGTGGGGACCAAATCCATATTAATGTCCATGATTTTGGAATGAGATGTTTGACAAGCAGTTGTCCACATACTTTTGTTCATGTAGTGTTTATAAAACATTTAGAATCTCCAGGACTTGACTTATGTGGGTCTGGAAAACCAGCCCTACATTTAGTTGTGGGACAAACTGAGGACATGGAAATGACTGCAGTGAGACCAGTTCCCTAACCCTGTCTCCGTCCTCCAATCATCAAATAGCGAATTTAGTGAATTTCCATTATTTAGATATGTAATTAGCACTGTGAGTACACACTGTGGAGAAATCCATAATTAAAACGTGTTTGAGATTACCCAAACACTGTGTATGGAGAGCTAGATGTTAGCATTTTGGCACAATGACAATTATGATTTAAGATTTTGCTTGAGAATCGCTGTCTGATCTTCCACAAAATTAAGATGTCAGATATACATTGTTACAACTGAATACTGATTCTATGGATATAGGACATGGAGCTGCCTTCTAGAATTACATACGTGTGACCATTTAAAAGTAAAATGTTGAAAATGTCCCGGTTCTTCAAAGATACACGATTGAAGGAAAGCGAGGTAAATGAATAAACCAGAGTGATTAAGTTGTGTTGGGTAAACACAATTTGTAACCTACACTTCTATTTCTCAGTTGGATCCATTATTCATAAAACGGATTATTATTTTATGAGACTCCTCATTATTCATGATTATTCATGAGGTTCCTTGAAAAGTAGGACACATAGAGAAAGAGGAGAGAGAGGGGAGAGAAAGAGAGGAGAGAAAGAGAGGAGAGAAAGAGAGGAAAGAGAGGAGAGAAAGAGAGGAGAAAAAGAGGAAGGAGAGGACAGAGAAGAGAGAAGAGAGAGAGCGGAGAGAGAGAGAGGAGATGAAAGAGAGGAGAGGACAGAGGAGATAAGAGAGAAGAGAGAGAGAGCAGAGAGAGGAGAGCGAGGAAAAGAGAGAGAGGAGAGGACAGGACAGAGAGGAGAGATAAGAGAAGAGAAAGAGCAGAGAGAGAGATGAGAAAGAAGAGAGAGGAGAGAGAGAAAAAGAGGAGAGAGAAGAAAGAGAGAGGAGAAGAGAGAGGACAGAGAGGAGAGATAGGGGAAGAGAGAAGAGAGAGAGGAGAGAGAAGAGAAAGGAGAGACGAGAGGATAGCAGAGGAGAGAGGGGACAGAGAAGAGAGAGATGGGAGCGAAGATATAGAAGAGAGACGAGAGAAGAGAAGAGAGACAGGAGAGAGGGTGGTAGGTAGCCTAGTGGTTAGATCATTGGACTAGTAACCGGAAGGTTGCAAGTTCAAACCCCCGAGCTGACAAGGTGCTAGTAGAGAGAGGAGAGGTAGAGAGGGAGAGAGGAGGCAAAGAGAGGAGAGAGATGGGCCATAAACAGAACAGAAGAATACCAGAAAGCAACCTGTAACCAAAATATCCCCAAATAATTGCGGAGTCCATAAACACAAACAACTTCTGGCAAAATTTGAAAAAAAATCAACAAATCAAAACAAGAGGAATTAGCGAAACAAAATGGTGACATATGGACAACCCATTTTATAACACTGTACAGCACTGTTCAAATTGACACAAATGCAGAACAATGCACAATTCCTGAGAAGTTGAATGGATTAGAAAAAGCTATAGGACAATCAAAATCCATTGGACTCCCCAGTTACTGACCAGGAGCTCTATAAGAAACTAAACTATTACTGACCAGGAGCTCTATAAGAAACTAAACTATTACTGACCAGGAGCTCTATAAGAAACTAAACTATTACTGACCAGGAGCTCTATAAGAAACTAAACTATTACTGACCAGGAGCTCTATAAGAAACTAAACTATTACTGACCAGGAGCTCTATAAGAAACTAAACTATTACTGACCAGGAGCTCTATAAGAAACTAAACTATTACTGACCAGGAGTTCTATAAGAAACTAAACTATTACTGACCAGGAGCTCTATAAGAAACTAAACTATTAGTGACCAGGAGCTCTATAAGAAACTAAACTATTACTGACCAGGAGCTCTATAAGAAAATAAACTATTACTGACCAGGAGCTCTATAAGAAACTAAACTATTACTGACCAGGAGCTCTATAAGAAACTAAACTATTACTGACCAGGAGCTCTATAAGAAACTAAACTATTACTGACCAGGAGCTCTATAAGAAACTAAACTATTACTGACCAGGAGCTCTATAAGAAACTAAACTATTACTGACCAGGAGCTCTATAAGAAACTAAACTATTACTGACCAGGAGCTCTATAAGAAACTAAACTATTACTGACCAGGAGCTCTATAAGAAACTAAACTATTACTGACCAGGAGCTCTATAAGAAAATAAACTATTACTGACCATTACTAGCTCTATGACCAGGAGCTCTATAAGAAACTAAACTATTACTGACCAGGAGCTCTATCAGAAACTAAACTATTACTGACCAGGAGCTCTATAAGAAACTAAACTATTACTGACCAGGAGCTCTATAAGAAACTTCAGGCCCTAAAATGTAAAAAAGCATGCGGACCTGATGGTCCTAAATGATCAAACTCACATTTCAGTTGGCTGTATTAAAAAGTTTAATTTGATCCTAAGTTATTTACATCTGGAATCAAGGACTCATGACCCCAATCTTTAAGAACGGAGACAAATTTGACCCTAACAATTACAGAGGCATTGGTGTGAACAGTAACCTGGGGAAGGTTTTCTGTAGGATTATAAATGTACGTGTTCTAAACTTCCTTAATAAGCACAATGTCTTGAGTAAAAGACAAATTGGATTTATACCAAAACATCACACGACCAATCATATTTACGCCAAAATAATGACAAAACGTACGCTTGCTTTATCGACTTTCAAAAAGCGTTTGATTCTATTTGGCATACAGGACTGTTCTACACAGTTATTGAAAGTGTGTAGGGGTAAAACTTATGACATAATTAAATCAATGTATAATCAATGTATACTTGCAATACGTGCAGCATTAAAATTGGCAAGAAAAGAACAGAATTCTTTAACCAGGGGCGGGGCCTTCGCCAGGGTTGCAATCTGAGCCCTGGACTCTTCAATATTTACATCAACGAATTGGCCACAATTCTATAAAAATCCTCAGCCCCTGGTGTTAGTCTCCACAATTCAGAGGTTAAATGCCTACTCTTCGCAGATGACCTATGCCTGCTGTCACCCACAGCACATGGCCTACAGCAGAGCCTGGACCTGCTAGAGCAGTACTGCCAGACCTGGGCCCTGGCAGTAAACCCCAAAAAGACTAAAATAATGATTTTCCAGAGAAGATCCGGATCTCAGGGAATTAGAAGTTCTCAATTGGTACAAAATATATAGAGTAATGCACACACTACAATACTTAGGTTTAAAAATAAGCTCAACTGAACACCTTAATGAGGCAGTGAATGAATGGCAGTTAATGGCATTCTACGCCATTAAAAAAACAAATAGAAAATGGAAATACCTATTAAAATGTGGCTAAAACTTATTGAATGTGTCATTGAACCAATTGCACTTTATGGCAGTGAGGTGTGGGGTCCACTTGCAAAACAAGATTTCATCAAATGGGACAAACACCCCATTGAAACCCTGCATGCAGAGTTCTGTAAGATTCTACTACGTGTCCAGACGAAAACTACAAACAATTCATGCAGGGCAGAATTAGGCCAATATCCACTAATAATAAAAACTCAAAAAAGAGTAATTCAGTTTTGGAAAGATCTAAAATACAGTGACCCCCTCTCATATCATTACCAAGTCCTGCAATGCCAAGAGCTGAGCAAAGGAAAGAGTCCCCTCATCCAGCTGGTCCTGGGGCTGCATTCACAAGCCTGTTCTACTAACACACTGAAGCCTCAGTCCCCTCATCCTGCTGGTCCTGGGGCTGAGTTCACAAACCTGTTCTACTAACACACTGAAGCCTCAGGACCAGAACATCCAATCAATCAGAATAAAACTAATTACAACACAGTCAAAACAAAACTACATTACTTATTGGGAAACACAAACACAAAGCAAAATGCAGTGCTATCTGTCCATCATTCGACAGTACACTGTGGCTAACTACTTGACCATGGTTACTGATCAAAACCTTTAAAAAACCATGACAAAGTATAGGCTCAGTGAGCACAGCCTTGCCATTGAGAAGGAAAACCTAGCTCCCTGTAGAGGAAAGGCTGTGCAACCACTGCACAACAGCAGAACCTGAGACAGAGCTGCATTTCCTGACAAAATAGTAAAAAAATATAAAACAATTAGAGAGTGTCATTTCTCAAAATTTGAAACCCTTATTCAAGGACTACATAGCTACCTGCCCTAAGATGAGGGACAGTGTCTGACAGACAAATCCACCTGCACATGTCCTCTTATTGTTATTGTTGAATGTATGGTTATTTTGAGCCTTTGGTTATTGTTGTTACTGTTGACTATTTTGATTCTTATTATTTTCATGTTGTAAATATAAATTTTTCAGGATGTTTTTACAAAAATATAGATTTAGAGTTAAATAAACTTGGATTTGTTTTCAGGAACATAAATCACCAGGACATATACAGTATACTACCCTCTACAACATAACCTTCACTATGTCACCAGGACATATAAAGTATACTACCCTCTACAACATAACCTTCACTATGTCACCAGGACATATACAGCATGCTACCCTCTACAACATAACCTTCACTCCAAATTAAAACTCCCAACCTACAACCTTATTTTGGACAAAATTAGCGGGAAGAATTCCTACTACCAAAGATTCTTATTTCCAAGCTATACAGCTCTGGCAAACAAACAACAGAAACCTGAAAACACCATCCAACCTGGAACTGAGAAATGTTTAGTCTGAAGGAAAAAACATGTTTTAAATACATTACAATTATATATTTTACTTTATAAAGACTGACTGCTCAGTTACCAAGCTTGCTAGGACTGAACAGATACAACTTAAATTAGCACTGAAGTGTGAAGTGAGAGGTGTCAAAGCCCTTGAGCCCAACAATGGCAGGTGAGTCTCACAGCCTATCCCACCCAAATGCAGAGGCCTTTGAAACCCCCTCCCTCTGTTCAGAGGTGCAGTACCCTCTGGATGTAAACAAAATATAAGGAGATGCTCCTTGTGGAAAATCAAGGGACAATTTTTGCTGTGAATATAAGCAACTTAATCTTCCACACATCCCCTGGCATGGCAAATTGCTATATTAACACACTAGCTCTTTGTTAAGAGGGGGGGGGGGGTATGATGGGTGGAAACTAGGATACTAGATAACAAGGACTCAGGACAAGGAGTCAGCCAATGTGAACCTGTACAAGTCTGGAACAATAACGGTACAGGGCAACCCCGAACAGTTTCAGCTGGACTTTCACATTATCAAAGAGAGAGCTCAGCAAGATCAGCTCTCTCTTGAGAAGGATATGCCCACCCCGTGTGTGTCAGACCAGACCTCTTCATTATATATTCCCACAGACGAGCAACCAGAAGGGGAAAGTCAACCTCCCAGCACAGATTACTTCTCCCTCACTGAAATGAAGGATACATTCCCCCAGCTGGAGGTAAGGCAGGTGGAGCTGGAACAGCAGGTGAGCACACTCCAGACAGCAAAAAACATATTCCAGCTCAACAAAACCCCTGCTGGATGTGGAGAGAGATATATCTGGACTCTAGGCTGTGTACACTGTACATCCAGGCTGTGAGCAGGCAACCCCCACACTTACACTAGCCCAAGCCAATGGCAAGTACCAGATGCTCAGCAGGCTATGCTGATACTTACTGGTCTGAGGCCAAACCACAAAACCAACAAAGTTTTACACTATATGGAACACAAAGCCTACAATTTCTCAACTTGGGAATATCCCAGGCCTGAGGTCATCTGCCTTTGGCCTAAAGAGCAGGAACCTGGACCAGACAGTGTCACCCTACAAGAAACCTGGTATAGAGGGGATGGACCCACTGGTTGTCCTCTAGGTTACAGAGAGCTGGTAGTCCCATCCACCAAACTACCAGGTGTGAAACATTGAAGAGACTCAGAGGGTATGCTAATTTGGTATAGAGCAGAACTAACTCACTTTGATAAATTAATAAAAGCAGGAACAGTTTACATTTGGCTAGAAATTCAAAAGGAAATGATCTCAACAGAGGAAAATGTTCTCCTGTGTGCTACCTATATCCCCCCACTAGAATCCCCATACTTTAATGAAGACAGCTTCTCCATCCTGGAGGGGAAATCAATCATTTCCAGGTCCAGGGACATGTACTAGTCTGTGGTGACCAACAAAAATGGGTCACAACTCCTGCAGATTCGCTGGCATTACACATCTGGCTAAAAGACTACTGTAGCTCTGCTGGAGTCACTTTTAAAGACAATGTTGACACCTTCTGGAAACAGAAGATACTCTACAGGAATGACGGAGTCCATCCAAATCATCTTGGCTCCTCGACTCTGTCCACGCATTTCAAGGTTGCGTTGAAACATAGTGACCATAGACCAGCTCAGTTAATCTCAGTTAATCCCTACCATTGTGAGAATGAGTTGGCCCCACCGGGCCTTCACAACTGGACTGCCGACGTTATCTACCCGAAGGAGATCCGGCTGGCTCCTCCGTCGCGACGTTACCTGAACACCCATCTGCGGCCTGCTAACCGTTAGCTGTCTTACCGGCTGCTATCTGAATAGACAATCAGACAATTTATTTATTATTATTTTGTTTTCTTCTTGGGACTCTATAACTATATCTATTGTTTTTATTTTTGTTGTTGTTGTGTGATTTGGATTAATCGCCTCTACCACACGGAACCCCACTAATCTACTGACAAGAGGTGGTTAACAACAGACCTCCATCCTATGCTAGCTTGCTACCGATGGCCTGGCTAGCTGTCTAAATCGCCGTGACCCCCAACCAACCTCTCCACTCACTGGACCCTTTTGATCACTCGACTAAGCATGCCTCTCCTTAATGTCAATATGTCTTGTCCATTGCTGTTCTGGTTAGTGTTTATTGGCTTATTTCACTGTAGAGCCTCTAGTCCTGCTCACTATACCTTATCCAACCTACTAGTTCCACCACCCACACATGCAATGACATCTCCTGGTTTCAATGATGTTTCTAGAGACACTATCTCTCTCTTCATCACTCAATACCTAGGTTTACCTCCACTGTATTCACATCCTACCATACCTTTGTCTGTACATTATACCTTGATGCTATTTTATCGCCCCCAGAAACCTCCTTTTACTCTCTGTTCCAGACGTTCTAGACAACCAATTCTTATTGCTTTTAGCCGCACCCTTATTCTACTCCTCCTATGTTCCTCTGGCGATGTAGAGGTGAATCCAGGCCCTGCAGTGCCTAGCTCCACTCCTATTCCCCAGGCGCTCTCTTTTGACGACTTCTGTAACCGTAATAGCCTTGGTTTCATGCATGTTAACATTAGAAGCCTCCTCCCTAAGTTTGTTCTATTCACTGCTTTAGCACACTCTGCCAACCCGGATGTTCCAGCTGTGTCTGGCTTAGGAAGACCACCAAAAATTCAGAAATACTAATTCCAAACTACAACATTTTCAGACAAGATAGAACTGCCAAAGGGGGCGGAGTTGCAATCTACTGCAAAGATAGCCTGCAGAGTTCTGTCCTACTATCCAAGTCTGTACCCAAACAATTTGAACTTCTACTTTTAAAAATCCACCTCTCTAAAAACAAGTCTCTCACCGTTGCCGCCTGCTATAGACCACCCTCTGCCCCCAGCTGTGCTCTGGACACCATATGTGAACTGATTGCCCCCCATCTATCTTCAGAGCTCGTGCTGCTAGGCGACCTAAACTGGAACATGCTTAACACCCCAGCCATCCTACAATCTAAACTTGATGCCCTCAATCTCACACAAATTATCAATGAAACTACCAGGTACCTCCCCAAAGCCTTAAACACAGGCACCCTCATAGATATCATCCTAACCAACTTCCCCTCTAAATACACCTCTGCTGTCTTCAACCAAGATCTCAGTGATCACTGCCTCATTGCCTGCATCCGCAATGGGTCAGCGGTCAAACGACCTCCACTCATCACTGTAAAACGCTCCCTGAAACACTTCAGCGAGCAGGCCTTTCTAATCGACCTGGCCGGGGTATCCTGGAAGGATATTGATCTCATCCCGTCAGTAGAGGATGCCTGGATATTTTTTTTAAATGCCTTCCTAACCATCTTAAATAAACATGCCCCATTCAAGAAATTTAGAACCAGGAAGAGATATAGCCCTTGGTTCTCCTCAGACCTGACTGCCCTTAACCAACACAAAAACATCCTATGGCGTTCTGCATTAGCATCGAACAGCCCCCGTGATATGCAGCTGTTCAGGGAAGCTAGAAACCATTATACACAGGCAGTTAGAAAAGCCAAGGCTAGCTTTTTCAAGCAGAAATTTGCTTCCTGCAACACTAACTCAAAAAAGTTCTGGGACACTGTAAAGTCCATGGAGAATAAGAACACCTCCTCCCAGCTGCCCACTGCACTGAATATAGGAAACACTGTCACCACTGATAAATCCACCATAATTGAGAATTTCAATAAGCATTTTTCTACGGCTGGCCATGCTTTCCACCTGGCTACTCCTACCCCGGTCAACAGCACTGCACCCCCAACAGCAACTCGCCCAAGCCTTCCCCATTTCTCCTTCTCCCAAATCCATTCAGCTGATGTTCTGAAAGAGCTGCAAAATCTGGACCCCTATAAATCAGCCGGGCTAGACAATCTGGACCCTTTCTTTCTAAAATTATCTGCCGAAATTGTTGCCACCCCTATTACTAGCCTGTTCAACCTCTCTTCCGTGTCGTCTGAGATTCCCAAAGATTGGAAAGCAGCTGCGGTCATCCCCCTCTTCAAAGGGGGGGACCCTCTTGACCCAAACTGCTACAGACCTATATCTATCCTACCATGCCTTTCTAAGGTCTTCGAAAGCCAAGTCAACAAACAGATTACCGACCATTTCGAATCTCACCATACCTTCTCTGCTATGCAATCTGGTTTCAGAGCTGGTCATGGGTGCACCCCACCTAAACGATATCTTAACCGCCATCGATAAGAAACATTACTGTGCAGCCGTATTCATTGATCTGGCCAAGGCTTTCGACTCTGTCAATCACCACATCCTCATCGGCAGACTCGACAGCCTTGGTTTCTCAAATGATTGCCTCGCCTGGTTCACCAACTATTTCTCTGATAGAGTTCAGTGTGTCAAATTGGAGGGTCTGCTGTCCGGACCTCTGGCAGTCTCTATGGGGGTGCCACAGGGTTCAATTCTTGGACCAACTCTCTTCTCTGTATACATCAATGAGGTTGCTCTTGCTGCTGGTGAGTCTCTGATCCACCTCTACGCAGACGACACCATTCTGTATACTTCCGGCCCTTCTTTGGACACTGTGTTAACAACCCTCCAGGCAAGCTTCAATGCCATACAACTCTCCTTCCGTGGCCTCCAATTGCTCTTAAATACAAGTACAACTAAATGCATGCTCTTCAACCGATCGCTACCTGCACCTACCCGCCTGTCCAACATCACTACTCTGGACGGCTCTGACTTAGAATACGTGGACAACTACAAATACTTAGGTGTCTGGTTAGACTGTAAACTCTCCTTCCAGACCCATATCAAACATCTCCAATCCAAAGTTAAATCTAGAATTGGCTTCCTATTTCGCAACAAAGCATCCTTCACTCATGCTGCCAAACATACCCTTGTAAAACTGACCATCCTACCAATCCTCGACTTTGGCGATGTCATTTACAAAATAGCCTCCAATACCCTACTCAACAAATTGGATGCAGTCTATCACAGTGCAATCCGTTTTGTCACCAAAGCCCCATATACTACCCACCATTGCGACCTGTACGCTCTCGTTGGCTGGCCCTCGCTTCATACTCGTCGCCAAACCCACTGGCTCCATGTCATCTACAAGACCCTGCTAGGTAAAGTCCCCCTTATCTCAGCTCGCTGGTCACCATAGCATCTCCCACCTGTAGCACACGCTCCAGCAGGTATATCTCTCTAGTCATCCCCAAAACCAATTCTTTCTTTGGCCGCCTCTCCTTCCAGTTCTCTGCTGCCAATGACTGGAACGAACTACAAAAATCTCTGAAACTGGAAACACTTATCTCCCTCACTAGCTTTAAGCACCAACTGTCAGAACAGCTCACAGATTACTGCACCTGTACATAGCCCACCTATAATTTAGCCCAAACAACTACCTCTTTCCCAATTGTATTTCATTTATTTATTTATTTTGCTCCTTTGCACCCCATTATTTTTATTTCTACTTTGCACATTCTTCCATTGGAAAACTACCATTCCAGTGTTTTACTTGCTATATTGTATTTACTTTGCCACCATGGCCTTTTTTGCCTTTACCTCCCTTCTCACCTCATTTGCTCACATTGTGTAACGGTTTTCTAGTGGTGATGAAGGAGAGTCGGACCAAACTGCAGCGTGTCGATTGCGATCCATGTTTAATACAACAAAGAAACACGAACTTACAAAAAACAATAAACAAAACCGAAACAGCCTATCTGGTGCAAACTAACAGAGAGTACACATAGGACACTAAGGACAATCACCCACGACAAACTCAAAGAATATGGCTGCCTAAATATGGTTCCCAATCAGAGACAACGATAAGCATCTGCCTCTGATTGAGAACCACTCCAGACAGCCATAGACTTTGCTAGACAACCCACTAAGCTACAATCCCAATACCACCACCAAAACCCCAAGACAAACACACCACAATTACAAAAACCCCATGCCACACCCTGGCCTGACCAAATACATAAAGATGAACACAAAATACTTTGACCAGGGCGTGACAGAACCCCCCTAAGGTGCGGACTCCCGAACGCACCTCAAAACAATAGGGAGGGTCCGGGTGGGCGTCTGTCCATGGTGGCGGCTCGGGCGCGGGACGTGGACCCCACTCATTTAATGTCTTAGTCCCCTCTCCCTTCGTCCCTGGATAGTCCACCCTCGCCGCCGACCATGGCCTAGTAGTCCTCACCCAGAACCCCACTGGACTGAGGAGCAGATCGGGACTGAAGGACAGCTCGGGACTGAGGCAGCTCGGGACTGAGGGGAAGCTCGGGAGTGAGAGAAAGCTCAGGAGTGAGAGGAAGCTCAGGAGTGAGAGGAAGCTCAGGAGTGAGAGGAAGCTCAGGAGTGAGAGGAAGCTCAGGAGTGAGAGGAAGCTCAGGAGTGAGAGGAAGCTCAGGCAGGTTGATGGATCTACCAGATCCTGGCTGGCTGGTGGTTCCGGCAGATCCTGGCTGACTGGCACTTCTGGCGGATCCTGGCTGACTGGTGGGTCCTGGGAGACTGGCGGATCCTGGCTGACTGGCGGATCCTGGCTGACTGGCGGATCCTGGCAGACTGGCGGATCCTGGCAGACTGGCGGATCCTGGCAGACTGGCGGATCCTGGCAGACTGGCGGATCTAACTGATCCTGGCAGACTGGCGGATCCTGGCAGACTGGCAGATCCTGGCCGACTGGCAGATCCTGGCCGACTGGCAGATCCTGGCCGACTGGCAGATCCTGGCCGACTGGCAGATCCTGGCTGACTGGCAGATCCTGGCCGACTGGCAGATCCTGGCCGACTGGCAGTTCTGGCGGATCCTGGCAGACTGGCGGATCCTGGCAGACTGGCAGTTCTGGCGGATCCTGGCAGACTGGCGGATCCTGGCAGACTGGCGGATCCTGGCAGACTAGCGGATCCTGGCTGACTGGCGGATCCTGGTTGACTGGCACTTCTGGCGGATCCTGAAAGACTGGCGGATCCTGGCTGACTGGCGGATCATGGACTGGCGGATCCTGGCTGACTGGCGGATCCTGGCTGACTGGCGGATCCTGGCTGACTGGCGGATCCTGGCAGACTGGCGGATCCTGGCTGAATGGCGGATCTAACTGATCCTGGCAGACTGGCGGATCCTGGCTGACTGGCGGATCCTGGCCGACTGGCAGTTCTGGCAGATCCCGGCTGACTGGCGGATCTGGAAGAGTCTGGTTGACTGGCAGATCTGGAAGAGTCTGGATGACTGGCAGATCTGGAAGAGTCTGGTTGACTGGCAGATCTGGAAGGGTCTGGTTGACTGGCAGATCTGGAAGAGTCTGGTTGACTGGCAGATCTGGAAGAGTCTGGTTGACTGGCAGATCTGGAAGAGTCTGGTTGACTGGCAGATCTGGAAGAGTCTGGCTGACTGGCAGATCTGGAAGAGTCTGGCTGACTGGCGGATCCTGGCCGACTGGCAGTTCTGGCAGATCCCGGCTGACTGGCGGATCTGGAAGAGTCTGGCTGACTGGCAGATCTGGAAGAGTCTGGCAGACTGGCGATGCTGGGCAGACCGGCGGCGCCGGGCAGACTGGCGGCGCCGGGCAGACTGGCGGCGCCGGGCAGACTGGCGACGCTGGGCAGACTGGCGACGCTGGGCAGACTGGCGGTGCTGGGCAGACTGACGACGCTGGGCAGACTGGCGTGCTGGGCAGACTGGCGATGCTGGGCAGACTGGCGATGCTGGGCAGACTGGCGATGCTGGGCAGACTGATGGCGCTGGGCAGACTGGCGATGCTGGGCAGACTGGGGGCACTGGCGGCGCTGGGCAGACTGGCGGCACTAGCTGCTCCATATAGGCTGACAGCTCTGGCGGCTTCTTACAGACTGACCGCTCTGGCGGCTCCGTGCTGACTGGCAGCTCCTTGCAGACTGGCAGCTCCTTGCAGACTGGCAGCTCCTTACAGACTGACAGCTCCGTGCAGACTGACAGCTCCGTGCAGACTGACAGCTCCGTGCAGACTGGCTGCTCCATGCAGACTGGCTGCTCCATGCAGACTGACAGCTCTGGCTGCTTCATGCAGACTGACAGCTCTGGCTGCTCCATGTAGACTGGCTGCTTCATGCAGACTGGCAGCTCGGGCTGCTTCATGTAGACTGACAGCTCTGGCTGCTCCATGCGGACTGACAGCTCTGGCTGCTCCATGTAGACTGACTGCTTCATGCAGACTGGCAGCTCGGGCTGCTTCATGTAGACTGACAGCTCTGGCTCCTCCATGCAGACTGACAGCTCTGACTGCTCCATGCAGACTGACAGCTCTGGCTGCTCCATGCAGACTGACAGCTCTGACTGCTCCATGCAGACTGACAGCTCTGACTGCTCCATGTAGACTGGCTGCTTCATGCAGACTGGCAGCTCGGGCTGCTTCATGTAGACTGACAGCTCTGGCTGCTCCATGCGGACTGACAGCTCTGGCTGCTCCATGTAGACTGGCTGCTTCATGCAGACTGGCAGCTCGGGCTGCTTCATGTAGACTGACAGCTCTGGCTGCTCCATGCAGACTGACAGCTCTGACTGCTCCATGCAGACTGACAGCTCTGACTGCTCCATGCAGACTGACAGCTCTGACTGCTCCATGCAGACTGACAGCTCTGACTGCTCCATGCAGACTGACAGCTCTGGCTGCTCTAAACAGGCGGAAGACTCCGGCAGCGCTGGAGATGAGGAAAACTCTAACAGCGCTAGATAGGCGTGAGACTCCGGCAGCGCAGGAGAGGAGAAAGGCTCTGGCTGCGCTAAACAGGCGGGAGGCTCCGGCAGCGCTGTAGAGGAGGAAGACTCTGGCTGCGCTGAACAGGCGGGAGGCTCCGGCAGCGCTGTAGAGGAGAAAGGCTCTGGCTGCGCTGAACAGGCGGGAGGCTCCGGCAGCGCTGTAGAGGAGGAAGGCTCTGGCTGCGTTAAACAGGCGGGAGACTCCAGCAGCGCAGGAGAGGAGAAAAGCGCTGGCTGCGCTGAACAGGCGAGAGACTCCGGCCGCGCAGGAGAGGAGAAAGGCTCTGGCTGCGCTGAACAGGCGGAAGACTCCAGCAGCGCTGTAGAGGAGAAAGGCTCCGGCAGCGCTGAACAGGTGGGACGCACTGTAGGCCTGATGCGTGGTGCTGGCACTGGTATGCCGTGCATGCTATGCCAAGCCCACACCTTTCTTTCTACTCTGTCCAATACATCCTCCACACTCTCAGACTCAGCACTCTGCTTCGCCGACAGCTCCAATTCCATCCATGGCTCTGCCCAGGGTCCTTGTCCGTCAAGGATCTCCTCCCAAGTCCATTTATCCAAAGAGTGCAGCCTCTCCCAATGCTGCTGCTGCCTCTGTTGCTTCTCCTGCTGCTGCCTTTGCTCCTGCTGCTGCCTTTGCTGCTGCTGCTGTTGCTCCTGCTGCACCTGTCGCTTCTCCTGCTGCTGCTGTTGCTGCTGCCTCTGTTTACCACGCCGCTTGGTCCTTGGTTGGTGGGTGATTCTGTAACGGTTTTCTAGTGGTGATGAAGGAGAGTCGGACCAAACTGCAGCGTGTCGATTGCGATCCATGTTTAATACAACAAAGAAACACGAACTTACAAAAAACAATAAACAAAACCGAAACAGCCTATCTGGTGCAAACTAACAGAGAGTACACATAGGACACTAAGGACAATCACCCACGACAAACTCAAAGAATATGGCTGCCTAAATATGGTTCCCAATCAGAGACAACGATAAGCATCTGCCTCTGATTGAGAACCACTCCAGACAGCCATAGACTTTGCTAGACAACCCACTAAGCTACAATCCCAATACCACCACCAAAACCCCAAGACAAACACACCACAATTACAAAACCCCATGCCACACCCTGGCCTGACCAAATACATAAAGATGAACACAAAATACTTTGACCAGGGCGTGACACATTGTATATAGACTTGTTTATACTGTATTATTGACTGTATGTTTATTTTACTCCATGTGTAACTCTGTGTCGTTGTATCTGTCGAACTGCTTTGCTTTATATTGGCCAGGTCGCAATTGTAAATGAGAACTTGTTCTCAACTTGCCTACCTGGTTAAATAAAGGTAAAATAAATTTAAAAAAATTAAAAATGTACATTATCCTAGGGGCGTTGGCATACACAAGAATATTGTTCATTGACTATAGCTCTGCTTTCAACAGCATAGTACCCTCCAAGCTCATCCAAGCTCATCATTAAGCTCAGGGCCCTGGGTCTGAACCTCACCCTGTGCCACTGGGTTCTGGACTTCCTGACGGGCCGCCCCCAGGTGTTGAAGGCAGGAAATAACACCTCCACTTCGCTGATCCTCAGCTCTGGGGCCCCACAAGGGTGCGTGCTCAGCCCCTCCTGTAATCCCTGTTCACACATGACTGCGTGGCCAAGAACACCTCCAACTCAATCATCAAGTTTGCAGATGATACAACAGTAGTAGGCTTGATTGCGCCTGTCTTCACACTCACTGCACTCAGATCGTTACAGTTCTATGGAAAATGATGAACGAGGTGGAAGGTGTGTTCCACGACGCGCTGGCGGAGTTGAACTAACATACCACGGAGCAGCATTATCTTCCAGAGAACGCAAAGAGCCCCGAGTTGGTTATCCCTTTTAAACCATTTCCTTAATTGAACACATTTGACCCGAGAAATGTGTTTATTTGCCGGTAGAAATGTGTTCAACATCGACTGAAGCCACTGAAGTTTACTGATAACTACAGTACTTTCCTTGGTAACCAAACAAACATACATTCTAGTTTAGCTAACAAAACCATCAGTCCTGACTTGCTGTTACAAAAATGTATCACACTTCCTGCTGTTACTAACATCACACTTCCTGCTCTGTTACTAACATCACACTTCCTGCTCTGTTACTAACATCACACTTCCTGCTCTGTTACTAACATCACACTTCATGCTCTGTTACTAATATCACACTTCCTGCTCTGTTAATCACACTTCCTGCTCTGTTACTAACATCACACTTCCTGCTCTGTTACTAACATCACACTTCCTGCTCTGTTACTAACATCACACTTCCTGCTCTGTTACTAACATCACACTTCCTGCTCTGTTACTAACATCACACTTCCTGCTCTGTTACTAACATCACACTTCCTGCTCTGTTACTAACATCACACTTCATGCTCTGTTACTAATATCACACTTCCTGCTCTGTTAATCACACTTCCTGCTCTGTTACTAACATCACACTTCCTGCTCTGTTACTAACATCACACTTCCTGCTCTGTTACTAACATCACACTTCCTGCTCTGTTACTAACATCACACTTCCTGCTCTGTTACTAACATCACACTTCCTGCTCTGTTACTAATATCACACTTCCTGCTCTGTTACTAATATCACACTTCCTGCTCTGTTACTACCATCACACTTCCTGCTCTGTTACTAATATCACACTTCCTGCTCTGTTACTAACATCACACTTCCTGCTCTGTTACTAACATCACACTTCCTGCTCTGTTAATAACATCACACTTCATGCTCTGTTACTAACATCACACTTCCTGCTCTGTTACTAACATCACACTTCCTGCTCTGTTACTAACATCACACTACCTGCTCTGTTACTAACATCACACTTCCTGCTCTGTTACTAACATCACACTTCCTGCTCTGTTACTAATATCACACTTCCTGCTCTGTTACTAATATCACACTTCCTGCTCTGTTACTAACATCACACTTCCTGCTCTGTTACTAACATCACACTTCCTGCTCTGTCACTAACATCACACTTCCTGCTCTGTTACTAACATCACACTTCCTGCTCCGTTACTAACATCACACTTCCTGCTCTGTTACTAACATCACACTTCCTGCTCTGTTACTAACATCACACGTTCTACTCTGTTACTAACATCACACTTCCTGCTCTGTAACTAACATCACACTTCCTGCTCTGTTACTAACATCACACTTCCTGCTCTGTTACTAACATCACACTACCTACTCTGTTACTAACATCACACTTCCTGCCCTGTTACTAACATCACACATCCTGCTCTGTTACTAACATCACACTTCCTGCTCTGTTACTAACATCACACTTCCTGCTCTGTTACTAACATCACACTTCCTGCTCTGTTACTAACATCACACTTCCTGCTCTGTTACTAACATCACACTTCCTGCCCTGTTACTAACATCACACTTCCTGCTCTGTTACTAACATCACACTTCCTGCTCTGTTGCAAAGTCCCGGTGTTCTGTTGAATGTGGTGTGCGTGCGTGTGTGTGTGTGTGTGTGTGTGTGTGTGTGTGTGTGTGAGAGAGAGAGAGAGAGAGAGAGAGAGAGAGAGAGAGAGAGAGAGAGAGCATGTGGTTAGTGTGGAGCTAACTGGAGCTCTCCTTTTTAATGAAGCTGCCATCAACTGGGATGACAGTACAGGCACCGGCTTACTGCATTATGGAGGTTTGGTCTCCCTCTCTCTCTAGCTAGTCCCTCTCCCTAGTCCCTCTCCCTCTCTCTCTCTCTCTCTCTCTCTCTCTCTCTCTCTCTCTCTCTCTGTCTCTCTCTCTCTCACTCTCTCTTTCTCTGTCTCCTCCTACAGGAAGAGATGGGTTATGCAGATGAAGCAGTGTATTGTGTATGTTAGAGCATCGGCATGGCATCATTGTGTGTCTGTTTTACAGTGAGTCAGTGAGTCGGTGAGTCAGTGAGTCAGTGATTCAGTGATAGGGTTCTATAGGGCTCTGGTCTAAAGTAGTGCACTATATAGGGAATATGGTTCTATAGGGCTCTGGTCTAAAGTAGTGCACTATATAGGGAATAGGGTTCTATAGGGCTCTGGTCTAAAGTAGTGCACTGTTCAGGAACAGTTTATTACTGGCCACGCATTCCAAAATAGACTGCAACTCTTTGCTTGTTATGGCTGGGGGCAGTATTGAGTAGCTTGGATGAATAAGGTGCCCAGAGTAAACTGCCTGCTACTCAGGCCCTGAAATCTGAGGTTTGTAGTTTTTCAACTCTTGAAATGCACAGTGTCTATGCACAGTGTCTATCGGGTCAAATTGCACTTCCTAAGGCTACCACTAGATGTCAACAGTCTTTAGAACCTTGTTTGATGCTTCTACTGTGAAGGAGGGGGGAACGAGGGCTCTTTGAGTGAGAGGTCTGCCAGAGAGCCACGAGCTGGCCATTCTCGTTCACGTGAGAGTTAGCTTGAGTTCCATTGCATTTCTGAAGACAAGGGAATTCTCCGGATGATTTATGTTAAAAACATCCTAAAGATTGATTCTATTTATTTTACTAGGCAAGTCGGTTAAGAACAAACTCTTATGTTCAATGACGGCCTAGGAACTGTGGGTTAACTGCCTTGTTCAGGGGCAGATCCACAGATTTGTACCTTGTCAGCTCAGGGATTTGCACTTGCAACCTTTCAGTAACTAGACCAACGCTCTAACCACTAGGCTACCCTGCCGCCCCTATACATCATTTGACATGTTTCTACGGACTGTAACGGAACTCTTTGACTTTTCGTCTGCTCCTAGTGATCGCGCCTCATGGATTTGGATTACTGGGCTAAACTTGCGAACAAAAAAGGAGGTATTTGGACAAAATGATGGACATTATCATACAAAACAAACATTTGTTGTGGAACTGGGATTCCTGGGAGTGCATTCTGATGAAGATCATCAAAGGTAAGTGAATATTTATAATGCTATTTCTGACTTCTGTAGAATACACAACATGGTGGATATCTGTTTGGGTTGTTATGGTCTCTGAGCGCCGTTCTCAGATTATAGCATGGTGTCCTTTTTACGTAAAGTTTTTTTGAAATCTGACACAGCGGTTGCATTAAGGAGAAGAGTATCTATAATTCCGTGCATAATAGTTGTATCTTTTATCGTGTTTATTATGAGTATTTCTGTAAACTGATGTGGCTCTCTGCAAAATCACGGATGTTTTGGAACTACTGAACGTAATGTGCCAATGTAAACTGAGATTTTTTTGCATAAATATGAACTTAATCGAACAAAACATACATGAATTGTGTAACATGAAGTCCTATGAGTGTCATCTGATAAAGATCATCAAAGGTTAGTGATTAATTTATCTCTATTTCTGCTTTTTGTGACTCCTCTCTTTGGCTGGAAAAATGGCTGTGTTTTTCTGTGACTTGGCTCTGACCTAACAAAATCGTTTGGTTTGCTTTCGCTGTAAAGCCTTTTGAAATTGGACACTGTGGTGGGATTAACAAGAAGGGTATCTTTAAAATGGTGTAAAATACTTGTATGTTTGAGGAATTTGAATTATTGGATTTATGTTCTTTTGAATTTGGCGCCCTGCACTTTCACTGGCTGTTGTCATATTGATCCTGTTAGCGGGATCTCAGCCCAAAGAGGTTAAGGGATGGGTAGCGTCAAGAAGTTAAGGGTTTCAATGACTTCATTAGCTGTGGTTGCTGATGCGTATATGGTTCAATTATCAGCCTACTGTACATGGACATAGATGCTTTGTTCAATGCCAGTGGCAGGACATTGGTGAAAATAGAAAAGAGTGGAGGGTCTGGAGAGCTGCCCTGTGGTACACCACGTTTAGCTGCGGGACTAATCCTAATGCAGTCTCTCTTCCATAACATACAGCACATTTACGTAGCTAATGGAACTAACGAACTAACAGACAGACGGACGGATGGACCGATCTATTGACTGACTAACTAAAAAAACAACTCTCTTTCAGATGAGCAGACCTTTCTGTGACCCCTGAAATGGAGATTTAGTTTGTACTGTATTAAGGTATTAATGAGCCTTATACAGTAGGGGCATTACACACACACACACACACACACACACACACACACACACACACACACACACATCGCATGAACATATGCCCCGAGGCTTCCTAAATCCCAGCTTTATCCCTTCTGGTAAATATGCTCATCTCTCTGCCAACACTCTCTTACCCACAGATCAAACAACACAGCAACCAAGCTGCATCGGCCCCAACACTCTCTTCCTCCCCCTTCCCACCTTCCTCCCCTTTTCCACTCTCTTCTTCCACCTCTTCCTACTGCTTCCTCCCCTTCACTCTGCCTCTGCTCTTCTTCCCTCTCCCACCTTCCTCCCCCTCTTCATCCCCTCTTACGCCCCCTCACCTATCCCCCCCTTCCCCCCCCCCCTCTCCCTCCCCCTTCTTCCCACTACCCTACCCCTCTTCCTCCCCCTCTCCCTCCCTCTGCCTCACCCCCTTCCTCCCCTCTTCCTCCCCCTCCCTCCCCTCTTCTTCCCCCTCCCCTTCCCTCCCCCTCTTCTTCCCCCTCCCCTTCCGCACCCTCTATAGAGGTAACATCCTCCCAGGGGGTAAATCTATCAGAGGTCTGGAGGGATGGTAGATCCAGGATTAGAGGAAAGACTACAGTATACAAGGATGTCCATACTGAAACTATATTTGCTTCCCAAATGACACCGTATACTCTATATAGTGTACTATGTTAGACCAGAGACAATGGGTGTCTATGTAAAGAAGACAGGTCAATGAGTACCATTTTGAAGGCAGTCCTGGAGTAATGTCAGATAGAGGTACCAAAAGGACCCATCCCTGGAGTAATGTTAGATAGAGGTACCAACAGGACCCGTCCCTGTAGTAATGTTAGCGGTACCAACAGGACCCATTCCTGGAGAAATGTCAGATAGAGGAACCAACAGGACCCATCCCTGGAGTAATGTTAGAGGTACCAACAGGACCCATCCCTGGAGTAATGTCAGATAGTGGGAACAGGACCCATCCCTGGAGTAATGACAGATAGAGGTGAGGTACCAACAGGTCCCATCCCTGGAGTAATGTTAGAGGGACCAACAGGACCCATCCCTGGAGTAATGTTAGAGGGACCAACAGGACCCATCGCTGGAGTAATGTTAGATAGAGATACCAATAGGACCCATCCCTGGAGTAATGTTAGAGGTACCAAAAGGACCCATCCCTGGAGTAATGATAGAGGGACCAACAGGACCCATCCCTGGAGTAATGTTAGATAGAGGTACCAACAGGACCCATCCCTGAAGTAATGTTAGATAGAGGTACCAACAGGACCCATCCCTGGGGTAATGTTAGATAGAGGGACCAATTGGACACATCCCTGGAGTAATGTTAGATAGAGGTACCAACAGGACCCATCCCTGGAGTAATGTTAGAGGTACCAACAGGACCCATCCCTGGTGTAATGTCAGATAGAGGGACCAACAGGACCCATCACTGGAGTAAAGTCAGATAGAGGTACCAACAGGACCCATCCCTGGTGTAATGTCAGATAGAGGGACCAACAGGACACATCCCTGGAGTAATGTTAGATAGAGGTACCAACAGGACCCATCCCTGGAGTAATGTTAGATAGAGGTACCAACAGGACCCATCCCTGGAGTAATGATAGATAGAGGTACCAACAGGACCCATCCCTGGTGTAATGTTAGAGGGACCAACAGGACCTATCCCTGGAGTAATGTTAGATAGAGGTACCAACAGGACCCATCCCTGGAGTAAAGTCAGACAGAGGGAACAGGACCCATCCCTGGAGTAATGTTAGATAGAGGTACCAACAGGACCCATCCCTGGAGTAATGTTAGATAGAGGTACCAACAGGACCCATCCCTGGAGTAATGTCAGACAGAGGGAACAGGACCCATCCCTGGAGTAATGTTAGTGGGACCAACAGGACCTATCCCTGGAGTAATGTTAGATAGAGGTACCAACAGGACCCATCCCTGGAGTAATGTCAGATAGAGGGACCAACAGGACCCCTCCCTGGAGTAATGTTAGATAGAGGTACCAACAGGACCCATCCCTGGAGTAATGTCAGACAGAGGGAACAGGACCCATCCCTGGAGTAATGTTAGAGGGACCAACAGGACCTATCCCTGGAGTAATGTTAGATAGAGGGACAAACAGGACCCATCCCTGGAGTAATGTGAGAGGTACCAACAGGACTCATCCCTGGAGTAATGTGAGAGGTACCAACAGGACCCATCCCTGGAGTAATGTTAGAGGTACCAACAGGACCCATCCCTGGAGTAATGTTAGAGGGACCAACAGGACCCATCCCTGGAGTAATGTTAGAGGCACCAACAGGACCCATCCCTGGAGTAATGTCAGATAGAGGGTCCAACAGGACCCATCCCTGGAGTAATGTTAGATAGAGGGACCAACAGGACCCATCCCTGGAGTAATGTCAGATAGAGGTAGCAACAGGACCCATCCCTGGAGTAATGTTAGAGGGACCAACAGGACCCATCCCTGTAGTAATGTTAGAGGTAGCAACAGGACCCATCCCTGTAGTAATGTTAGAGGGACCAACAGGACCTATCCCTGGAGTAATGTTAGAGGGACCAACAGGACCCATCCCTGGAGTAATGTTAGAGGTAGCAACAGGACCCATCCCTGTAGTAATGTTAGAGGGACCAACAGGACCTATCCCTGAGTAATGTTAGAGGGACCAACAGGACCCATCCCTGGAGTATTGTTAGAGGGACCAACAGGACCCATCCTTGGAGTAATGTCAAATAGAGGGACCAACAGGACCCATCCCTGGAGTAATGTTAGAGGGACCAACAGGACCCATCCCTGGAGTAATGTTAGAGGTAGCAACAGGACCCATCCCTGTAGTAATGTTAGAGGGACCAACAGGACCTATCCCTGGAGTAATGTTAGAGGGACCAACAGGACCCATCCCTGGAGTAATGATAGATAGAGGTACCAACAGGACCCATTCCTGTAGTAATGTCAGATAGAGGCACCAACAGGACCCATCCCTGGAGTAATGTTAGATAGAGGTACCAACAGGACCCATCCCTGGAGTAATGTTAGATAGAGGTACCAACAGGACCCATCCCTGGAGTAATGTCAGACAGAGGCACCAACAGGACCCATCCCTGGTGTAATGTTAGATAGAGGTACCAACAGGACCCATCCCTGGAGTAATGTTAGATAGAGGTACCAACAGGACCCATCCCTGGAGTAATGTTAGAGGTACCAACAGGACCCATCCCTGGTGTAATGTCAGATAGAGGGACCAACATGCCCCATCCCTGGAGTAATGTTAGATAGAGGGAACAGGACCCATCCCTGGAGTAATGGTAGAGGTACCAACAGGATGCATCCCTGGAATAATGTTAGATAGAGGTACCAACAGGACCCATCCCTGGAGTGATGTTAGATAGAGGGACCAACAGGACCCATCCATGGAGTAATGTTAGATAGAGGCACCAACAGGACCCATCCATGGAGTAATGTTAGATAGAGGTACCAACATGACCCATCCCTGGAGTAATGATAGATAGAGGGACCAACAGGACCCATCCCTGGAGTAATGCTAGAGGTACCAGCCTAGGATAGGATGTTCTCTATGGACAGATTCTCATGTTGTTCAAGACAGATTCTCATGTTCTTCTGGACAGATTCTCATGTTCTTCTGGACAGATTCTCATGTTCTTGTGGACAGATTCTCATGTTCTTCTGGACAGATTCTCATGTTCTCGTGGACAGATTCTCATGTTCTCGTGGACAGATTCTCATGTTCTCGTGGACAGATTCTCATGTTCTCGTGGACAGATTCTCATGTTCTCGTTAACAGATTCTCATGTTCTCGTGGACAGATTCTCATGTTCTCTCTGGACAGATTCTCATGTTCTCTCTGGACAGATTCTCATGTTCTCTATGGACAGATTCTCATGTTCTCTCTGGACAGATTCTCATGTTCTCTATGGACAGATTCTCATGTTCTCTATGGACAGATTCTCATGTTCTCTATGGACAGATTCTCATGTTCTCTATGGACAGATTCTCATGTTCTCTATGGACAGATTCTCATGTTCTCTATGGACAGATTCTCATGTTCTCTATGGACAGATTCTCATGTTCTCTATGGACAGATTCTCATGTTCTCTATGGACAGATTCTCATGTTCTCTATGGACAGATTCTCATGTTCTCTATGGACAGATTCTCATGTTCTCTATGGACAGATTCTCATGTTCTCTATGGACAGATTCTCATGTCCTCGTGGACAGATTCTCATTTTCTCGTGGACAGATTCTCATGTTCTCTATGGACAGATTCTCATGTCCTCGTGGACAGATTCTCATTTTCTCGTGGACAGATTCTCATGTTCTCTCTGGACAGATTCTCATGTTCTCGTGGACAGATTCTCATGTTCTCTATGGACAGATTCTCATGTTCTCTATGGACAGATGCTCATGTTCTCGTGGACAGATTCTCATGTCCTCTATGGACAGATTCTCATGTTCTCTATGGACAGATTCTCATGTCCTCTATGGACAGATTCTCATGTTCTCTATGGACAGATTCTCATGTTCTCTATGGACAGATTCTCATGTTCTCTATGGACAGATTCTCATGTCCTCTATGGACAGATTCTCATGTTCTCTATGGACAGATTCTCATGTTCTCGTGGACAGATTCTCATGTTCTCGTGGACAGATTCTCATGTTCTCTATGGACAGATTCTCATGTTCTCTATGGACAGATTCTCATGTTCTCTATGGACAGATGCTCATGTTCTCTATGGACAGATTCTCATGTTCTCTATGGACAGATGCTCATGTTCTCTATGGACAGATTCTCATGTTCTCTATGGACAGATTCTCATGTTCTCTATGGACAGATTCTCATGTTCTCTATGGACAGATTCTCATGTTCTCTATGGACAGATTCTCATGTTCTCTATGGACAGATTCTCATGTTCTCTATGGACAGATGCTCATGTTTTCTATGGACAGATTCTCATTTTCTCTATGCACAGATGCTCATGTTCTCTATGGACAGATTCTCAGTACAGCATTCCCCCCAGAAGAAAAACATGAAATGACAAACTTTGTGTGAGAGAATTGTACTTCTGGGTAACTGAGATTACTGAAACAACTGTTCTCTACAGTTATACCTGTTAAACTGTACCTAATCAAACACTGGCTGGCTACGGGACACATTGAGCATTGATAAAAAATATAAACAGTACTCAATAAAATTTTGGAAATAATTAAATCGAATGTATTCCTATTATTCCTATCTCGGCTTCCAGACAGTGCTAGTTCCAGGAGAGGGAGAGAAAGAGATCGAGTGTGTGTGTGTAGTGTGGGTCTATGTAGGTGTGCGTCTGTAAAGGTGTGTGTTTGTGTGTGTGTGTGTAGTGTGTGTGTGTGTGTGTGTGTAGTGTGGATCTATGAAGGTGTGCGTCTTTAAAGGTGTGTGTTTGTGTGTGTGTGTGTGTGTGTGTGTGTGTGTGTGTGTAGGTGTGTAGTATGTTTGTTAGATGTTGACAGCGCTCTCTCATTCTCACCCAGTGCGTGCAGAGACCATATGCTTCCTCCGCTGTTTGCCAGGTCTGAGTAAACTTCAAAGCGTCATGCTGCAGAAAACAAAGTGCTTATGGAGCATCTTATAGTCCTGGTTCATTACCGTCAAGTTGTATCCAGGACATCCAGGGTTAAGTATCTGTAATGAACTCTTATAGTGGCCAGATAGTCAAGCTAATCTAGCCTGGTGATTAAAACCATTGTTAGAGTGAAAACGTTCAGATTAGTTTGATCGAATCTCTGAAAGTTTGAAGCCAGTTGTCCTCCAGAAACAGAACATATAGTACATAAACAACTACTGGGAGAATGTCCCCACGGTTAGTTTAGCTGAACCAGTGACTACCCCCATGTTCCCCTGGTCCTGTCAGCCTTCTCTGGGTAGGATGGGAAGAGATGGATCATGCTGGGTGGTACGGGTACGGTCTTTCTTCAGGTGCTGGGTACGGAGCTTGCATGCATATTAGCATGTAGATCTTGTTGGTTCATGCCAACAAAGCCACTGCACAACACAACATAACACTAAACAATACATTAATTGCATTATATCAGTGACAAACGGTGCCCACAAACTGTTAGGGCCTACATAACGCTGCCCCAACAGCAGAGTCCCAACAGCAGAGTCCCATCACCTTACCACTGCTACACCTGGTTATCAGTGGAGGCCTATCTGGCAGCGAAACAGTTCATTCAGCCTCATTTGCTGCCTTTAAAAATACGGGCTGATATGGCTGACTGGCTTCAACTACTGTGGTTTCTACTGACGACGAGGTGTAAAAACTATGGCATAAGGGGACGAGGAGCAGATAAGAGGCAGTCTGTAATTTACATTAAGACATTGTGTGAGCTAGGACTGATGTAGTCAATATAACTATTTGTTCAGAACTTTTGAAATTTACGGCGACAGAATTCAGAACATGGGCCATTCTCACAGTGTTCTCCCTGTACACCAAGCCAGAACAATAGGATAAATAACGGGGGCATATAAGCAGACAATGAAAGCTCTTTGTCACACCCTGATCTGTTTCACCTGTCTTTGTGCTTGTCTCCACCCCCCTCCAGGTGTCGCCCATCTTCCACATTATCCCCTGTGTATTTATACCTCTGTTCTCTGTTTGTCTGTTGCCAGTTAGTTTTGTTGGTGAAACCTACCAGCGTCTGTTCCCCTGCTCCTGCCTATTCCCCTGCTCCTGTCTGTTCCCCTGCTCCTGTCTGTTCCCCTGCTCCTGCCTGTTCCCCTGCTCCTGCCTGTTCCCCTGCTCCTGTCTGTTCCCCTGCTCCTGTCTGTTCCCCTGCTCCTGTCTGTTCCCCTGCTCCTGTCTGTTCCCCTGCTCCTGTCTGTTCCCCTGCTCCTGCCTGTTCCCCTGCTCCTGTCTGTTCCCCTGCTCCTGTCTGTTCCCCTGCTCCTGTCTGTTCCCCTGCTCCTGTCTGTTCCCCTGCTCCTGTCTGTTCCCCTGCTCCTGTCTGTTCCCCTGCTCCTGTCTGTTCCCCTGCTCCTGTCTGTTCCCCTGCTCCTGTCTGTTCCCCTGCTCCTGTCTGTTCCCCTGCTCCTGCCTGTTCCCCTGCTCCTGTCTGTTCCCCTGCTCCTGTCTGTTCCCCTGCTCCTGTCTGTTCCCCTGCTCCTGTTTGTTCCCCTGCTCCTGTCTGTTCCCCTGCTCCTGTCTGTTCCCCTGCTCCTGCCTGTTCCCCTGCTCCTGTCTGTTCCCCTGCTCCTGTCTGTTCCCCTGCTCCTGTTTTCTAGTCCTTCCTGGTTTTGACCATTCTGTCTGCCCTGACCCTGAGCCTGCCTGCCCTGACCCTGAGCCTGCCCTGACCCTGAGCCTGCCCTGACCCTGAGCCTGCCCTGACCCTGCCCCCTGAGCCTGCCCTGACCCTGAGCCTGCCCTGACCCTGAGCCTGCCCTGACCCTGAGCCTGCCCTGACCCTGCCTGCCCTGACCCTGAGCCTGCCCTGACCCTGCCTGCCCTGACCCTGACCCTGAGCCTGATCCTGACCCTGCCCTGACCCTGCCTGCCCTGACCCTGCCTGCCTGCCTGCCCTGACCCTGACCCTGACCCTACCTGCCTTTGACCTGTTGTTTGCCTGCCCTTGTATTATAAATAAACGTCTGTTTCTTCGACAATGTCTGCATCTGGATCATACCGGAAACATGATACTCTTACAATATTCGATGATTACATTTCTCTAACACAGGCGATAGGCTACATATTCACCACCAAGTAAGAACACTATGCTACATTATGAGGGGAAAAAGGATCACATTTTTACACATGGGCTACTAAGATTTTGGAAGTGTGATGTTGACATGATCAGTCCAATCAAAGCTACTGTAGATATAATGTGATTTGACGTCATTTTATTTGTGGCCAATGGATGGGCACTTCTAATGTATCTCTATGACAGCACCCAAGGGGCTTGAATTTTCTAGCTCTACCCTTAGATTTTGCGGTGATGTAGTGTCCCCATGAGTGACAGAACACTGAGCCAATCACAGTGCAACCAGAGAACATTACCGACCCCTACGCTCTGTATTTTCCGCTGGCTGCCCCTCCACCACAGAAAGCACTGAGCTGAAACACCTGCGTTTTGGAACAGCCTTACTCAAGAAAGCAAAAAAAGATACCAAGTTTATATGCGTCCTTATTAACTTAATGTTTTTTGATTTTTGTATTTTTTTTTACATAGTTTGCAAACTGATATGTGACAGGTATTAATGCCAAAATAACATGCAAAACAGGCAACAACAAATAATAATAATATTTGCTAAACAGGTGGGGCCCGCCCTCAATGACGGGTAGCACACCACATCACACACACACCATACACACCACACACACCATACACATCATACACACCATACACACCACACACATCATACACACCATACACACCACATCACACACCATACACACCACACCACACACACACCATACACACCACACCATACACACCACACACCAGACGCACCATACACACCACACACCATACACATCACACACCATACACACTACACACCATACATACCACACCATACACACCACACCACACACACCATACACACTACACACCATACATACCACACCATACACACCACACACACCATACACACCACACACAGATACACACACACACACCACACACACCACATACCATACACACCATACACACCAGACACACACACACACACACACCACCACACATCATACACACCACACCACACACCAGACACCACACATCACACACCACCACACACCACACCACACACACCATACACACCACATACCATACACACCATATACACCACACCACACAACACCACACACACCATACACACCACACAGATACTCACATACACACCACACACCATACACACCACACACACCACACGTACACACCATACACACTACACGTACACACCATACACACCATACACACCCACCATACACCATACACACAACACACCATGCACACCACACACACACAGAGGCGATGGATGGTGTGTTCGTGGCTCACTGGTTAGAGGAGAGGAACAGATTAGAGGAGTGTGGGAGGGATGAGAGAGATAGAGGGATAGAGAGTGAGAGAGAGAGAGAGAGAGAGAGAGAGGGATGAGATGAGAGAGAGAGAGAGGGATAGAGAGAGAAAGAGAGAGGGTACATTCTCTGTTGGTTAACATCAAAAGGCACATTTTTCATTGACATATTGCCTAGGATGTTTAAAATCCTCTGTCATGCAATTATGAATGATACCAAACAATGAATTAAGAGTCCTTGTTATATATTTTGATGTCAATACAGTCTATTATCTGAAGGTCAGTTTACCAACATAAATATTGTTGCATCATTATATGACACAAGTCTTTTGTAATGATTAACAATTCAACAAACAAGTAATATTGTCCTAATTTTACAAGTGAAATAGTAGACTCCAACGTTCGTGTCTGTGGTTGAAACAGAATCAAAGGAGGCAATTATTTTTTTAAGCCCAGGAAGCAGCCATTCACCGAGTTTAAAAATGTCAAAATGCCTTGGGTATTTTCCCAGAGGTGGATTTGGCGCATGTGCACTTGCTCAAAAACAGTACAGACTTTGCAGACAAGACCTTTTTTGGTTGCATGTAACTTTTTATTTCGATATTTTTTGGGAATTACATACCGGCCTGAACGGCGATAGTGATGATAGTTGCTCAGCGAAACTCCATTATTTGGTGAGTACCGAATTAACGTATTTTGACATTATTAAGCTTGAAAAGCCGGTGAAAGCCAAGTTGAATGGCTGTTTCCTGGGTTTAAAGGAGATTTTGCCATATTCAACGTCTCCTTTAAAGCAGTGTTGTTTCGTGCCTGATATTAGGGGTCATTCGTGTACTGTTTGATAGAGGGCAACGGGCTGTAGTGCTCTTTGTGTGTATGTGGTAGTGCTGGAGCGGAGAGCCTCTATGCCCACTGGAGTCTCCCTCTGCTCTGAAGTTCACTCCGCCCCCGCCTGCTTCAGGCTGGCGGCGCTGTGCAGCTCTCCTCCTCTCCTCCTCTCATCTGCCTCTCCAAATTCAGCGCGCTCCACTTCTCCTCTCCTCTCTAGCCGTGTGCCTGCGTACAGACGGACCTACCGACCGCGTAAATACGCTTTTATCTCTCAATAGACGGACAATAAGGACACAGATGTCACCACTATTCACTTTAGGAGCGTTTCCGCACTGAACTGAATTACCGGTACATTCATCACGCCTTCGTTTTCTCACCATTTTAAATGAAAAAAATGACATTGGCGTGGAATTGTGGTGGACGGTTTTACTTGAAAGTGTGGACGTGCTTTTTCAGCCTTGCAGTGCTCAGGACTCTCTCTATACCTGCTAATGAAGGTAAGTGTACATAGTTAAAACATGTATTTATAATGTGTCAATACATTTGATTGTTATTCACCTTTGATTACCTTGCCATGAAAGCAATCATTACCTTTGAACAAGGCTGATGCCCGACACTGATAAAGATGCCAGTTGGCAAAAAAAGCATTGATTGCGAGACGCGCAATGCAATTGACATGTCGGTTTTTACATTTTGCTTTAAAAATGGTTTGTAAATAGGCTCGGTCTCAGTGATATTGATGCGAAGGAAGAGTGAGTCTCTCCCAGGCATTGTTACAGCACCAAGCGACCATTTCATTCCGGATCAATACCAGCGTGACAACTTCTTGACACCGTGTTTGATATTCTATATACCAAATAGATATTGTATTTAGTCAAACCTTGCCGGGCTGTACAAATAGAGTAGTCTAGTTTAAGTGCTGTGAAAGTTCAGCTATATTCCTCATGTGTTTCCAACCGTCTTGTTGGTTGACCGGAAGACTGTGCGTGAACAGCATTTAAATATCCTGTGATAAATTATGCCATTACCACCTATAAGACATATCATGTCATTATCCTACCAGACAGACATGAGGTCAGCTCGACTAGTTATGACATTGTCCGGTTGTGAAGTTCCCCTTATTTAGGCTACTATGAATTTTATATAGATTTGTGACATTCAGTAATGGCCAGGGGAAAGTTCCAAAATGTTCTTTCTGTGACAGGAACTATGATATTAGTAATCCTTAGGACTTAATTATAAAAACGTTCATACAAATGTAATGAGACCTCATCAATGTCACATGTAGACATAAAATAAATGAGCCCTCCTATCTCTCTACCATACATGCGGACACTATTTATGATAAATTATAGTCAAAATAGAGTCTCAGGAGATTCTCTTTTAAATGTAGTTATAGTATTTTCACCTCTAAACATACTGTTAATTTCTTGACATCCTGTCCATTATATTTCTTGACATCCTGTCATTATATTTCTTGACATCCTGTCATTATATTTCTTGACATCCTGTCCATTATATTTCTTGACATTCTGTCCATTATATTTCTTGACATTCTGTCATTATATTTCTTGACATTCTGTCATTATATTTCTTGACATTCTGTCCATTATATTTCTTGACATTCTGTCATTATATTTCTTGACATCCTGTCCATTATATTTCTTGACATTCTGTCATTATATTTCTTGACATCCTGTCCATTATATTTCGTGACATCCTGTCCATTATATTTCGTGACATCCTGTCCATTATATTTCTTGACATCCTGTCCATTATATTTCTTGACATTCTGTCATTATATTTTTTGACATTCTGTCCATTATATTTCTTGAGATTCTGTCCATTATATTTCTTGAGATTCTGTCCATTATATTTCTTGACATTCTGTCATTATATTTCTTGACATCCTGTCCATTATATTTCGTGACATCCTGTCCATTATATTTCGTGACATCCTGTCCATTATATTTCTTGACATCCTGTCCATTATATTTCTTGACATTCTGTCATTATATTTTTTGACATTCTGTCCATTATATTTCTTGAGATTCTGTCCATTATATTTCTTGAGATTCTGTCATATATTGAGAAGTGTGCTCGTTCGTTCGTGTGTGCACGTGTGTGTGTGTGTGTGTGTGTGTGTGTATGCTGCAGTTGAATAGCCCCAGCTGATGATGACTAGGCCTAACAAACAGCATCACTACATAACAGCACCCTAACCCCACAGGAATTCAGCCTAATGGTCTGATTCAGAGGCTGTGTCCCCCAAATGGAAAATGTTCCCTATATAGTGCACTACTTTAGACCAGAGTCTTATGAACCCTATTCCCTATATAGTGCACTACTTTAGACCAGAACCCTATGGAACCCTATTCCCTATATAGTGCACTACTTTAGACCAGAACCCTATGGAACCCTATTCCCTATATAGTGCACTACTTTAGACCAGAGCCCTATAGAACCCTATTCCCTATATAGTGCACTACTTTAGACCAGAACCCTATGGAACCCTATTCCCTATATAGTGCACTACTTTAGACCAGAGCCCTATAGAACCCTATTCCCTATATAGTGCACTACTTTAGACCAGAGCCCTATAGAACCCTATTCCCTATATAGTGCACTACTTTAGACCAGAGCCCTATAGAACCCTATTCCCTATGTAGTGCACTACTTTAGACCAGAACCCTATGGAACCCTATTCCCTATGTAGTGCACTACTTTAGACCAGAACCATATAGAACCCTATTCCCTATGTAGTGCACTACTTTAGACCAGAACCCTATGGAACCCTATTCCCTATGTAGTGCACTACTTTAGACCAGAACCATATAGAACCATATTCCCTATGTAGTGCACTACTTTAGACCAGAGCCCTATAGAACCCTATTCCCTATATAGTGCACTACTTTAGACCAGAGCCCTATAGAACCCTATTCCCTATATAGTGCACTACTTTAGACCAGAGCCCTATAGAACCCTATTCCCTATATAGTGCACTACTTTAGACCAGAGCCCTATAGAACCCTATTCCCTATATAGTGCACTACTTTAGACCAGAGCCCTATAGAACCCTATTCCCTATATAGTGCACTAGGGCTCAACGGGTTCTGGTAAAAATAAGAGCACCTCTGGGACATAACGTGTGATACAGATTTGACGTCAACACAATATATCCACAGTGATTAAGTGAAGTGACACCATAACTCTCCCACATGTGAAATATGTCTCTTGGTGTTTTGAAATCGATACACACTGTATGGATAAAGAGTTTGTCCATTCAAACAATTATTACGAATGAATTGGCTTCTATTGGACTCTGAGGAGGATTTGCTGTTAAAACATTTGTCTTTTTCTGCTGAACGTAATGTAAACAAATACACTACTACTTTCTTACATCCTTGTATCCACTCTGGGAATAAATCATTACATGTTAGATATTACTGCACTGTCGGACATAGAAGCATTTTGCTACACTCACAGTAACATCTGCTAACCATTTGTATGTGACCAATAACATTCGATTTGATTCAATGGTGACAACCACCATGAATCATCTGAATTCTCTGACTATGAGAATAATACACACTTAGTTTCACTACGGGGAAAGGGTTCTCCTCTCGTCTACTGATGTACACCAAGAGGATCTCCTTACATCCTCTCTTGGAGAAAGACATATCATCGACTACACTACAACATATTTCCACTTTTTCTCCTAATTAGGATATTTTCCTAAGGGCACGGTTCTATCTGGAGTACTAGACAGTGTCTGTTAGCCTGCCTGCCAATCAGCTGGAACAAACCAAGACCTACTTTTCAGAAACTTTAAATAGACAGTTTGTTATTCTAGGAATGATCACTTTTCATTGGTGAAGGAATGTTGACTTTTCATTGGTGAAGGAATGTTGACTTTTCATTGGAGAAGGAATGTTGAGTTTTCATTGGTGAAGGCATTGGTCGTTGTGCCCTTAACATATCGGTCATGATTGTTAAGCAACATTTTGCAAAGGTCACTTCTACTATATTTGGTTACTGCTGTTGTACTATTCAGTAGCTCTGTCAGATCAGTTACCAGTAGGTCTGTACTGTTCAGTTACCAGTATGTCTGTCAGTACTGTTCAGTTACCAGTATGTCTATCAGTACTGTTCAGTTACCAGTAGGTCTGTCAGTACTGTTCAGTTACCAGTAGGTCTGTCAGATCAGTTACCAGTAGGTCTGTCTGTACTGTTCAATTACCAGTAGGCCTGTCAGATCAGTTACCAGTAGGTCTGTCAGTACTGTTCAGTTACCAGTAGGTCTGTCAGTACTGTTCAGTTACCAGTAGGTCTGTCAGATCAGTTACCAGTAGGTCTGTCAGATCAGTTACCAGTAGGTCTGTCAGTACTGTTCAGTTACCAGTAGGTCTGTCAGATCAGTTACCAGTAGGTCTGTCAGATCAGTTACCAGTAGGTCTGTCAGTACTGTTCAGTTACCAGTAGGTCTGTCAGATCAGTTACCAGTAGGTCTGTCAGATCAGTTACCAGTAGGTCTGTCAGATCAGTTACCAGTAGGTCTGTCAGTACTGTTCAGTTACCAGTAGGTCTGTCAGATCAGTTACCAGTAGGTCTGTCTGTACTGTTCAATTACCAGTAGGCCTGTCTATTGTGTGGCTCACTGAATGATCACTATATAATTTGGGTTATGTGAAAAAAGTGTTTTTCATTTAAAATCTTCCCAAATGTGTTCTACATACTAACTGTGTCCTTCCTGTGTTTCTGCAGTAAACTTACTGGACTCTCGCTCTGTCATGGGGGACCTTGGGTGGATCGCCTACCCAAAGAATGGGGTGAGTGGTACTTCATAAATGCTCACACAAACCACACCAACTCTTTTCAGGCTGCCTGGACCAATCCTCATCAGTATCAGTCCCTGCTCAGTCCCTGCTCAGTCCCAGCTCAACTCAGCTCAACCCCAGCTCAGCCCCAGCTCAACCCAGCTCAACCCCAGCTCAGCTCAACCCCAGCTCAGCCCCAGCTCAACCCAGCTCAACCCCAGCTCAGCTCAACCCCAGCTCAGCCCCAGCTAAACTCAGCACACCCCAAGCTCAACCCATCTCAACCCCAGCTCAGCCCCAGCTCAACCCAGCTCAACCCCAGCTCAACCCAACTCAGCTCAACCCCAGCTCAGCCCCAGCTCAACCCCAGCTCAGCCCCAGCTCAACCCAGCTCAACCCCAGCTCAGCTACCCCAGCTCAGCCCCAGCTAAACTCAGCTCACCCCAAGCTCAACCCCAGCCCAACCCAGCTCAGCTCAACCCCAGCTCAGCTCAACCCCAACTCAGCTCTACCCCAGCCCAGCTCAACCCCAGCTCATTCCCAGCCCAGCTTAACCCCAGCTCAACCCCAGCCCTGCCCAACCCAGCTCAACCCCAGCCCAGCCCAACCCAGCTCAACCCCAGCCCAGCCCAACCCAGCTCAACCCCAGCTCAGCCCAACCCAGCTCAAACCCAGCTCAGCCCAACCCAGCTCAACCCCAGCCCAGCCCAGCTCACCCCCAGCTATGTCGGCTACAGTGTCAACAGAACAAACACATCAAAACTTACAATCAAAGGATGATGCTTGTTAGTACTGTTTGGGATATAGCAGGTCAAAGGATGATGCTTGTTAGTACTGTTTGGGATATAGCAGGTCAAAGGATGATGCTTGTTAGTACTGTTTGGGATATAGCAGGTCAAAGTTGGGAATCTCCCAGGCGATTAAACAACAGACAGACCTCTCATAGTCAGAGAGTGGGAAAGGCAGGGTTTTTATGGTCTCCAGAGACATGCAGCTCAGGCTTCTAAATACACAGAATATTTCCTCACACTAATTTCTTATTGACGCCATAAAGGAGGGGAGGGGGAAGGGGATGAGGGAAGTCTGAGCCAGCTCTGATCCTCATGAGTGCTGGGAGATCTAGTGACCAGCCTGATAGGCCCCTAAGTTAATTGCATCAATTACATTTTTTTTCAAGAAGTGAAACGAATAGTCTGATCATTTACACATCGAAGAAAAGTGTCTCAGCTCAAGGAAATCATCTTCGGATCGGCTCAAACGTGACCCACCACCTAAATTCGGTGTTATGTAGCAACATTTTAAATTGTGTTTTTACATTGGATAAAAGTATAGAGAGAGCTTCTCAATGGCATATCAGACACTGTAGTTGGAGGAAACATGAGGAAGCAGAGACTCAGAGCTTCTAAATGGCATCAGACACTGTAGTTGGAGGAAACATGAGGAAGTAGAGACTCAGAGCTTCTAAATGGCATCAGACACTGTAGTTGGAGGAAACATGAGGAAGTAGAGACTCAGAGCTTCTAAATGGCATCAGACACTGTAGTTGGAGGAAACATGAGGAAGTAGAGACTCAGCTTCTAAATGGCATCAGACACTGTAGTTGGAGGAAACATGAGGAAGTAGAGACTCAGAGCTTCTAAATGGCATCAGACACTGGAGGAAACATGAGGAAGTAGAGACTCAGAGCTTCTAAATGGCATCAGACACTGTAGTTGGAGGAAACATGAGGAAGTAGAGACTCAGAGCTTCTAAATGGCATCAGACACTGGAGGAAACATGAGGAAGTAGAGACTCAGAGCTTCTAAATGGCATCAGACACTGTAGTTGGAGGAAACATGAGGAAGTAGAGACTCAGAGCTTCTAAATGGCATCAGACACTGTAGTTGGAGGAAACATGAGGAAGTAGAGACTCAGCTTCTAAATGGCATCAGACACTGTAGTTGGAGGAAACATGAGGAAGTAGAGACTCAGAGCTTCTAAATGGCATCAGACACTGGAGGAAACATGAGGAAGTAGAGACTCAGAGCTTCTAAATGGCATCAGACACTGGAGGAAACATGAGGAAGTAGAGACTCAGAGCTAAATGGCATCAAATGGCATCAGCCACTGTAAATGGTTGGAGGAAACATGAGGAAGTAGAGACTCAGAGCTTCTAAATGGCATCAGACACTGGAGGAAACATGAGGAAGTAGAGACTCAGAGCTTCTAAATGGCATCAGACACTGTAGTTGGAGGAAACATGAGGAAGTAGAGACTCAGAGCTTCTAAATGGCATCAGACACTGTAGTTGGAGGAAACATGAGGAAGTAGAGACTCAGAGCTTCTAAATGGCATCAGACACTGTAGTTGGAGGAAACATGAGGAAGTAGAGACTCAGAGCTTCTAAATGGCATCAGACACTGTAGTTGGAGGAAACATGAGGAAGTAGAGACTCAGAGCTTCTAAATGGCATCAGACACTGTAGTTGGAGGAAACATGAGGAAGTAGAGACTCAGAGCTTCTAAATGGCATCAGACACTGTAGTTGGAGGAAACATGAGGGAAGTAGAGACTCAGAGCATTAGAGACTAAATGGCATCAGACACTGGAGGAAACATGAGGAAGTAGAGACTCAGAGCTTCTAAATGGCATCAGACACTGGAGGAAACATGAGGAAGTAGAGACTCAGAGCTTCTAAATGGCATCAGACACTGTAGTTGGAGGAAACATGAGGAAGTAGAGACTCAGAGCTTCTAAATGGCATCAGACACTGGAGGAAACATGAGGAAGTAGAGACTCAGAGCTTCTAAATGGCATCAGACACTGTAGTTGAGCTTCTAAATGGAAACATGAGGAAGTAGAGACTCAGAGCTTCTAAATGGCATCAGACACTGTAGTTGGAGGAAACATGAGGAAGTAGAGACTCAGAGCTTCTAAATGGCATCAGACACTGTAGTTGGAGGAAACATGAGGAAGTAGAGACTCAGAGCTTCTAAATGGCATCAGACACTGTAGTTGGAGGAAACATGAGGAAGTAGAGACTCAGAGCTTCTAAATGGCATCAGACACTGTAGTTGGAGGAAACATGAGGAAGTAGAGACTCAGAGCTTCTAAATGGCATCAGACACTGTAGTTGGAGGAAACATGAGGAAGTAGAGACTCAGACACAGAGCTTCTAAATGGCATCAGACACTGTAGTTGGAGGAAACATGAGGAAGTAGAGACTCAGAGCTTCTAAATGGCATCAGACACTGGAGGAAACATGAGGAAGTAGAGACTCAGAGCTTCTAAATGGCATCAGACACTGTAGTTGGAGGAAACATGAGGAAGTAGAGACTCAGAGCTTCTAAATGGCATCAGACACTGTAGTTGGAGGAAACATGAGGAAGTAGAGACTCAGAGCTTCTAAATGGCATCAGACACTGTAGTTGGAGGAAACATCAGAGCTTCTAAATGGCATCAGACATGGAGGAAACATGAGGAAGTAGAGACTCAGAGCTTCTAAATGGCATCAGACACTGGAGGAAACATGAGGAAGTAGAGACTCAGAGCTTCTAAATGGCATCAGACACTGTAGTTGGAGGAAACATGAGGAAGTAGAGACTCAGAGCTTCTAAATGGCATCAGACACTGTAGTTGGAGGAAACATGAGGAAGTAGAGACTCAGAGCTTCTAAATGGCATCAGACACTGTAGTTGGAGGCATCAAACATGGGGAAGTAGAGACTCAGAGCTTCTAAATGGCATCAGACACTGTAGTTGGAGGAAACATGAGGAAGTAGAGACTCAGAGCTTCTAAATGGCATCAGACACTGTAGTTGGAGGAAACATGAGGAAGTAGAGACTCAGAGCTTCTAAATGGCATCAGACACTGTAGTTGGAGGAAACATGAGGAAGTAGAGACTCAGAGCTTCTAAATGGCATCAGACACTGTAGTTGGAGGAAACATGAGGAAGTAGAGACTCAGAGCTTCTAAATGGCATCAGACACTGGAGGAAACATGAGGAAGTAGAGACTCAGAGCTTCTAAATGGCATCAGACACTGTAGTTGGAGGAAACATGAGGAAGTAGAGACTCAGAGCTTCTAAATGGCATCAGACACTGTAGTTGGAGGAAACATGAGGAAGTAGAGACTCAGAGCTTCTAAATGGCATCAGACACTGTAGTTGGAGGAAACATGAGGAAGTAGAGACTCAGAGCTTCTAAATGGCATCAGACACTGGAGGAAACATGAGGAAGTAGAGACTCAGAGCTTCTAAATGGCATCAGACACTGTAGTTGGAGGAAACATGAGGAAGTAGAGACTCAGAGCTTCTAAATGGCATCAGACACTGTAGTTGGAGGAAACATGAGGAAGTAGAGACTCAGAGCTCTAAATCTAAATGGCATCAGACACTAAATGTAGTTGGAGGAAACATGAGGAAGTAGAGACTCAGAGCTTCTAAATGGCATCAGACACTGTAGTTGGAGGATGGCATCAGACACTGTGAAGGAAACATGAGGAAGTAGAGACTCAGCTTCTAAATGGCATCAGACACTGTAGTTGGAGGAAACATGAGGAAGTAGAGACTCAGAGCTTCTAAATGGCATCAGACACTGGAGGAAACATGGGGAAGTAGAGACTCAGAGCATCTAAATGGCATCAGACACTGTAGTTGGAGGAAACATGAGGAAGTAGAGACTCAGAGCTTCTAAATGGCATCAGACACTGTAGTTGGAGGAAACATGAGGAAGTAGAGACTCAGAGCTTCTAAATGGCATCAGACACTGTAGTTGGAGGAAACATGAGGAAGTAGAGACTCAGAGCTTCTAAATGGCATCAGACACTGTAGTTGGAGGAAACATGAGGAAGTAGAGACTCAGAGCTTCTAAATGGCATCAGACACTGTAGTTGGAGGAAACATGAGGAAGTAGAGACTCAGAGCTTCTAAATGGCATCAGACACTGGAGGAAACATGAGGAAGTAGAGACTCAGAGCTTCTAAATGGCATCAGACACTGTAGTTGGAGGAAACATGAGGAAGTAGAGACTCAGAGCATCTAAATGGCATCAGACACTGTAGTTGGAGGAAACATGAGGAAGTAGAGACTCAGAGCTTCTAAATGGCATCAGACACTGTAGTTGGAGGAAACATGGGGAAGTAGAGACTCAGAGCTTCTAAATGGCATCAGACACTGGAGGAAACATGAGGAAGTAGAGACTCAGAGCTTCTAAATGGCATCAGACACTGGAGGAAACATGAGGAAGTAGAGACTCAGAGCTTCTAAATGGCATCAGACACTGGAGGAAACATGAGGAAGTAGAGACTCAGAGCTTCTAAATGGCATCAGACACTGCAGTTGGAGGAAACATGAGGAAGTAGAGACTCAGAGCTTCTAAATGGCATCAGACACTGTAGTTGGAGGAAACATGAGGAAGTAGAGACTCAGAGCTTCTAAATGGCATCAGACACTGTAGTTGGAGGAAACATGAGGAAGTAGAGACTCAGAGCTTCTAAATGGCATCAGACACTGACACTGTAGTTGGAGGAAACATGAGGAAGTAGAGACTCAGAGCTTCTAAATGGCATCAGACACTGCAGTTGGAGGAAACATGAGGAAGTAGAGACTCAGAGCTTCTAAATGGCATCAGACACTGTAGTTGGAGGAAACATGAGGAAGTAGAGACTCAGAGCTTCTAAATGGCATCAGACACTGTAGCTGGAGGAAACATGAGGAAGTAGAGACTCAGAGCTTCTAAATGGCATCAGACACTGGAGGAAACATGAGGAAGTAGAGACTCAGAGCTTCTAAATGGCATCAGACACTGTAGTTGGAGGAAACATGGGGAAGAAATGCAGCTTTAAAAGGTGATACACTTAGAATCCCATTTAGGACGAAAAGGCATTTTGCTGTGGTGTTCACACTTGCTGTACATTAATCATTGTGAAACATATATTTAGAAAATGAATACTTTCACCAAATTGCCAAAATGAATTCTCTGAAAATTATCTCTCTGAGTTTCCCCATCAGGCAAACCATTAAAAATATTAAATTGACTATTGTTGTATAACAAAGATAACCTTTCACATTGAACAGCTACAGTGTTGTTCATTGTTTACGCCCATTTAGCATGGTTCACATCCCCTGTAGGGCGGCACACAATTGGTCCAGCGTCGTCCGAGTTAGAGTTTGGCCAGGGGGTAGGCCTTCATTGTGAATAAAAATGTGTTCCTAACTGACATGCCTAGTTAAACAAAGGTTAAACCCACCCATCTCTTAAAGAATTCACTTTGGAGCATGTGACTGTGGCCATGTGCTATAGCAGTGAAGTAGTCCTTAAAAAAGCTGAGACAAGATTTCAACAATAAAATACGTTGTTAACTTCAAGTGCTACAAATAGTAGTCTACAATTTCAGAAAAACTTAAAACACACAAACACGTAAAGGCTCAGTAAAATCAATATACAGGCCTATATCATCAGATCCTTGGAGTAAACTTTGCTTCAGGCCATGTTACGATATTAACAATGGAATCTAGCCTGAGAACATATTTCATATTTCTGTGAGAATATATGTAATGTCCATGTGCTTTTCATTATAGAAGTCTTGATCTTCTCAAAAATATATGTTTGCCGGGTTGTCCAGTCCGGGGGATGGCTTTCACATCTCTGGGAGGAAGGATGTCAAACATTGCACAGCAGCTGAAACCGGGTTCCATCTGAGTGAATGCTCCTTGGCCACAACAACACCAGGCTCCAGACCATTACAGCTGTAAAGGAGGAAAGCAGACTAAAATAGACAAGACATTAAAACATTACATTCCAGAAATAACATTCATTGACCCCCAAGTTCAAGCAATAAGCTCAAAGTACAAAGACAACGCACCTGAAGTGTTGCTTGTTCACCCTCGATCACCTCCTTGTACTGGAGACAAGACAATGTCCAGAAAAATAGGTTAAAACATGTCTGGCAATGCAGACACAAGATAACTAGCTAGATTTAGCAAACATTTAGCTTCATAATTACCAGCTAGCTAGATGAAAATGGTATTGATCTAGCTCTCCAGCTAGTTGAGCATATAAAAAAAAAACCTCACTCTATAATCCAATAGCTATCTAGCTATCATTTCATTGTGACTAGCTAGCTAGCCAACTTAGCATGAGTCCCTATAATGTAACATATGGTTTGATTAGCTTGCTAACACTTAGCATTCGCACCACAGTGGCTATGTTTTGTAGCTAGCTAGCTAGTTAAACATGACATATTGGCAAACAAAGATTATCATCATGTTATACATGGCTTAGCACATGAGTAATCAACACTAACAGCAGAAACCAACTGGCTAGCTCAGCTAACTGTCTTAAGGTGAGGGCCCTCGGAGTGTGGTGTCAGGAAAATAACCTCACACTCAACGTCAACAAAACTAAGGAGATGATTGTGGACTTCAGGAAACAGCAGAGGGAACACCCCCCCATCCACATCGATGGAACAGTAGTGGAGAGGGTAGCAAGTTTTAAGTTCCTCGGCATACACATCACAGACAAACTGAATTGGTCCACTCACACAGACAGCATCGTGAGGAAGGCGCAGCAGCGCCTCTTCAACCTCAGGAGGCTGAAGAAATTCGGCTTGTCACCAAAAGCACTCACAAACTTCTACAGATGCACAATCGAGAGCATCCTGGCGGGCTGTATCACCGCCTGGTATGGCAACTGCACCGCCCTCAACCGTAAGGCTCTCCAGAGGGTAGTGAGGTCTGCACAACGCATCACCGGGGGCAAACTACCTGCCCTCCAGGACACCTACACCACCCGATGCTACAGGAAGGCCATAAAGATCATCAAGGACATCAACCACCCGAGCCACTGCCTGTTCACCCCGCTGTCATCCAGAAGGCGAGGTCAGTACAGGTGCATCAAAGCTGGGACCGAGAGACTGAAAAACAGCTTCTATCTCAAGGCCATCAGACTGTTAAACAGCCACCACTAACATTGAGTGGCTACTGCCAACACACTGTCAATGACACTGACTCTACTCCAGCCACTTTAATCATGGGAATTGATGGGAAATTATGTAAATATATCACTAGCCACTTTAAACAATGCTACCTTATATAATGTTACTTACCCTACATTGTTCATCTCATATGCATACGTTGATACTGTACTCTATATCATCGACTGCATCCTTATGTAATACATGTATCACTAGCCACTTTAACTATGCCACTTGGTTTACATACTTATCTCATATGTATATACTGTACTCGATATCATCTACTGTATCTTGCCTATGCTGCTCTGTACCATCACTCATTCATATATCCTTATGTACATATTCTTTATCCCCTTACACTGTGTATAAGACAGTAGTTTTTTTGGGAATTGTTAGTTAGATTACTTGCTCGTTATTACTGCATTGTCGGAACTAGAAGCACAAGCATTTCGCTACACTCGCATTAACATCTGCTAACCATGTGTATGTGACAAATAAAATTTGATTTGATTTAAAAAATTTGATTTGATTTGATTTATAATGTTGCTTCATCCCACAATGAGACACCTGTAAACAATAGCTTTTTGCGTGATGTAGCGAGCTATAATGGTGACTGTATGCAACTGTCTAGCTAACTAGCTAGAGTGCCTTCGGAAAGTTTTCAGACCCCTTGAATCTTTCCACATTTTGTTACATTACAGACTTATTCTAAAATGTATTAAAATGTTTTTTCCCCATCAATCTACACATAATACAGCAGATTAAGTGAAAACAGGTTTTTAGAAATGTTTGCTATTTTATTTAAAAAAAAACGGAAATATCACATTTACATAAGTATTCAAACTTTTTACTTTCAAGTCTTCTTGGGTGTGACGCTTGGCACACCTGTATTTTGGAGTTTCTCCCATTTTTCTCTGTAGAGCCTCTCAAGCTCTGTCAGGTTGGATGGGGAGCGTCGCTGCACAGCTATTTTCAGGTCTCTCCAGAGATGTTCCATCCGTGCTGGCTGGTCCACTCAAGGACATTCAGGGACTTGTCCCGAAGCCAGCCGTGTGCTTAGGGTCGTTGTCCTGTTGGAAGGTGAACCTTCACCCCGGTCTGAGGTCCTGAGCGCTCTGGAGCAAGTTTTCATCAAGGATCTCTCAGTTTTTTTTTCCATCTTTCCCTCGATCCTGACTAGTCTCCCAGTCCCTGCCACTGAAAAATATCCCCACAGCATGATGCTACCACCACCATGCTTCACCGTAGGGATGGTGCCAGGTTTCCTCCAGACGTGACTCTTGGCATTCAGGCCAAAGAGTTCAATCATGGTTTCATCAGACCAGAGAATCTTTTTTCTCATGGTCTGAGTCTGGTCATGTGCATTTTACTGAGGAGTGACTTCCGTCTGGTCACTCTACCATACAGGCGCGATTGGTGGAGTGCTGCAGAGATGATTTTCCTTCTGGAAGGTTCTTCCATTTCCACAAAGGAACTCTGGAGCTCTGTCAGAATGACCATTGGGTTCTTGGTCACCTCGCTGACCAAGGCCCTTCTCCCCCAATTGCTCAGTTTGGCGGGGCGGCCAGCTCTAGGGAGAGTCTTGGTGGTACCAACCTTCTTCCATTTAAGAATGATGGAGGCCAGTATGTTCTTGGGGACCTTCAATGCTGCAAACATTTGTTGGTACCCTTCCCCAGGACAATTCCTTTGACCTCATGGCTGTTTTTTTCTCTCTGATATGCACTGTCAACTATGGGACCTTATATAGACAGGTGTGTGCCTTTTCAAATCATATCCAATCAACTGAATTTACCACAGGTGGACTGAAAATCTAGTTTTAGAAACATCTCAAGGATGATCAATGGGAAACAGGATGCACCTGAGCTCAATTTCAAGTCTCATAGCCAAGGGTCTGAATACTGAGATATAATAAGGTATTTCTGTTTTTCTAAAAAACTGTTTTCACTGTGTCATTATGGGGTATTGTGATGTCATTATTGGGTGTAGATTTTAATTTTTAATTTCACCTTTATTTAACCAGGTAGGCTAGTTGAGAACAAGTTCTCATTTGCAACTGCGACCTGGCCAAGATAAAGCAAAGCAGTTCGACACATACAACGACACAGAGTTACACATGGAATAAACAAACATACAGTCAATAATACAGTAGAAAAATCTATATACAGCATGTGCAAATGAGGTAGGATAAGAGAGATAAGGCAATACATAGGTCATGGTGGCAAAGTAAATACAATATAGCAATTAAACACTGGAATGGTAGGATGTACAGAGGATGAATGTGCAAGTAGAGATACTGCAAAGGAGCAAGATAAATAAATAAATACAGTATGGGGATGAGGTAGACTTGATGGGCTAATTACAGATGAGCTATGTACAGGTGCAGTGATCTGTGACCTGCCCTGACAGCTGGTGCTTAAAGCTAGTGAGGGAGGTAAGAGTCTCCAGCTTCAGAGATTTTTGCAGTTCGTTCCAGTCATTGACAGCAGAGAACTGGAAGGAGAGGCGGCCAAAGGAGGAATTGGCTTTGGGGTTGACCAGTGAAATATACCTGCTGGAGCGCGTGCTACGGGTGGGTGCTGCTATGGTGACCAGTGAGCTGAGATAAGCCGGGGCTTTACCTATCAGAGACTTGTAGATGACCTGGAGCCAGTGGGTTTGGCGACGAGTATGAAGCGATGGCCAGCCAACGAGAGCGTACAGGTCACAGTGGTGGGTAATATATGCTTGGTGACAAAACGGATGGCACTGTGACAGACTGCATCCAATTTCTTGAGTAGAGTGTTGGAGGATATTTTATAGATGACATCGCCGAAGTCGAGGATCGGTAGGATGGTCAGTTTTATGAGGGTATGTTTGGCAGCATGAGTGAAGGATGCTTTGTTGCGAAATAGGAAGCCAATTCTAGATTTAATTTCGGATTAGAGAATGGGAGTCTGGATGTGAGTCTGGAAGGAGAGTTTACAGTCTAGCCAGACACCTAGCTATTTATAGTTGTCCACATATTCTAAGTCAGAACCATCCAGAGTAGTGATGCTGGATGGGTATGGGCAGCTGCGGGCAGTGATCGGTTGAAGAGCATGCACTTAGTTTTACTTGCATTTAAGAGCAGTTGGAGGCCATGGAAGGAGAGTTGTATGGCATTGAAGCTCATCTGGAGGTTAGTTAACACAGTGTCTGAAGAAGTGCCAGAATTATACAGAATGATGTCGTCTGCGTAGAGGTGGATCAGAGAATCACCAGCAGCAAGAGCCACATCATTGATGTATACAGAGAATGGCGGGCCCTCCGATTTGACACACTAAACTCTATCAGAGAAGTAGTTGGTGAACCAGGCGAGGAAATCATTTGAGAAACCAAGGCTGTTGAGTCTGCCAATATCAATGTGGTGATTGACAGACTCGAAAACCTTGGCCAGGTTGATGAATATGGCTGCACAGTAATGTCTCTTATCGATGGCGGTTATGATGTCGTTTAGGACCTTGAGCGTGGCTGAGGTGCACCCATGACCAGCTCTGAATCCAGATTGCATAGCGGAGAAGGTACGGTGGGATTTGAAGTGGTCGGTATTCTGTTTGTTGACTTGGCTTTTGAAGACCTTAGAAAGGTAGGGTAGGATAGATATAGATCTGTAGAAATTTGGATCTAGAGTGTCTCCCCCTTTGAAGAGGGGTATGACCGCGGCAGCTTTCCAATCTTAAGGAATCTCAGACAATACAAAAGAGAAGTTGAACAGGCTAGTAATTTCAGCAGATTATTTTAAAAAGAGAGGGTCCAGAATGTCTAGCCTGGCTGGGGGTCCAGGTTTTGCAGTTCTTTAAGAACATCAGCTATCTGGATTTGGGTGGAGGAGAAATGGGGAGGCTCGGACAAGTTGCTGTAGGGAGGGCAGGGCTGTTGACCGGGGTAGGGGTAGCCAGGTGGAAAGCATGTTTAGCTGTAGAAAAATTCTTATTGAAATTCTCAATTCTAGTGGCTTTATCGGTGGTGACAGTGTTTCCTGTCCTTAGTGCAGTGGGCAGCTGGGAGGAGGTGCTCTTAATCTCCATTGACTTTACAGTGTCCCAGAACTTTTTTGAGTTTGTGCTACAGGATGCAAATTTCTGCTTGAAAAAGCTAGCCTTAGCTTTCCTAACTGCCTGTGTATATTTATTCCTGACTTCCCTGAAAAGTTGCATATCACGGGGGCTATTCGATGCTAATGCAGAACGCCACGGGATGTTTTTGTGCTGGTCAAGGGCAGTTAGGTCTGGAGAGAACCAAGGGCTATATCTGTTCCTGGTTCTACATTTTTGAAAGGGGAAGGCTTATTTAAGATGGTGAGGAAGGCACTTTTAAAGAAAGACCAGGCATCCTCGGCTGACGGGATGAGGTCAATATCCTTCCAGGATACTGGGGCCAGGTCGATTAGGCAGTATTTTAGGGAGCGTTTGATAGTGATGAGGGGTGGTCATTTGAACGCAGACCCGTTACGGATGCAGGCAATGAGGCAGTGATCACTGAGATCTTGGAAGAAAACATCAGAGGTGTATTTGGAGGGAAAGTTGGTTAGGATGATATTTATGAGGGTGCCCGTGTTTACGGATTTGGGGTTGAATCTGGTGGGTTCATTGATCATTTGTGAGAGATCATCAAGCTTAGATTGTAGGACGGCCGGGGTGTTAAGCATGTCCCAGTTTAGGTCACTTAGCAGCACTAGCTCTGAAGATAGATGGGAGGCAATCAGTTCACATATGGTGTCCAGAGCACAGCTGGGAGCAGAGGGTGGTCTATAGCAAGCGGAAATGGTGAGGGACTTGTTTCTGGAAAGGTGCATTTTTAAAAGTAGAAGCTCAAATTGTTTGGACACAGACCTGGATAGTAAGACAGAACTCTGCAGGCTATCTCTGCAGTAGATTGCAACACCGCCCCCTTTGGCAGTTCTATCTTGTCGGCAAATTTCAGGGTTTTTGGTGGTCTTCCTGAGCCAGGATTCAGACACGGCAAGGACATCCGGGTTGGCAGAGTGTGCTAGGGCAGTGAATAAAACAAATTTGGGAGGAGGCTTCTTATGTTAACATGCATGAAACCAAGGCTTTTACGGTTACAGATGTCAGCAAAAGGGAGCGCCTGGGGAATAGGAGTGGAGCTAGACACTGCAGGGCCTGGATTAACCTCCACATCACCAGAGGAACTAAGGAGGAGTGGGATAAGGGTACAGCTAAAGGCTCAAATAACTGGTCGGCTAGTACGTTCAGAACAGAGAGTAAAAGGAGCACATTTCTGGGCATGGTAGAGTAGATTCAAGGCATAATGTACAGACAAAGGTATGGTAGGATGTGGATACAGTGAGGGTAAACCTGTGCTTAGAGTGAGGATGAAAGAGATATTGTCCCTATAAATATCATTTACAGTGCCTTGCGAAAGTATTCGGCCCCCTTGAACTTTGCGACCTTTTGCCACATTTCAGGCTTCAAACATAAAGATATAAAACTGTATTTTTTTGTGAAGAATCAACAACAAGTGGGACACAATCATGAAGTGGAACAACATTTATTGGATATTTCAAACTTTTTTAACAAATCAAAAACTAAAAAATTGGGCGTGCAAAATTATTCAGCCCCCTTAAGTTAATACTTTGTAGCGCCACCTTTTGCTGCGATTACAGCTGTAAGTCGCTTGGGGTATGTCTCTATCAGTTTTGCACATCGAGAGACTGAAATTTTTTCCCATTCCTCCTTGCAAAACAGCTCGAGCTCAGTGAGGTTGGATGGATAGCATTTGTGAACAGCAGTTTTCAGTTCTTTCCACAGATTCTCGATTGGATTCAGGTCTGGACTTTGACTTGGCCATTCTAACACCTGGATATGTTTATTTTTGAACCATTCCATTGTAGATTTTGCTTTATGTTTTGGATCATTGTCTTGTTGGAAGACAAATCTCCGTCCCAGTCTCAGGTCTTTTGCAGACTCCATCAGGTTGTCTTCCAGAATGGTCCTGTATTTGGCTCCATCCATCTTCCCATCAATTTTAACAATTTTCCCTGTCCCTGCTGAGGAAAAGCTGGCCCAAACCATGATGCTGCCACCACCATGTTTGACAGTGGGGATGGTATGTTCAGGGTGATGAGCTGTGTTGCTTTTACGCCAAACATAACGTTTTGCATTGTTGCCAAAAAGTTCAATTTTGGTTTCATCTGACCAGAGCACCTTCTTCCACATGTTTGGTGTGTCTCCCAGGTGGCTTGTGGCAAACTTTAAACGACACTTTTTATGGATATCTTTAAGAAATGGCTTTCTTCTTGCCACTCTTCCATAAAGGCCAGATTTGTGCAATATACAACTGATTGTTGTCCTATGGACAGAGTCTCCCACCTCAGCTGTAGATCTCTGCAGTTCATCCAGAGTGATCATGGGCCTCTTGGCTGCATCTCTGATCAGTCTTCTCCTTGTATGAGCTGAAAGTTTAGAGGGACGGCCAGGTCTTGGTAGATTTGCAGTGGTCTGATACTCCTTCCATTTCAATATTATCGCTTGCACAGTGCTCCTTGGGATGTTTAAAGCTTGGGAAATCTTTTTGTATCCAAATCCGGCTTTAAACTTCTTCACAACAGTATCTCGGACCTGCCTGGTGGGTTCCTTGTTCTTCATGATGCTCTCTGCACTTTTAACGGACCTCTGAGACTATCACAGTGCATGTGCATTTATACGGAGACTTGATTACACACAGGTGGATTGTATTTATCATCATTAGTCATTTAGGTCAACATTGGATCATTCAGAGATCCTCACTGAACTTCTGGAGAGAGTTTGCTGCACTGAAAGTAAAGGGGCTGAATAATTTTGCACGCCCAATTTTTCAGTTTTTGATTTGTTAAAAAAGTTTGAAATATCCAATAAATGTCGTTCCACTTCATGATTGTGTCCCACTTGTTGTTGATTCTTCACAAAAAAATACAGTTTTATATCTTTATGTTTGAAGCCTGAAATGTTGCAAAAGGTTGCAAAGTTCAAGGGGGCCGAATACTTTCGCAAGGCACTGTAAACCAGGTGATGTCACCGCATGTGTGGTAGGTGGAACTAAAGTATTAAATAAGGCGTTTTGAGCAGGGCTAGACTCTCTACAGTGAAATAAGGCAATAACTAACCAATATAGCAATGGACAAGGCATATTGACGTTAGCGAGAAGCATGTGTAGCCAAGTGATCATAGGAGCCAGTGAGTGGCTTCAGGCAGCTTGGGGCCGGGGCTAGCGCAAGCTAACAGAAGGGCCTTGAAGGGACGCCGCGACGGAAGAAAGTCTGTCGTGGCCCCCTCGTGCTATGAATTTGTCCGGTGGGCCTTTTAAGCTAACAGTCCGATGTGCTCTGGACAGCTAGCAGGCCACGGCTAGCATGCTAGCGGATGGGATTTCAGGGGACGAAGCGACAGGGCAAATCACGTCGGTGTTCCAGTCTTGATGAGTCAGCGGGGTTCCAAGCCAGTTGGCAAAAAGAGGTATTGTAGTCCAAGTAGAGGCTGATGGACCTCTTTGGCTAGCCGGGAGATGGGCCTAGCAAGGCTAGCTCCAGGCTAATTGGTTATTGCTTCGGGACAGTGACGTTAGCCAGGAGTGGCCACATATCCGGAGATATGGAGAAAAATAAGTCCAAATTGCTCTGGTTTGAGTCGCGCTGCGCAGACTGGCGAGAGTTGTCCGTGCTAGAAGTGGCTGATGACCGCTAGCTGACTGCTAGTAGCTAGTAGCTAGTTAGCTGGCTAACATCTGTTGGGGTTCCGGTTCAGGCGACGGTTCAGACGACGGATCAGCAGGGCTCCGTATGGTGGGTATAGTGGCCAAAGAGATTGTTGAAGATTTATTTTTTATTTAATCTATTTTAGAAGAAAGCTGAAAATGTAACAAATTGTGGAGAGATTCAAGGGGTCACGTTGGAATACTTTCCAAAGGCACTTTTAACTGTAGACTTTCAACTAACAATGACATTTTGATACAAATGAGACAATAATGTATGTCCATGTAGATATCTTGGCGTTTTAACTGTAGACTTCTACCAGTGTTTTGATCTATCTTGATGATTCACCGCAGACTTAAATACTTTTAAAATAATCCTTCCCAGTTGGCTTCAACCAGTCCAGACTGCTCTTTCTCTTAGTTCTCTCTTTCTTTTTCTCTTAGCTCTTTCTTTATCTTTCATTCTGTGTTGAGAGGCTAGGGGGGGTGCCTAGGGACTGAGCACTTGGGTTTGGTGTGCGTGATGTTTAGTGCACAGTTGAGTAAAGAAATAGTGTTGGCTTGGAGTGACTTGGAGTGAGTTACAGGGTTCAAGTGGGAGAGCTAAACAGGGAGAGAAATAGTGAAGGGTGCATTCAGGAGTGAACAGGAGGACAGAGAGTAACGAGTGAAAGGAAGTGAGTAAAGAAATAGAGAAGGGTGCATTCAGGAGTGAACAGGAGGATAGAGTAACGAGTGAAAGGAAGTGAGTAAAGAAATAGAGAAGGGTGCATTCAGGAGTGAACAGGAGGATAGAGAGTAACGAGTGAAAGGAAGTGAGTAAAGAAATAGAGAAGGGTGCATTCAGGAGTGAACAGGAGGATAGAGAGTAACGAGTGAAAGGAAGTGAGTAAAGAAATAGAGAAGGGTGCATTCAGGAGTGAACAGGAGGATAGAGAGTAACGAGTGAAAGGAAGTGAGTAAAGAAATAGAGAAGGATTCAAAAGATGCAGGGAGGAAGAACGCAGGTAAAGGTCAGGTTAAGAAATGCTTTCTGTTATCATCAAACACAGTTGTTCTGTCTACAGGAACAGTCTGTATAGTACACAGAAGAGAACAGGAGGGTAAAGATCGCTAACAGTGCCTACACTAATAAACTTTACGATAACCATTTCTAGATAGAAACACACACATTGCAAGGTTAACCCAGTGACGCTGGTCAATTACACTGAGTATACAACAAATTAAGAACACCTTTTGCCATGACATAGACGGACCAGGTGAATCCAGGTGGAAGTTATGATCCCTTATTGATGTCACTTGTTAAATCCACTTCAATCAGTGTAGGTGAAGGCGAGGAGACACGTGGTTAAAGAAGGATTTTTAAGCCTTGAGAAAATTGAACTGAGACATGGACTGTGTATGTGTGCCATTCAGAGGGTGAACGGGCGAGACTAAAGATTTAAGTGCCTTTGAACGGGCATGGCAGTAGGTGCCAGGCACACTGGAGTGTGTCAAGAACTGCAACGCTGCTGGGTTTTTCACTCTCAATAGTTTCCCGTGTTTATCAAGAACTGTCCACCACCCAAAGGACTGTGGGAAGTATTGGAGTCAACATGGGCCAGCATCCTTGTGGAACGCTTTCAACACCTTGTAGAGTCCATGCCCAGGTAAATTGAAGCTTTGCTGAGGGCTAAAGGGGTTGTAACTCAATATTAAGACTGTGTTCCTAATGTTTTGTCCTCTCAGTGTATCTCCGGTCCGTCCTGGGTAACCCCTTTGTGTTCTGTACCTCCAGTCGTTGTGAAGAGCACCTCGTTACATCTTCCTGGGTGCTTCCCAAATGAAGCCATATTCACTGTATAGGGAGTACTTTTTAACCAGATCCTTAAGGGCCCGTGTCAACTGTAGTACACTGTATAGGGAGTAGGAATTGGGGAAGCACTCACTATTAGAGTGAGTGTGTGTTAGGCCTAATCTGTTTTAAAGCCGAGTCCAACCTGTTACTTTACATCCTGTTTATCAGCGTTAAGAGGATTTGTCTCTGTGGTCTCTGCTGAGTGTGTGCGTGTGTGTGTGTGTGTGTGTGTGTGCGTGTGTGTGTGTGTGTGTGTGTGTGTTTTACTCTGCTGGGTGTGTCATCAGGGGTCCAGACTCAGCACTGCACACAGATACGTAGACAGGCAGACAGACAGGCAGGCAGACAGGCAGGCATGTAGACAGACAGGCAGACAGACAGGCAGGCATGTAGACAGACAGGCAGACAGACAGGCAGGCATGTAGACAGACAGGCAGACAGACAGGCAGGCATGTGGACAGACAGGCAGACAGACAGGCAGGCATGTAGACAGACAGGCAGGCAGACAGGCAGGCATGTAGACAGACAGGCAGACAGACAGGCAGGCATGTAGACAGACAGGCAGACAGACAGGCAGGCATGTAGACAGACAGGCAGGCAGACAGGCAGGCATGTAGACAGACAGGCAGACAGACAGGCAGGCATGTAGACAGACAGGCAGACAGACAGGCAGGCATGTAGACAGACAGGCAGACAGACAGGCAGGCATGTAGACAGACAGGCAGACAGACAGGCAGGCATGTAGACAGACAGGCAGGCAGGAGGCAGGCAGGCAGGCATGTAGACAGACAGGCAGACAGACAGGCAGGCATGTAGACAGACAGGCAGGCAGACAGGCAGGCATGTAGACAGACAGGCAGACAGACAGGCAGGCATGTAGACAGACAGGCAGACAGACAGGCAGGCATGTAGACAGACAGGCAGACAGACAGGCAGGCATGTAGACAGACAGGCAGACAGACAGGCAGGCATGTAGACAGACAGGCAGGCAGACAGACATGCATGTAGACAGACAGGCAGGCATGTAGGCAGGCAGGCAGGCAGACAGACAGGCATGTAGACAGACAGGCAGACAGACAGACAGGCATGTAGACAGACAGAAAGACAGACAGGCAGGCATGTAGACAGACAGGCAGACAGACAGACAGGCATGCAGACAGACAGGCATGCATGTAGGCAGGCAGGCAGGCAGGCAGACAGACAGGCATGTAGACAGACAGGCATGTAGGCAGGCAGGCAGACAGACAGGCAGGCATGTAGGCAGGCAGGCAGGCAGACAGACAGGCAGACAGACAGGTAGGCATGTAGACAGACAGGCAGACAGACAGACAGGCATGTAGACAGACAGGCAGTAATATAGGCACACAGACAGACAGGCAGGCAGGCAGGCAGGCAGGCAGGCATGCAGACAGGCAGGCAGGCAGGCATGCAGACAGGCAGGCATGCAGACAGGCGGGCAGGCAGAAATGTAGGGGCAGGCATGCAGACAGGCAGGCATGTAGGCAGGCAGGCAGGCATGCAGGCAGGCAGGCAGGCATGTAGGCAGACAGGCAGGCAGGCAGGCAGGCAGGCAGGCATGTAGGCAGACAGGCAGGCAGGCAGGCAGGCATGTAGGCAGGCAGACAGACAGACAGACAGGCAGACAGACAGACAGACAGACAGGCAGGCATGTAGGCAGGCAGAAATGTAGGCATGTAGACAGACAGGCAGGAATATAGGCACACAGACAGACAGGCAGGCAGGCAGGCATGCAGACAGGCAGGCATGTAGGCATACAGGCATGTAGACAGACAGGCAGGTATGTAGGCAGGCAGGCAGGAATGTAGGCAGTTAGGCATGTAGGCAGGAATGTAGGCAGGCAGGTAGACAGACAGGCAGGCATGTAGGCAGGCAGAAATGTAGGCATTTTTTAGGCAGACAGGCAGGAATGTAGGCAGTTAGGCAGACAGGCATGCAGGCATGTAGGCAGGCAAGACAGACATACAGGCATGCATGTAGGACAGGCAGGAATGTAGGCAGTTAGGCAGACAGGCAGGCATGTAGGCAGGCAGGTAGACAGACAGACAGGCAGGCATGTAGGCAGGCAGGCAGGCAGGAATGTAGGCAGTTAGGCAGACAGGCAGGCATGTAATAGGCAGACAGGTTATGGTAGGCAGACAGGCAGGCATGTAGGCAGACAGGTAGGTAGGCAGACAGGTAGGTAGGCAGACAGGCAGGCATGTAGGCAGACAGGCGCAAAAACTTTCACATGTAAAAATGCCATTTGCTGTTTGAATTGTACTGTCCCATTATGCTAACTGTTACACCTGCTTAGCGGTCCTTCAATCTTCCCAACAGTTGGGATAATGGGACAATTCTGAGTATTTTCTCACCGGTATTGAGGTATGTTTTCTGAGCCATATTTCATGTCGGCTCAGCGGGGTCTTAATCTACAGAGCTTTCGGAAAGTATTCAGGCCCCTTCCATTTTTTCCACATGTTTTTACGTTACAGCCCTGTTCTAAAATGGATTAAATTGTTTTTTCCCCCTCATCAATCTACACACAATACCCCATAATGACATCACAATACCCCATAATGACATCACAATACCCCATAATGACATCACAATACCCCATAATGACATCACAATACCCCATAATGACATCACAATACCCCATAATGACATCATAATACCCCATAACATTTTTTTTGTGCAAATGTATTAAATATCACATTTACGTAAGTATTCAGACCCTTTACTCAGTACTTTGTTGAAGCACCTTTAATAGTGATTACAGTCTCAAGTGTTATGACTCTACAAGCTTGGCACACCTGTATTTGGGGAGTTTCTCCCATTCTTCTCTGCAGATCCTCTCAAGCTCTGTCAGGTCGAGTGGGGAGCGTCGCTGCGCAGCTACTTTCAGGTCTCGCCAGAGATGTTCGATCGGGTTCTGGCTGGGCCACTCAAGGACATTAAGAGACTTGTCCCGAAGCCACTTCTTTGTTATCTTGGCTGTGTGCTTAGGGTCGTTGTCTTGTTGGAAGGTGAACCTTCGCCCCAGTCTGGCACACAGCCAAGACAACACAGGATCGGCTTCGGGACAAAGCCCCCCCACCCCCCGATTGCTCAGTTTGGCCGGGCGGCTCTAGGAAGAGTCTTGGCTGTTCCAAACTTCTTCCATTTTCGCTTTGTCATTATGCGGTATTGTGATGTCATTATGTGGTATTGTGATGTCATTATGGGGTATTGTGTGCAGAATGCTCAAATCAAATCAAATGTTATTAGTCACATGCGCCGAATACAACACGTGTAGACCTTAAAGTGAAATGCTAAATACAACAGTTGTAGTAGACCTTCCAGTGAAATGCTGAATACAACAGGTGTAGTAGACCTCACAGTGAAATACTGAATACAACACGTGTAGACCTTAAAGTGAAATGCTAAATACAAAAGGTGTAGTAGACCTTCCAGTGAAATGCTGAATACAACAGGTGTAGTAGACCTTAAAGTGAAATGCTAAATACAAAAGGTGTAGTAGACCTTAAAGTGAAATGCTAAATACAAAAGGTGTAGTAGACCTCACAGTGAAATGCTGAATACAACAGGTGTAGTAGACCTCACAGTGAAATGCTGAATACAACAGGTGTAGGTAGACCTTGCAGTGAAATGCTGAATACAACAGGTGTAGTAGACCTTGCAGTGAAATGCTAAATACAACAGGTGTAGTAGACCTTGCAGTGAAATGCTAAATACAACAGGTGTAGTAGACCTTGCAGTGAAACGCTGAATACAACAGGTGTAGTAGACCTTCCAGTGAAATGCTGAATACAACAGGTGTAGTAGACCTTCCAGTGAAATGCTGAATACAACAAGTGTAGACCTTCCAGTGAAATGCTGAATACAACAGGTGTAGTAGACCTTCCAGTGAAATGCTGAATACAACAGGTGTAGTAGACCTCACAGTGAAATGATGAATACAACAGGTGTAGTAGACCTTACAGTGAAATGCTGAATACAACAAGTGTAGACATTCCAGTGAAATGCTGAATACAACAGGTGTAGTAGACCTTCCAGTGAAATGCTGAATACAACAGGTGTAGTAGACCTTACAGTGAAATGCTGAATACAACAGGTGTAGTACACCTCACAGTGAAATGATGAATACAACAGGTGTAGTAGACCTTACAGTGAAATGCTGAATACAACAGGTGTAGTAGACCTTGCAGTGAAATGCTGAATACAACAGTTGTAGTAGACCTTCCAGTGAAATGCTGAATACAACAGGTGTAGTAGACCTTCCAGTGAAATGCTGAATACAACAGGTGTAGTAGACCTTCCAGTGAAATGCTGAATACAACAGGTGTAGACCTCACAGTGAAATGCTGAATACAACAGGTGTAGTCAAAATCAAATCAATCAAATCAAATCAAATCAAATTTTATTTGTCACATACACATGGTTAGCAGATGTTAATGCGAGTGTAGCGAAATGCTTGTGCTTCTAGTTCCGACAATGCAGTAATAACCAACAAGTAATCTAACTAACAATTCCAAAACTACTGTCTTATACACAGTGTAAGGGGATAAAGAATATGTACATAAGGATATATGAATGAGTGATGGTACAGAGCAGCATAGGCAAGATACAGTAGATGGTATCGAGTACAGTATATACATATGAGATGAGTATGTAAACAAAGTGGCATAGTTAAAGTGGCTAGTGATACATGTATTACATAAGGATGCAGTCGATGATATAGAGTACAGTATATACGTATGCATATGAGATGAATAATGTAGGGTAAGTAACATTATATAAGGTAGCATTGTTTAAAGTGGCTAGTGATATATTTACATCATTTCCCATCAATTCCCATTATTAAAGTGGCTGGAGTTGAGTCAGTGTCAGTGTCAGTGTGTTGGCAGCAGCCACTCAATGTTAGTGGTGGCTGTTTAACAGTCTGATGGCCTTGAGATAGAAGCTGTTTTTCAGTCTCTCTGTCCCAGCTTTGATGCACCTGTACTGACCTTCGCCTTCTGGATGATAGCGGGGTGAACAGGCAGTGGCTCGGGTGGTTGATATCCTTGATGATCTTTATGGCCTTCCTGTAACATCGGGTGGTGTAGGTGTCCTGGAGGGCAGGTAGTTTGCCCCCGGTGATGCGTTGTGCAGACCTCACTACCCTCTGGAGAGCCTTACGGTTGTGGGCGGAGCAGTTGCCGTACCAGGCGGTGATACAGCCCGCCAGGATGCTCTCGATTGTGCATCTGTAGAAGTTTGTGAGTGCTTTTGGTGACAAGCCAAATTTCTTCAGCCTCCTGAGGTTGAAGAGGCGCTGCTGCGCCTTCTTCACGATGCTGTCTGTGTGAGTGGACCAATTCAGTTTGTCTGTGATGTGTATGCCGAGGAATTTAAAACTTGCTACCCTCTCCACTACTGTTCCATCGATGTGGATAGGGGGGTGTTCCCTCTGCTGTTTCCTGAAGTCCACAATCATCTCCTTAGTTTTGTTGACGTTGAGTGTGAGGTTATTTTCCTGACACCACACTCCGAGGGCCCTCACCTCCTCCCTGTAGGCCGTCTCGTCGTTGTTGGTAATCAAGCCTACCACTGTTGTGTCGTCCGCAAACTTGATGATTGAGTTGGAGGCGTGCGTGGCCACGCAGTCGTGGGTGAACAGGGAGTACAGGAGAGGGCTCAGAACACACCCTTGTGGGGCCCCAGTGTTGAGGATCAGCGGGGAGGAGATGTTGTTGCCTACCCTCACCACCTGGGGCGGCCCGTCAGGAAGTCCAGTACCCAGTTGCACAGGGCGGGGTCGAGACCCAGGGTCTCGAGCTTGATGACGAGCTTGGAGGGTACTATGGTGTTGAATGCCGAGCTGTAGTCGATGAACAGCATTCTCACATAGGTATTCCTCTTGTCCAGATGGGTTAGGGCAGTGTGCAGTGTGGTTGAGATTGCATCGTCTGTGGACCTATTTGGGCGGTAAGCAAATTGGAGTGGATCTAGGGTGTCAGGTAGGGTGGAGGTGATATGGTCCTTGACTAGTCTCTCAAAGCACTTCATGATGACAGAAGTGAGTGCTACGGGGCGGTAGTCGTTTAGCTCAGTTACCTTAGCTTTCTTGGGAACAGGAACAATGGTGGCCCTCTTGAAGCATGTGGGAACAGCAGACTGGTATAGGGATTGATTGAATATGTCCGTAAACACACCGGCCAGCTGGTCTGCGCATGCTCTGAGGGCACGGCTGGTGGATGCCGTCTGGGCCTGCAGCCTTGCGAGGGTTAACACGTTTAAATGTCTTACTCACTTCGGCTGCAGTGAAGGAGAGACCGCATGTTTCCGTTGCAGGCCGTGTCAGTGGCACTGTATTGTCCTCAAAGCGGGCAAAAAAGTTATTTAGTCTGCCTGGGAGCAAGACATCCTGGTCCGTGACTGGGCTGGGTTTCTTCCTGTAGTCCGTGATTGACTGTAGACCCTGCCACATGCCTCTTGTGTCTGAACCGTTGAATTGAGATTCTACTTTGTCTCTGTACTGGCGCTTAGCTTGTTTGATAGCCTTGCGGAGGGAATAGCTGCACTGTTTGTATTCAGTCATGTTACCAGACACCTTGCCCTGATTAAAAGCAGTGGTTCGTGCCTTCAGTTTCACACGAATGCTTCCATCAATCCACGGTTTCTGGTTAGGGAATGTTTTAATCGTTGCTATGGGAACGACATCTTCAACGCACGTTCTAATGAACTCGCACACCGTATCAGCGTATTCGTCAATGTTGTTGTCTGACGCAATACGAAACATCTCCCAGTCCACGTGATGGAAGCAGTCTTGGAGTGTGGAGTCAGCTTGGTCGGACCAGCGTTGGACAGACCTCAGCGTGGGAGCTTCTTGTTTTAGTTTCTGTCTGTAGGCAGGGATCAACAAAATGGAGTCGTGGTCAGCTTTTCCGAAAGGGGGGCGGGGCAGGGCCTTATATGCGTCGCGGAAGTTAGAGTAACAATGATCCAGGGTCTTTCCACCCCTGGTTGCGCAATCGATATGCTGATAAAATTTAGGGAGTCCTGCCTTCAGACTAGCCCCGTTAAAATCCCCAGCTACAATGAATGCAGCCTCCGGACAAATCGTTTCCAGTTTGCAGAGAGTTAATAAACAAAGTTCGTTCAGAGCCATCGACGTGTCTGCTTGGGGGGGGATATATACGGCTGTGATTATAATCGAAGAGAATTCTCTTGGTAGATAATGCGGTCTACATTTGATTGTGAGGAATTCTAAATCAGGTGAACAGAAGGATTTTGAGTTCATGTATGTTTCTTTCATCACACCATGTCACGTTGGCCATAAGGCATACGCCCCCGCCCGTCTTCTTACCAGAAAGATGTTTGTTTCTGTCGGCGTGATGCGTGGAGAAACCCGCTGGCTGCACCTCTTCGGATTGCGTCTCTCCAGTTAGCCATGTTTCCGTGAAGCAGAGAACGTTACAGTCTCTGATGTCCCTCTGGAATGCTACCCTTGCTCGGATTTCATCAACCTTGTTGTCAAGAGACTGGACATTGGCAAGAAGAATGCTAGGGAGTGGTGCACGATGTGCCCGTCTCCGGAGTCTGACCAGAAGACCGCTTCGTTTCCCTCTTTTTCTGAGTCGTTTTTTTTTTTGGTCGCTGCATGTGATCCACTCGGTTACACTGGTTGTAAGGCAGAACACAGGATCCGCAGGATTCTTCTCGGCTGTATGTAATGAAACCTAAGATGACCTGGGGTACTAGTGTAAGAAATAACACGTAAAAAAACAAAAAACTGCATAGTTTCCTAGGAACGCGAAGCGGCCATCTCTGTCGGCGCCGGAAGTAGTAACATGCTTATATGTTGCGTGCGACAGTTTGATAAATCACAATAATTTGCGGCGCTCGCAAATCCTACAATCTCCACGTACGGCAAAATTTAGTAAGACCTAATTTAGTAAATTTGCAGTTAATACATTAGGCCAAACATCTTAACCAAATTGAAGACTTATGGGAGATTCTGGAGCGACGCCTGAGACAGTGTTTTACACAGTCATCAACAAAACACCAAATGATGGAATTTATCTTGGAAAGAATGATGTCACATCCCTCCAATAGAGTTCTAGACACTTGTAGGATTCATGCCAAGGAGCTTTGAAGCTGTTCTGGCAACTCGTGGACAACCATAAAAGACCTGCAGCTTCACACTAGGCACAGTCTATTGTTATTTACTGCTACTCTTTAATTATTTCTTATTCTTATCTCTTACCTTTTTTTTTATTAAAAAAAATATATTTTTCTTAAAACTGCATTGTTGGTAAAAGGGCTTGTATAAAGGGGACGGCAGGGTAGCCTAGTGGTTCGAGCGTTGGACTAGTAACCGAAAGGTTGCAATCTCAAATCCCCAAGGTGCAAATCTGTCGTTATGGCCCTGAATAGGCAGTTAACCCACTGTTCCTAGGCCGTCATTGAAAATAAGAATTTGTTCTTAACTGCCTAGTTAAATACAGGTTAAATAAAGGTAAATAAGTAAGCATTTCACAGTAAGGTCTACGCCCTGTTATATTCGGCGCATGTGACAAATAACATTTGATTTGACACGTAACTACGTAGTCCTATTTCACAGTTGTAGCTTTGTCCGAGATCATTCTATGCTTTACACACCGTCCCAGTGCACCACTTCTCTACATCACACAGCTGATTATGGAGACATTATACGGTCTGTGATAACGGACATTATACGGTCCCACCAGAGCACAGACATGTTTTTGGCGACCACATTATGGAGTCATGAAAGGACACTATTAGCTAGCTGATGAAAGGATTTGATTGGATGGGGGGGATGGCGGTTGGAGCAGAAAGATGTTTATAGCTGGCCCAGCCTTTAGCCCAGAGACATTAGAAACACATCTGTCTGTGTTCACGTGCGTGAGTGTGTGTGTGTGTCATTATAATACACCTCCCATCTGTCTGAAGCCTCCTGGGTTTAGAGGGAAATATCATCATTACAGTCAGTCAGACCACTAGAACCCTGGTCTCTCAGACGGGCCTGGCTGAATGAGTCTCATAACCCAGTCAGTCAGACCACTAGAAACCTGGTCTCTCAGTCTGGGCTGGCTGAATGAGTCTCATAACCTTGTCAGTCAGACCAATAGGATCCTGGCCTCTCAGACGGGCCTGGCTACTAGCTGGAATGAAATGTCATTTATAACTGAATGGAAGCTGATTACTGAGGAGTGCATTATTAATGTTGTATTTGAAATGTCTTTGTGCTTTTACTTTGTCAGTTGAAGTGGAGTTAAATTAGACCAATATATTAGCAGTTTGTAAAAAATGGTTTCAATAACTGGTTCACAACCCAAACACAACCCACACACAACCCATACACAACCCACACACAACCCATACACACAACTCATACACATCCCATACACAACCCACACATAACTCATACACAACCCATACACACAACCCACATACAATTTACACACAATTACACACAACCCATACACAACCCACGCGTAACTCATACACAACCCATACACACAACCCACATACAATTTACACACAATTACACACAACCCATACACAACCCATACACAACCACACACAACCCTACATTTTCTACTATCCTCACCAGCTACACTATTATTCCACGGGTTCCTGTAGACAATAGGTTCTGGTCAACTCTAGTAACCTGTAGACAATAGGTTCTGGTCAACTCTAGTAACCTAATAGACAATAGGTTCTGGTCAACTCTAGTAACCTATAGACAATAGGTTCTGGTCAACTCTAGTAACCTAATAGACAATAGGTTCTGGTACTCTAGTAACCTATAGACAATAGGTTCTTTCTAGTAACCTATAGACAATAGGTTCTGGTCAACTCTTGTAACCTTAGACAAAGGTTCTGGTTAGTAACCTTAGACAGAGGTTCTGGTCAACTCTAGTAACCTAATAGACAATAGGTTCTGGTCAACTCTAGTAACCTATAGACAATAGGTTCTGGTCAACTCTAGTAACCTATAGACAATAGGTTCTGGTCAACTCTAGTAACCTATAGACAGTACCAACTCTAGTAACCTATAGACAGGTTCTGGTCAACTCTAGTAACCTATAGACAATAGGTTCTGGTCAACTCTAGTAACCTATAGACAATAGGTTCTGGTCACTAGTAACCTAATAGACATAGGTTCCAACTCAGTAACCTATAGACAATAGGTTCTGGTCAACTCTAGTAACCTAATAGACAATACAACCCATAACCTATAGACAAAGGTTCTGGTCAACTCTAGTAACCTATAGACAATAGGTTCTGGTCAACTCTAGTAACCTAATAGACAATACACTAGTAACCTATAGACAATAGGTTCTGGTCAACTCTAGTAACCTAATAGACAATAGGTTCTGGTCAACTCTAGTAACCTATAGACAATAGGTTCTGGTCAACTCTAGTAACCTATAGACAATAGGTTCTGGTCAACTCTAGTAACCATAGACAATAGGTTCTGGTCAACTCTAGTAACCTATAGACAATAGGTTCTGGTACTCTAGTAACCTATAGACAACAGGTTCTGGTCAACTCTAGTAACCTATAGACAATAGGTTCTGGTCAACCCAGTAACCATAGACAATAGGTTCTGGTCACACTAGTAACCTATAGACAATTTTCTACTATAACCTAGACAATAGGTTCTGGTCACTATTAACCTATAGACAATAGGTTCTGGTCAACTCTAGTAACCTGTAGACAATAGGTTCTGGTCAACTCTAGTAACCTAATAGACAATAGGTTCTGGTCAACTCTAGTAACCTAATAGACAATAGGTTCTGGTCAACTCTAGTAACCTATAGACAATAGGTTCTGGTCAACTCTAGTAACCTATAGACAATAGGTTCTGGTCAACTCTAGTAACCTAATAGACAATAGGTTCTGGTCAACTCTAGTAACCTATAGACAATAGGTTCTGGTCAACTCTAGTAACCTAATAGACAATAGGTTCTGGTCAACTCTAGTAACCTATAGACAATAGGTTCTGGTCAACTCTAGTAACCTATAGACAATAGGTTCTGGTCAACTCTAGTAACCTATAGACAATAGGTTCTGGTCAACTCTAGTAACCTATAGACAATAGGTTCTGGTCAACTCTAGTAACCTATAGACAATAGGTTCTGGTCAACTCTAGTAACCTATAGACAATAGGTTCTGGTCAACTCTAGTAACCTGTAGCTAGAGGAGATAGGTGAGGTGGATGATAACTACTTAGCAGTAGCTAATTACAACATAACCCAGTCAGCTGTAACTGAACATGAAACAATGTTTGATATCTTTCTATCTCTCTATTTCCCTTCTCTACAGTGGGAGGAGATAGGTGAGGTAGATGAGAACTATGCTCCGATCCACACGTACCAGGTGTGTAAAGTGATGGAACACAACCAGAACAATTGGCTCCAGACCAACCTCATCCTCAACGAGGGGGCTCAGAGGGTGTTCGTGGAGCTACAGTTCACCCTGAGGGACTGTAACAGCCTTCCGGGTGGCGTGGGTACCTGCAAGGAGACCTTCAACATGTACTACTATGAGTCTAACGATGAGGAGGGGAGGAACCTCAGGGAGAGCCAGTACTCTAAGGTAGACACCATCGCTGCTGACGAGAGCTTTACGGAGTTAGACCTGGGAGACAGAGTGATGAAGCTGAATACAGAGGTTAGGGATCTGGGACCATTGACGAAGAAGGGGTTCTACCTGGCGTTTCAAGACCTGGGAGCCTGTATAGCGCTGGTTTCTGTCAGGGTGTTCTATAAGAAGTGTCCCTTCATAGTGAGGAACCTAGCTCAGTTCCAGGACACTATTACAGGTTCGGACTCCTCCCAGCTGCTGGAGGTGGCAGGAAACTGTGTCAACAACTCGGTGGCAGAGGACCTACCTAGGATGCACTGCAGCGCAGAGGGGGAGTGGCTAGTGCCCATCGGGAAGTGTGTGTGCCAGGCGGGGTTTGAGGAAGTGAATGACAGTTGTCAAGGTATGTACTGAATCAAATTGTTTATACACACAAGCAGGGACGGAACATAAAGATCTTAGGCCCTGACCAGCAAGTATAACATTGACGTCCAAAATATGTTCCATGAGATGTTTGAAAAGACAGAATTTCATGGGCTAGTTTGGTACATTTTCTACTAACCCAGTCTGAAAATTACTAGCCTCAGGCTAGCGGGCTAGCTACATTTCAACCCCTGTGTACCAGTATGGAATATGATGACATGGGGAAGCTAATGGGATGTGTTCACATCATAATAAGGACAGGCATTGACAACCACATTATTACACTTGAAATGTTTTTCTCCTAATGAACAATATCATAATTTATCCTATGTTATAGCTGTCATGGTGGCTTTGATGATAACAAGGAAACTGTTAGCTAGCTATAGGCTATCAACCATAATCACTGCTCAGAAGAAGTGATCGGGGTGAAGTGAGTGAACATCTACCTCTCTCTACGTGTGAGTGTCTCTTGATTGACTTTGTGTCTTTTTTTATTTTAATTTCACTTTCTTTAACCAGGTATTTATATATATAACTCTAACCCTTTATTTAACCAGGTATTTATATATATATATAACTCTAACCCTTTATTTAACCAGGTATTTATATTTATTTAACCAGGTATTTATACCCTTTATTTATATTTATAACCCTAACCCTTTATTTAACCAGGTGTTTATATACTGTATATAACCCTTTATTTAACCAGGTATTTATATATATAACCCTAACCCTTTATTTAACCAGGTATTTATATATATAACTCTAACCCTTTATTTAACCAGGTATTTATATATATAACTCTAACCCTTTATTTAACCAGGTATTTATATATATATAACTCTAACCCTTTATTTAACCAGGTATTTATATATATATAACTCTAACCCTTTATTTAACCAGGTAGGCCAGTTGAGAACAAGTTGTCATTTAGAACTGCAACCTGGCCAAGATAAAGCAAAGCAGTGTGACACAAACAACAACACAGAGTTACACATAAATGTACAGTCAATAACACAATAGAAAAATGGGGGATGAGGTATTTGGGGTAGTTGGGTGGGCTATTTACAGATGGGCTATGTATAGTCTTATGTAAGCTGCTCTGACAGCTGATGCTTAAAGTTAGTGAGGGAGATATATCTCCAGCTTCAGTGATGTTTGCAATTCATTCCAGTTATTGCAGCAGAGAACTGGAAGGAAAGGCAACCAAAGAGGAGTTGGCTTTGGGGATGACCAGTGAAATATACCTGCTGGAGCACGTGCTGCGGGTGGGTGTTGCTATGGTGACCAGTGAGCTGAGAAAAGGCGGGGCTTTAACTAGCAAAGACTTATAGATGACCTGTAGCCAGTGGGTTTGGCGACAAATATAAAGCGAGGGTCAGCCAACGAGAGCATACAGGTCGTAGTGGTGGGTAGTATATGGGGCTTTGGTGACAAAACGGATGGCACTGGGATAGACTACATCTAATTTGCTGAGTAGAGTGTTGGAGGCTATTTTGTAAATGACATCGCCGAAGTCAAGGATCGGTAGGATTGTCAGTTCTATGTTTAGCAGCATGAGTGAAGGAGGATTTGTTGTGAAATAGGAAGCCAATTCTAGATTTAATTTTGGATTGGAGATGCATAATGTGAGTCTAGAAGGAGAGTTCACAGTCTAACCAGACACCTAGGTATTTGTAGTTGTCCCCATATTCTAAGTCAGAACCGTCCAGAGAAGTGATGCTAGTTGGGCGGGCAGGTACGGGCAGCGATCGGTTGAAAAGTATGCATTTAGTTTTACTAGCATTTAAGAGCAATTGGAGGCCAAGGAAGGAGTGTTGTATGGCATTGAAGCTCATCTGGAGGTTTGTTAACACAGTCTCCAAAGAAGGACTAGAAGTATACAGAATGGTGTCATCTGCATAGAGGTGGAACAGAGAATCAAGCAAGATCAACATCATCGATATATTTGCAGAGAAAAGAGTCGGCCCGAGAATTGAACCCTGTGGCACCCCCATAGACTGCCAGAGGTCCGGACAACAGGCCACCCGATTTGACACAGTGAACTCTATCTGAGAAGTAGTTGGTGAACCAGGCAAAGCGGTCATTTGAGAAAACAAGGCTGTTGAGTCTGCCGATAAGAATGAGGTGATTGACAGAGTCGAAAGCCTTGGCCAGGTCAATGAAGATGGCTGCACAGTATTGTCTTTTATCGATGGCGGTTATGATATCGTTTAGGACCTTGAGCGTGGCTGAGGTGCAACCATGACCAGCTCTGAAACCAGATTGCATAGCGGTGAAGGTACGGTGGGATTTGAAGTGGTCGGTAATCTGTTTGTTGACTTGGCTTTCAAAGGCTTTAGAAAGGCAGGGCAGGATGGATATAGGTCTATAACAGTTTGGGTCTAGAGTATCTCCCACTTTGAAGAGGGGGATAACCGCGGCAGCTTTCCAATCTTGAATCTCAGATGATACGAGAGAGGTTGAACAGGCTAGTAATAGCAACAATTGCAGTGTATCATTTTAGAAAGAGAGGGTCCAGTTATTCTAGCCCAGCTGATATGTAGGGGTCCAGATTTTGCAGCTCTTTCAGGACATCAGCTATCTGAAAGTGGGTGAAGGAGAAGCAGGAGGGGGGGCTTGGGAAAGTTGCTTGGGAAATTTTTCTTAAACTCAACTTTAACATACTCTTGTGCAATTCGCCTCACCCAATGTGGTATGGATATGCTATTTTCTTTACTTTTGAACCGGAAACCCCACCAGAGGCTAGCCAGCGAACTAGCTGCTAGCTAGTAGTCAGCTAGCCTCTGCTAGCGGTCATCAGCTACCTTTAGCCCGGACAACTCTCACCAGTCTGCACAGTGCGACTCAAACCAGGATGTTTTTGTGTTGGTCAAGGGCAGTCAAGTCTGGAAAGAACCAAGGGCTATCTCTGTTCTTAGTTCTACATTTTTTGAACGGGGCATGCTTATTTAAGATGGTGAGGATTGCACTTTTAAAGAATAACCAGGCATCCTCTACTGACGGGATGAGGTCAATATCCTTCCAGGATACCCGGGCCAGGTCGATTAGATAGGCCTGCTCGCTGAAGTGTTTTAGGGAGCGTTTGACAGTGATGAGGGGTGGTCGTTTCGACCGCGGACCCATTACGGATGCAGGCAATGATGCAGTGATCGCTGAGATCCTGGTTGAAGACAGCAGAGGTGTATTTAGAGGGCAGGTTGGTCTGTATGACGTCTATGAGGGTGCCTGTGTTAAAGATTTGGGGTTGTACCTGGTAAGTTCCTTGACACTTTGTGTTAGATTGAGGGCATCTAGCTTAGATTCTAGGACGGCCAGGGTATTAAGCATATCCCAGTTTAGGTCACCTAACAGAACGAACTCAATTCTCATATGGAGTTCAGGGCACAACTGGGGGCTGAGGGGGGTCTGTAGCAAGCGGTAACAGTGAGAGACTTGTTTTCTGGAAAGGTGTATTTTTAAAAGTAGAAGCTCGAACTGTTTGGGCACAGACCTGGATAGCATGACAGAACTCTGCAGGCTGTCTCTGCAGTAAATTGCAGCTCCGCCCCCTTTGGCAGTTCTATCTTGGCGGAAAATGTTGTAGTTGGCAATGGAAATTTCAGAATTTGTGGTGGCCTTCCTAAGCCAGGATTCAGACACGGCAAGGACATCCGGGTTGGCAGAGTGTGCTAAAGCAGTGAATAAAACAAACTTTGGGAGGATGCTTCTGATGTTAACCTCTCTGGGATATGTGGGACGCTAGCCCACCTGGCCAAAAGCCAGGGAAAATGCAGAGCGCCAAATTCAAATAAATTACTATAAAAATCCAACTTTCATTAAATCACACATGCAAGATAGCAAATTAAAGGTACACTTGTTTTAAATCCAGCCAACATGTCAGATTTCAAAAAGGCTTTTTGGCGAAAGCAAACAATGCTATTATCTGAGGATAGCACCTCCGTAAACAAAGAGAGAAACCATATTTCAACCCTGCAGGCGCGACACAAAACGCAGAAATAAATCTAACAGTACACTTCAAGTGACCATCGTTCAAGATGGCCATACTTCATTCCACAAAGGAAAAACCTCAACCAATTCCTAAAGACTGTTGACATCCAGTGGAAGCGATAGGAACTATAAGAAGGTCCCTTGGAAATCTGGATCCCAATGAAAACTCATTGAAAAGAGTGACCTAAAAAAAAATTCTGAATGGTTTGTCCTCTGGGTTTCGCCTGCTAAATATGTTTTGTTATACTCACAGACATCATTCAAACAGTTGTAGAAACTTCAGAGTGTTTTCTATCCGAATCTACTAATGATATGCATATCTTATCTTCTGGGGATGAGTAGCCAGCAGTTGAATTTGGGCATTCATTTCATCCGGACGTGAAAATACTGCCCCCTGTCACCAAGAAGTTAACATGCATTGAAACCAAGACTTTTATGGTTACAGAAGTCAACAAATGATAGCACCTGTGAAATAGGTGTGGTACTGGGGTCTACAGGGCCTGGGTTAACCTTTACATCAGCAGAGGAACAGAGGAGGAGTAGGATAAGGGTACGGCTAAAGGCTGTAAGAACTGGTCGTCTAGTGCGTTCGGAACAGAATATTAAAAGGGGCATATAAGGAGCAAATAAGGAGCATTTTTCTGGGCATGGTAGAATAGATTCAGGGCATAAGTATGGTAGGATGGTATGGTAGGATGTGAGTACAGTGGAGGTAAACCTAGGCATTGAGTGATGATCAAATCAAATGTATTTATATAGCCCTTCTTACATCAGCTGATATATCAAAGTGCCAGCCTAAAACCCCAAACAGCAAGCAATGCAGGTGTAGAAGTACGGTGGCTAGGAAAAACTCCCTAGAAATGCCAAAACCTAGGAAGAAACCTAGAGAGGAACCAGGCGATGCGAGGTTTTGTCTCTGGTGGGACCAGTTTAAGCCAGATGAGGTCTCCACATGTGTGGGGGTGGAACAAAAGAGCTATCTAAGGTGAGTGGGACTGAGGGCTCTACACTGAAACAATACAATTAGGACTAGCCGAGACAGGCATAACAAGGCATATTAACATTAGTCACAGATGTGACTGCTAACTTTTAACGTTTAAGTTCCTTGCTTAGAACATGAGAACGTATGAACGATGGTGGTTCCTTTTGACATGAGTCTTCAATATTCCCCGTTGAGAAGTTCTAGGTTGTAGTTATTACAGGAATTGTAGGACTATTTTTCTCTATAACATTTGTATTTCATATTCCTTTGACTATTGGATGTTCTTATAGGCACTATAGTATTGACAGCGTAATCTTGGGAGTTGATAGGCTTGAAGTCATAAACAGCACTGTGCTTCAAGCATTTCGAAGAGCTGCTGGTAAACGCAGGAAAGTGCTGTTTGAATGAATGCTTACGAGCCTACTGCTGCCTACCACTGCTCAGTCAGACTGCTCCTTCAAATATCAAATCATAGACTTAATTATAATATAATAAACACACAGAAATGCGAGCCTTAGGTCATTAATATGGTCAAATCCGGAAACTATCATTTCGAAAACTAAAAGTTTATTCTTTCACTGAAATCTAGCGATGGCTAGAAGACCGGTGACGTCGAACGCCGCCCGAACAAGGAGAGGAACCGACTTCGGCGGAAGTCGTGACAACTGTGGCATGTACCCTGACTCTGCACGGAACGAAAGAGAAGTGACACAATTTCTCTAGTTAATATTGCCTGCTAACATTCATTTATTTTAACTAAATATGCAGGTTTAAGAATATATACTTCTGTGTATTGATTTTAAGAAAGGCATTGTTGTTTATGGTGCGGTGCATTGGTGCAACGACATTGCTTTTTTCGCAAATGCGCTTTTGTTTAAGTCATCACCCATTTGGCGAAGTAGGCTGTGATTCGAAGATAAATTAACAGGCACCGCATTGATTATAATGCAACGCAGGACAAGCTACTTAAACTAGTAATATCATCAACCATGTGTAGTTAACTAGTGATTATGGATTGCTTTTTATAAGATAAGTTTAATGCTAGCTAGCAACTTACCTTGGCTCCTTGCTGCACTCGCATAAACAGGTGGTCAGCCTGCCACGCAGTCTCCTCATGGATTGCAATGTTAGGCATCCAAAAATGCCGATTAACGATTGTTATGAAAACTTGAAATCGGCCCTAATTATTTGGCCATGCCTGTTGATTGGTCGACCTCTAGTGCTGTGTTGTGTCTGATATCTGGTGTTGTGTCTCATATCTGGTATTGTGTCTCATATCTGGTGTTGTGTGGTGTCTGATGTGGTGCTGTGTTGTGTCCGATGTGGGCTCTGTGGTGTCTGATATCTGGTGGTGTGTGGTGTCTGATATCTGGTGTTGTGTGGTGTCTGATATCTGGTGCTGTGTGTTGTCTGATGTGATGCTGTGTGGTGTCTGAAATCTAGTGTTGTGTCTGATATCTGGTGTTGTGTCTGATGTGGGGCTTGTGTGGTGTCTGATATCTGGTGTTGTGTCTGATGTGGTGCTGTGTGGTGTCTGATGTGGTGTTGTGTGGTGTCTGATGACTGGTGTTGTGTCTGATGTGGTGCTGTGTTGTGTCTGATATCTGGTGTTGTGTCTGATGTGGGGCTGTGTGGTGTCTGATATCTGGTGTTGTGTGGTGTCTGATATCTGGTGTTGTGTCTGATGTGGTGCTGTGTGGTGTCTGATGTGGTGCTGTGTTGTGTCCGATGTGGGGCTCTGTGGTGTCTGATGTGGTGCTGTGTGGTGTCTGATATCTGGTGTTGTGTCTGATGTGGGACTGTGTGGTGTCTGATATCTGGTGTTATGTCTGATGTGGTGCTGTGTTGTGTCTGATGTGGGGCTGTGTGGTGTCTGATGTGGGACTGTGTGGTGTCTGATGTGGTGCTGTGTTGTGTCTGATGTGGTGCTGTGTTGTGTCTGATGTGGGGCTGTGTGGTGTCTGACTGGTGTCTGTGTGGTGTCTGGTATCTGGTGTTGTCTGATGTGGTCTGTGTGTTGTCTGATATCTGTTGGGGCTGTGTGGTGTCTGATATCTGGTGTTGTGTCTGATGTGGTGCTGTGTGGTGTCTGATGTGGTGCTGTGCGGTGTCTGATATCTGGTGTTGTGTCTGATGTGGAGCCAAACTGTCTTGTTGTCTCCCTCTCTCTTTCAGAGCCAACAGCTTTACTCCCGTTTCTCCCTCTCTCTTTCAGAGCCAACAGCTTTACTCCCGTTTCTCCCGTGGTTACCACAAAATTCCTCTCGTCTGTGTCCGTCTCTTTAAAGAAAATGTTACATTTGACAAAGTATCTGTTTGTCCTCAGTTAGCTTGTTAGGTGGGTAGGGGCAGGTGTTAGGTGGGTAGGGGCAGATGTTAGGTGGGTAGGTGCAGGTGTTAGGTGGGTAGGGGCAGGTGTTAGGTGGGTAGGGGCAGGTGTTAGGTGGGTAGGGGCAGGTGTTAGGTGGGTAGGGGCAGGTGTTAGGTGGGTAGGGGCAGGTGTTAGGTATGGGCAGGTGTTAGGTGGGTAGGGGCAGGTGTTAGGTGGGTAGGGGCAGGTGTTAGGTGGGTAGGGGCAGGTGTTAGGTGGGTAGGGGCAGGTGTTAGGTGGGTAGGGGCAGGTGTTAGGTGGGTAGGGGCAGGTGTTAGGTGGGTAGGGGCAGGTGTTAGGTGATGTACTAGACTGTACCCTGACCCTTTCAGTTAAACACATTCATAGTAGACCTATTTAAAAGCCTTTCCTAGTATTTATTAGGGTAATATTATATATTCATATTATAATGTTATTATCAATATATTATAGTTGATATTAATATACAATGGCAAGACAAAATATGTGAACCCTTTGGAATTACCTGGATTTCTGCATGAATTTGTTCATAAAAGTCACAACAACAAACAAACACATTGTGCTTAAACTAATAACACACAAATGATTGTATTTTTCTTGTTCATATTGAATACATAATTTAAACATTCACAGTGTAGGTTGGAAAAAGTATGTGAACCCCCCTAGGCTGATGACTTCTCCAAAAGCTAATTGGAGTCAGGAGTCAGCTAACCTGGAGTCCAACCAATGAGACGATATTGGAGATGTTGGTTAGAGCTGCCTTTCCCTATAAAAAAACACTCACAAAATGTGAGTTTTCTATTCACAAGAAGCATTGCCTGATGTGAACCATGCCTCGAACAAGAGAGATCTCCAAAGACTTACGATTAAGAATTGTTGACTTGCATGAACCTGAAAAGGGTTACAAAAGTATCTCTAAAAGCCTTCATGTTCATCAGTCCACGGTAAGACAAATAGTTTATAAATGGAGAAAGTCCAGCACTGTTGCTACTCTCCCTAGGAGTGGCCATCCTGCAAAGATGACTGCAAGAGCACAGCGCAGAATGCTCAATGAGGTTCAGAAGAATCCTAGTGTGTCAGCTGAAGACTTACAGAAATCTCTGGAACATGCTAACATCTCTGTTGACGAGTCTACGATACGTAAAACACTAAACATGCTAACATCTCTGTTGACGAGTCTACGATACGTAAAACACTAAACATGCTAACATCTCTGACGAGTCTACGATACGTAAAACACTAAACATGCTAACATCTCTGTTGACGAGTCTACGATACGTAAAACACTAAACATGCTAACATCTCTGTTGACGAGTCTACGATACGTAAAACACTAAACATGCTAACATCTCTGTTGACAAGTCTACGATACGTAAAACACTAAACATGCTAACATCTCTGACGAGTCTACGATACGTGAAACACTCAACTAGAATGGTGTTCATGGGGGGACACCACGGAAGAAGACACTGCTGTCTGAAAAAAACATTGCTGCAGGTCTGAAGTTTGCAAAAGAGCACTTGGATGTTCCACAACGCTACTGGCAAAATATTCTTTGGACAGATGAAACTAAAGTTGAGTTGTTTTGGAAGGAACAAACAACACTATGTGTGGAGAAAAAAAAGGCACAGCGCACCAAAACCTCAACTGTAAAGTATGGTGGAGGGAGCATCATGGTTTGGGGCTGCTTTGCTGCCTCAGGGCCTGGACAGCTCGCTACCATCGACAAAAAAATTCATTCCCAAGTTTATCAATACATTTTGCAGGAGAATGTAAGGCTATCTGTGCGCAAATTGAAGCTCAACAGAAGATGGGTGATGCAACAGGACAACGACCCAAAACACAGAAGTAAATCAACAACAGAATGGGTTCGACAGAAGAAAATACGCCTTCTGGAGTGGCCCAGTCAGAGTCC